>NC_041386.1:127830397-127889821 GCF_002162155.2 Triticum dicoccoides | reverse complement strand
GTGGGGCGACGGGGCGGGGGGCGCTGGGGCGGCGGTGGGGTGGTGCGACGGGGCAGTGGCGAGAGGTGGGAGAGAAAGAGAGAGAGATGGGGGGTGTGGGGCGCGGCCGTTAACATTACGTGGGGCCCTCCCTCTTTGCCGTCCGCCACCCATTGCCGTCCGCCTTCTTGCTCTTTGCCGTCCGCTAGCGGACGGCAAAGAGGGGGGCCGTTAGGTTTTTTTTGCAGCTCGTCAGTGGGGCCCCTCCCTCTTTGCCGTACGCTAGCGGACGGCAAAGAACTGGCTGATGGCAAATTTGGTCTTTGCCATCAGCCAGTTCTTTGTCGTCTGCTTTTTGGAAGTTGATGGCAAAGAGCTTCTTTGCCGTCTGCTAGCGGACGGCAAAGAACTGGCAGATGGCAAAGTAGCTGATTCTAGTAGTGATAGCCTCTCCAATGAAGTGTGAGTAGTTTACCTCAACCTACGGGTCCATAGTTATTAGCTAGATGGCTTCTTCTCTCTTTTTGGATCTCAATACAAAGTTATCCCCCTCTCTTGTGGAGATCTATTCGATGTAATCTACTTTTGCGGTGTGTTTGTTGAGACCGATGAACTGTGGGTTTATGATCAAGTTTATCTATGAACAATATTTGAATCTTCTCTGAATTCTTTTATGTAGGATTGGTTATCTTTGCAAGTCTCTTTGAATTATTAGTTTGGTTTGGCCTACTAGATTGATCTTTCTTGCAATGGGAGAAGTGCTTTGCTTTGGGTTCAATCTTGCGGTGTTCTTTCCTAGTGATAGTAGGGGAAGCAAGGCACGTATTGTATTGTTGCCATCGAGGATAACAAGATGGTTTTTTTTATCATATTACATGAATATATCCCTCTACATCATGTCATCTTGCTTAAGGCGTTACTCTGTTCTTATGAACTTAATACTCTAGATGCATCTTGGATAGTGGTCGATGTGTGGAGTAATAGTAGTAGATGCAGGCAGGGGTCGGTCTACTTGTCTTGGACGTGATGCCTATATACATGATCATACCTAGATATTCTCATAACTATGCTCAATTCTGTCAATTGCTCAACAGTAATTTGTTTACCCACCGTGAATACTTATGCTATCGAGAGAAGCCACTAGTGAAACCTATGGCCCCCGGGTCTATCTTCATCATATTAATATTCCAATACTTAGTTATTTTCAATGCTTTTATTTTACTTTGCATCTTTATCATAAAAATATCAAAAATATTATCTTATCATATCTATCAGATCTCACTCTCGTAAGTGACCGTGTAGGGATTGACAACCCCTTATCGCGTTGGTTGCAAGGATTTATTTGTTTTGTGTAGGTGCGAGGGACTCGCGCGTAGCCTCCTACTGGATTGATACCTTGGTTCTCAAAAACTGAAGGAAATACTTATGCTACTTTGCTGCACCACCCTTTCCTCTTCAAAGGAAAACCAACGCAAGTGCTCAAGAGGTAGCAGCGTCATCTTGATCATCTATGACTCTGGCATTCACCGTTGCAGCTAAGGAGGAATAGTCAGAGTCTTCGAGTGATGGAGTCCGACGCAAGTGAGCATTCCTTGGAGGAGTTGAGTCAAACTTGCATCTCTCTGTGAAGCCATCGTCTTGAAGATCAGCTTCAGCACTGAGCAATGTCAAGCTCTTCCATGACCTCCGATAGGTTTCATGTGTAACAAAGGCATTCTTGGTGGCAAGATTGTGAATGTGATTGACGTCCACCAAGAGGCTTTGCATCTGACGCTTAAGCCATTCATGATGCTTGTCCTGTTTCTGATGTAGAGCGACGAGAAGCTCTCGGTCATTGAGAACACGAGATCGCTTCCGAGGCCTTTGGGCAATGGTGCTTTCAGTGGCTTCAGTTTGGGTGTGAGGGGCACGTGTGTTGCCAGCCAAGGGATAAACACGAGAAACGGCCTGAACTCCTTCAATGGGCTGGGTGAAGCTTTGACGATCGACATTGTGATGATAAATTGGCTCCTTTGCATGCTCTGGGTAAATGGCTTCAACAGACAGATCAACCTCTGGCAAGAATATAAGATTATTGCGCGCAAACGGCTGATAGTTGATAGTAGAGTGAAGCTTGATGAGGCACATGACCCATGGAGCATAGAACTTCAGACCAAAGTTGTCGGAGCCAGATGCAGCCAATTGCCTGATGAAAAAGTCTTGAGCATTGAAGCTGATGCCATTTAAGATATAGAAAACCAAAGTCTTCATTGCTCCTTCAAGCTTCGCTGCAGAGGAATGCCCTTTGACAGGCCACAGAGTTCGCCTGATGATGTGATAAATGGTGCGGGGCAGATACTCTAGGTCTTCAACAAAGAATTCCATTGGGTATTCAGCGTCGCGTGGCAGAGGCTTCATCATGCTCAGCATTTGGCTCATGTTAGGCTCTGGCTTCTGGAAGATGCTCTCCAAAGCATTCTAGTGTTGCTGACAACCTGGTTCATAATGTTCGTCAGGAGTGGGCAGGGCAGTAAGCTCAATGATGTCTTGGGATTTAGCTTCATGGTGTACATCGCTTGTCATCCACTCAAGGATCCATGTCTTCGGATCCCTGTTGTAGCCATGAATGTGGGGGTAGCATAGAGTTGAAGCAGAAGCTCTTCATTCCAATGTTCTTTTGCAGTCACAAATGGGAGAAGACCAGCATCCTTGAAGCAGTCAAGGGCTTCTTCTAGGCAAGGCAGGCTAGCCATGGCTTCGCTGTCTAGACGCATATGAGGGAAAATGCGCCCCTGATTGTATAAGATGCAGGAATAGTAACTGCGCTGCTGATAACTCCAGAATCGATCTGATGAAATTCTTGGCCTTGTGTATGGGTTCTTGGCACTATCAAAGAATGTGTTGTGTTCCTTGAAGCCATTCACATTAAACGATCCTGGTGAAGTTGCAGTACCTGGAAACCTTGGCACTCTTGGCTTTGGCTTCTGGACATGAGGCCTGTGCTCCACATGATAGTCAAATTGCAGACCGGCAGCAGGTGGAGGAACCAGAATGGGCCAGCGGGCGGTGGTAAGTAGCCCTTGATAGAATGCTTGCTCAATGGTGTGTGTCCTGGGAGGTGGTACAAGAGCAGAGGCATTGTCTTCGAGCTGCGGATTTGCTTCGGGTGCAGCATTGGCTTCAGGTGCATTCACTTCTGGCACCATATTAGCTTCAGGCGCCACATTAGCTTCGGCCATGACAACGTCATTGGCTTCAGTGTTGGTGTTAGTGGCCGCCTCAGAGTTTTCAACCTCCACTCGAGTAGCTGGAGGGTCAGACACATTCTCCTCGAGAACAACTTCAGGGTTGGACAGGGGTGTAGCAACACATTCTTCATCTCTTGGTTTTTCTTGTTCATCGGCTGATGCAGCCGGAATATCTTCAGCCGCTTTGGCTTCAGACTCAGGGATGTTCGCAGTAGGAGAGGCTTCAGGAAAGACTTAGCGCGAAACGGATTGGCGCTCTTCTCCTTCTGGAACACTTGACAAAGTGACCTATGGCCTTGGTCCTTTGCGAAGCCTGCGGAGCGCTGGCGACGCTTGTCAAGATGGAGTTGGTTGGGCCACAGAGTCATTGTCTTCAAGCACTGGAGTGGTGACTTGAGGTGGGGGAGTACTTGGTGATTCTTCTTGACGCGGGGAGTCTTGTGGGTGATCAGCCCATGAGTCATCCTGAGCAATTGGCGTCAATGGACGACCAATGTTGATGAGTTCACTGTTCGTGAGAACATGCAATGATACCACATTTGTGTTCGATCTGAGGAAGGACTTCATCATCTTCAACATTGTCTTGATGACCAATGTCTTCAGCTGCGGTGGGGTCAACAGCTGGAATGTCTTCAGCTTCAGGAGTCTCTGTGGAAGCAGGCTCATGAACTATCAACTGGCGCTCCCTATGTTCAGACGCAGGACGAGCCACTGAGATCGGCTCGACAACAAGGGGCTCTGTGGGAGCAGCCTGATCTTTCTTCTTTGTCTTCCTCTCTTTCGTCGGTGGAGCATCGTTAGTGGTGTGGTTGGTCTTGCGCTTGCCGGCTTCGGCTTCAGCTGCCCTTGTCTTCTTGAGTTCTGAAGCCACTTTGGGGACCTTAGGCTTCGAGCCTGTCATACTGACAGGGAAGACAATGTGAGATTCTTCTTGCCTTGATGCTTCAGGTTGGGCCACAACAGGCCTCTTCTTCTTCTTGGCAGCCATTCTGGGGTCGATGCTAGGTCGCCCCAGAGCCTTGCACTTTTTAGCCTCATTGTAGCCTTGAACACATTTGGCAGCCATGTGTTTCATGCGCTCTCGAGAACCTTTAGCTTCTTCACGTTTCTTGTGGAACGCCGCCTTGAGCTCATGCAGCATGACGTTGAAGTTTTGGACGTCTTCCACGTTGAACTTGGCCATGTGCTTCTTGAACTAAGCCTTTTCATAGTCAATCTTGTGCTTCAGCTCAACAATTCTCTGTGCAAGAGCCAGCCAAGGAGCAATGGCTCCATGGAAGGAGACGCTGAGGCCAATTTGGAGTTGAAGATCATCAAAGCTGAGGTCTAGGCTGTCGAACCACTCATCAATGAACTTGTATAGGATCTCCACATCAAAGAGGGGAAGATCATTGAAGATTTCCGCCTCTTGCTTGCTCTTTATAAGCAGCTCAAGAGCATCATCACCAAGATCGTCGTCGCTAGACAGATCAATGGCTTCGTTCTCATTCCTCAGAACAGCAACAGGGGTCAATGCTTGACTAGTTGGTTGCATGGGCTTCTTCATCTTGTCAGACTTGGAGATGCGAGAGAGATCTTCAGACTGCACACTGGCTTCAGGAGGTGCAGCGGCCAGAGGCTTCGCCCATGAAACTTTCGGTGCAGATGAGGGCTTTGAAGCCTTTGGTTTCTTTTGCTTCACAGGCTTCGGTGGTGCAGGCGCTTCGTCAGAATCAGCGTCATCTGTAGAGTGATCCACGGCTGCCCCTTGAACCTGAATGTGAGTGATGAGACCTTCAAGGTTGTAGAAGGGCCCAGCAATATTGGGTTCAGCATCGCGTGTGCCGTCGGCATGAGGAGCAGAGGGACCGGGGTTGAAGTCTAAACCAAGCGACTTCTTGTTCTCTTTGGCAGAAGTTTTGGCAAACTGGAAGTTGCGCTTAAAGAGATTGTCTTCATGACACCATAACAGAGAGGACGGGTCGGCAGTAGCAGGCTGAGGTCCATGGATCATGCAAGGGTAGAAGCCTTGAGCAATAGCTTTGGAGTTTGACTTGGGCTGAAGACCTTTGTATATGATATCTCCCCAGGGGCCCTTGATGGCATTCTTTTCAGCATATTCGTCAGTGACAAATCTGTACTTGAACCATTCCTCTGCCCAATGTCTTCGAATCCTTTGGATTCGGTTCTTGCGTTCTCCATAGGTCTCCTCTAGATCCGACTTGTATAGCTCATAGAGATCTGGTGGCAGGTCCTTAGTAGTGTTTTCGCGGCGCTGTCTGCCGCCCTTCCTGACTGATTTTTCTATCGCCATGAAGTTCAGACTGAGTGGCTTCAGAACTTGCAAAGGCTTCCTTCTGCTAGTCAGACAGGAATTAGCTTCAGGAGAATTGATGTGATGCTGTAAGAACTCTGCAAATGAATGTAGACTATGAGAACCAAGGGATTCTCCCATGGACATGTACCTGTGACAGCATTAGAGATGCGAGGGAAGGGGAATAGGTCATATGCATTCTCAGAAGATTTTGAAGATAAATCAGTTTAGAAGCATTGACCTCATAGTGCAAAGACATTCACTCATATGTTGAGAGTTGGTTCCAGATTTGTACAAATCCAAGAATAAGTACAAGTGAGGAATCTAACTACTTTGTGAAGCATAAGTGAATATACTAAGCATGTTATGAGATGAAGAACAGGATAGATCCAACTTTGTAGGGACAGAAACCACTTGTGGTTGAAAAGGATGAATCTATCGGATCAAAAGGACTGTAAAAAGAGGTTTTATTTACCACACTAAGAACTGCTAGACGGAGTCGAAGATGAGGCCGAGCAGTTCAATCTTTCATGCCCTAACTTGGCGATGGAGGACACCTACGGCGACGATGGAGAGGACGATGTCCGCGGCCGGCGTGAGGACGACGTCGGTGTGGTCGCGGCAGCTAAGCGCTTCGTCGCCGGCGTCGTCGAGAGCTAGCGGTGCCGCTAGGGTTTGTGCGAGAAGGAGAAGTGGAAGAAGAGATAATGACTGGGGTGTGGCGTGTATTTATAGGGACAAGGACGGTGTAGCGTTATTACGTAGGTGCCCCTGGAGGTTCACATCTGAAGGACACGTGGCGAACATGCAACACATTGGTGGTTGTTCCATGTTCCCATGCACGCTTGGATTGTCGGGTGGTCATTCCCGCTTCTCTGGGTTTCAGGCAAAAAGGATTGAGCATTTAAAACAGATTTAATGTTTGTCTCTGTATCTTCTACTAACAAGGACGCAGAGAAGACATTCGACAGTTTCAATAGAATGCATATGATTTGGATAGATAGATTTGAGACGGGAGCATAGAAAGGTTAGGGTCCGATTACATTCACTTAGTTCAAAAGATTCAAACGAGAAGACATAGCTAAAAGTGAATGATGTAGAGGACAGAACGCTAATGTATGAATTGTGACACCCAAAATTTTTGGCCTTGTTTTATTAATTAAGATTTTGCCAGGAATTAAAACTTTTATTTTCTGGGCTCCCTTTTTATTTTTGAACAATTATCTCCCTTGTTATTATGGAGTTTTTCCCCAAAATGAAAACCTTTCAAATATGTTATTGGACTTGTTTAACCTCTCAAGAAAAACTTTTCTTTTATCAGTATGACTAATTACATAATTAATTTGCTTGATCTTTTTTTATTGAAAAATGGTTTTTACGGGTTATGTGGCCATATTTGAACTACAACCATTTGATAAATTCACTTAAAATTCCAACCAAAATTTGGAGTTGTCATGTGATATTTTGAAATCACTTTTATACAAAAATATCTTTTATACATGTAATATTTTGAGCTCTGCATCAATTTTTCTTCTCTGGTCCAGAGTGCAATTTTGCACTACAACCCATTTAGATATTTCTTTCTGGCCTCCACCAAAATTATGGGATGTTGGTAGTAGCATATGATTCAACTTTATGCAAAAACCCAGTTATGTTATTTGAAAAATTTGAGTGAATCAACCTCATTTTCATTCTGGTCCAGCCTTGTGATTTCTACTACAACCCTATTTATTTTTGCTCCAGTGACCTTGTGCCTTCTCCTACTTGTAGTCCTCCCTGCAAAACCCTTAAGTCCAGGAGCATGCACCCTTTGGGTCATTTTTGGTTCATGAAATAATGCCATTTATCTCCTGCCCAGAATTGTAGTTTTGCAAAACCTGCACTAACAAGTTTGTGCTTTTCAAAAACTAACCTCACCACCCTCTTATTCATCTAAAGAGACCCCACTCTGGAAGTTTTGGCCACTCCAAGAAATGCCTAGGTGCCTGTGGCATTTTGTCAAACACCTTAAGTGCATGAATAGCTTTGACATGAATTTCGTCATTGCACTGTGAACTTGCACCTCTGATCAAACTAACATGTCCGACAGACTCCCAGTTACTCCTAACCTAGGTCTGCTAAGTGCCAGCCTCACCCAAGCCCTCTAGGCTGCCCTGGCATTTCATCGAGCATGTCCCGGGCGTGCACTGGGCGCGCCCAGAGCGTGCGTTTGGCACGCACGTGCGCCCGAGTCGCCGCGTCCCACCCCGCACCCAATCCGGTCCGTGACCGACTGCAGCCAGCACGCAGTGTCCCCTTCTGCACCCACCAGCCCCGTAGCTCTCGCCACGTCTCCGGCAGGCCAGCCGCTAGCCGCCACCGCCGCCCGACCGCTCCTACGCTAGCCAGCGCTGCCCAAGCCGCCAGCGCTTGCCACCTGCCTCCTGGAGCAGTGCATGCTCATCCGCAAGTGTGTCCCCTAGCGCTCGTCGCCGCCACGACGCCCTGCCACTATAGGAAGGCGGTCCGCCGTCGTTCTTATCCGGCCGCCGCAAACCGACCTCGTCACGCTATATAAGGAGGCCCCCGAACTCATTCAACCATGCAGGCAACCTCAGGCCACCCCCATGGCACCCCCACAGCCAGCAATCGTCGGGGGAAAGCCGTCTTCCCCAACTCCGGCCGGTTCGGCCGCCGCCACGTCCCAGCTCCATTCACCACAACCAGAGCCCCTCCCGTCCGTCCAACGCCACCAAATGACTCCACTTCGACTTGTGGAGCCACCCAGCTACTCAAACCCGACCGGGAGCCACCGTAGTTCAAGCGCCCAAAACTCCCGAAGCCACCGGCCGCCGCGAAGCTCGCCACCGGCGATTCCCTCCACCCCCGACGACCCTACAACCACCAGGAGGACCGCCTAGGAGTGGCGGATCCATCCCTGCATTCAGATGCCCGCGAAAAACCGCCGTTCGCTGGCGACGATCACCATTGCCTCGCCTCCGTTCGGGCAGAGGAAGAGGAGGGAGGGATAGACCAGTCAAACCTGACCGGTGGGCCAGGCGAGCCCACTGTCAGTGACACACGCTCAGTCCATGCTGGATAAGTGGAGGCGCGTTTCCAGAATACGCCTTCGACGTGTACATATATTCGAAACGTTTTTCTTTTTCTGTTTTAATTTTAAATAACAGATTTTGACCAAAACTTTGACTGAGCTTAACTTTTTAAATATAACTCCAAATGAATTGATTATTTTTCCTACATCTCTCAAATTCTGTCTAGTTTATTTTAAGATTTATTTGAAAATTTTCCAAACAACTTTTTTGTACTATTTTTGAAATATGTGTTATTTGCATATTTTTGAAAATAGGATTTTTGAAGGGAAGAAAGCTTTCAAAAGATTTGGAGTGCACCCTGCCTTTCCACACCATGAAGGCAAGCATTCTGAACCCCGGCATAATATTTTTGGTGTGTTAGTTGACTCGTTTATAACACCATCTCATTTCGGAGAACTCGTTATTTTATGTGGCGATGTGATCATTTGCATGAAGGCATATTAGTGATTTCCTTGCTATTGGAAATGAATATACATGTGATGGTAATCATCCTCATGCGCCTTGCATGCATGCCGGAAAGGAATCCGGGAAAGCCTCTGCCTTGGGTAGGAGTGAGCTTGTCGCCGGTCCCCATCGGGGTTATGTCCGGTATGGCATAGTAAGGTATAATGGGTGGTGATTTCGTCGGTTGAAATATATTTGATATACATGTCATGTAGGGAACTTATAAGCCTCCAGAGTCGGCCGTAGATCGAGTCTTGTTCCAGTAACCCCCATATTTGCCTCGTACTACCACTCGTCCCTGCCGCAGGTAGGGTACAGTTCAGTAAGTCGTCAACCCCTTTCCAGCACACACCGTACAGAGAGGCCATGGTGTAAGATGTCGGTTGTAGCCGGTAGGCATGCCACCTGGTCAGGGGGCATGGGTGTTTCCGGTTGGGACCGAGAGGGGAGGCCACCCCTTAGAGCACACGATATAAATTTGATCCCATGCTACACGAGGTTGTAGCCTCCCCACTTAGAGTTTTGCTTAACAAGTGTCGTGGGTGATTCCAGACACCGATGAGTTAAGCTGGTGTGTGCAAGTTAGGCGTGTTTTCAACTAAAAGGCCGTAGACGGAATTAGTCCCGATGGACTAAAGGAATCCGTTACTCGTGGGTAAAGAGTACACCCTCTGCAGAGATTAAACCTATTCGAATAGCCGTGTCCATGGTTAAGGATTACAGTCTGGGATGGGTCAAGTGTTGGTCTTAGTGTCGGTCTTCGGAGTTGAAATTGTTAAACCAAACTTGGATACCGACTGGTGACTTGTGAGGACCGTCATTACTATTTTGTGATGGACTAACCCGTTGCATCATTTGTATTATCGAGTATCCCTGGGACGGTTCTACATCCTGGATATTCATTGTGATTATCTGTTTTATAAGCCCTTTATGTGGTGTCGCTGAGACGCCCGACTGTGGCATTGCTTGTTATTTATTTATTTTATAAGCCCTTTATGTGGTGTCGCTGAGACGCCCGACTGTGGCATTGCTTGTTATTTATTTATTTTATAAGACCTTCATGCGGCGTCGCTCAGACGCCCGACTGTGGCATGTTCGTTATTTCATTTTCATATAAGCCCTTTATGTGGCGTCGCTCAGACGCCCGACTGTGGCATGTTTGTTATTCCATTTTCTCATAAGCCCTTTATGTGGCGTCGCTCAGACACCCGACTGAGGCATGTTTGTTATTTCATTTTCTCATAAGCCCTTTATGTGGCATCGCTCAGACGCCCGACTGTGGCATGCTTGTTATTTTATTTACTCTATAAGCCCCTTACGTGGTGTCGCTAAGACGCCCGACTGAGGCATGCTCACTTTTACTATCCTTTCGAGACGTCGCTTCACACATCCGATCGGTGCATTTTATTTCTATTCTGCCATTGCATATTCCGGTTGCATATAAATAACCTGCTTGCATGCATCAAGATTTTATTTATGACTGACGATGTGATCATAGAATATTTCAGTGTATGTTGATCAATTATATTAATACCCGTGTTCATAATGTTTGCGAGTACATTCAAAAGTACTCACTGGCTTGTCCCTAGCTATTGTCTTGGCCAGATTGCTTGCTTGGAGAGGAGCATTGCGATGACAGCCCTGGAACGTACGCAATGGAGATAGCAGCCTCGCGAAGATAGGAGTTATCCTGGTCAGCTGTTCCTGTGGGAAATGGAGTCCCATAGACACTGATGTCTCACAAACCGCTTCCGCCATCGACCACTAGAAACCAATTCTTGTACTCACAGGCCCGAATGGTCTTGTAGTACATATTTTGTATTTTTGCTTGGGATTTCTGTATCAAGTTGGTGCCTCATCAGCTAACAGTAACCCTGGGGCTGGTGAGCACAACGGCCATTTTCTGGAAATCAATGTCTGGAAAATCCGGTCGTGACAGACTTGGTATCAGAGCCAGGCTAACCATTGGATAATCCTATCTTAGCCAGGTCAATAAAATTAGGCAGACCAACCCATCAAGCCATAACCGAACCAAGCTTCTCATACAAGATAGCCCCACAGTGACCGACACCTTTTGGCAGTCGGTGCCCAACCTATCAACCTAAGCCTGTCGATCACGCGCCAGTAACCGGCCCCTAAATAGTCCTTTCTCGCAAACGTGCGAAGGAAGACTCCGTCCCCTTTTCCTATAAAAGGGGGCATGCTAGCCCCAACACAGCACAGCATAGCCTCTACCCCAAACCAAGCTACAATGCCTGGCCCTGTCGCGCACAATGAGACCACGGCAACCAACCTTGGAGGCTTTGTGACCATACTCGCAAACCTCACCCGTCGTGCCTATGCGTTAGAAGAGCCCCCAGAATATGTTCTGTACCAAGGACCCATGAGTGGTGAGAACCGTCAATTCTGGGCCACTGTACACATCTACAGTAGGGGTCTAGCACCCGAACGCCCCTACAGGTTCACTGGAAGAACGACTTCCTTTGAGCCACAAGCCATCCAACTAGCTGCTCGAGAAGCTATAGTTCATCTCCGGCACTTGTCGCCCAGAGTTAACTGTCGCTCGTTCCACTACTACCCCAGACGTGAAGGGTATGGTAGACCACCCCAAGTTGCTAACGGAGATCACGAGACAGATCCTACATTGTTGCACCTAGTGCGCTATGTAAGTGCACTAGAGGAACTGTGCGATCAAATCACTATTGATCTAATCGCAGCTCGTGGAGAGCTGGTTCGTCGAGCCCCGGCGAGAAAAGAGAACGAGCCCAACGCCGATAACCCAGTCGTGCTGTTTGTACACCCGATCGAGTCCTTGAGATCTGCCCCAGCCATCGGCCAAGGTACTCTGATGACCCTAGAAGTGCTTCGTCGCCTCTTGGGAGCACATCCAACGGGGTTGTGGCCAACAATCCCCGAGATGGTCATCATCGCTACCCCGAGCCTGCAGCCCCTCAACCCATTCCAGCTAATTCCGATGGTGAGACCCGTGGAGAAGCCTCAACATCCACAAGGCACGCCCGCTTGGATGTAAACGAGGTAGACTAAGTCACCCGAGTCGTATCGAGTCCCAGTGTACCCTCGCTTTGTAATCGTGTGGCCTTGTAATTAAATGCTGCCTGTTGTCGTGCCTCTGTTTTAATAGTAGCCTTGCCTGGATACGCCAGTATGCAGTATAAGATTTCTATCCCAGACACAGTTACCAAAAACCTCCCCGACAACCCCCACAGTAACACATCACTATAGTGAAATGTGTGAATCTGTGGCTTGACCCCGACCCTTGGAACAAAGCTGAAAATTTTCTTTACCATTCACCACAGTAAAAATGACCAAGCTCCGGTGCTATAAAAAGGCCACCGCGTGACCTTGCCAAGCACCTCTCACCTTGTGCACCACCCTCACAACCATTTCTTGCCATGCCGAGCCCCAGCATTTATCTGAGAACCCCAGATGCAACCCTGGGTAGTTTTGTCAAGATATTGTGGGATTTTACCTACAGTACCATGGGCGCTACCCAGCCACCCCAGTACGAGCTGTTCAAATCGAGAATTATCCCTTCCACCTCGAGATATTGGGCAGCAGTACACATCCCTCCCGTAAACTCAAACCAAGACCCAACGGAGGTCTCCTTCGTGGGGAAATCTATGTCAACCCCACATATGGCCATAGAAGATGTTGCATACGAAGCGCTTGCTCGCCTTCGATTCGCGGTACCCTATGCCAGCGAACGAGGGTATTATTACTTCCCGAGCCGTGCAACACCCGGAGGAGTGACATCTTTTCCCGGTGGACGAATTGAGAGAGACCCAGTCCTGGACAACCTTGTCCAGTACGTCATCGCTCAAGAGCGTTTAACCCAACGTGTGATGGGTTATCCCCAGAGCCTCGCAGATTTAAATCCTCAGATCGCCATCGGCAGAGCACTAAGGCCCGACCAGGAGAGACACGTGCATCGACTGGTCAATCCACTTCCCCCGATAGAAGAGGACTGTATCCCAGTACCAGAGACATTTTCTAGGGACCCCGTCCAGTTACCGTTTCCATTTTAGACGTCGTTGCGGTGTTCATTATTGCAACATTTATTTATGTGTGTGACTTATGCGTGATACCCTGAGTTTGTACGACGGGTCAATTATTTGGCTTCTACTAATGTGTGTAGTTTTTGTTGTGGTTTATGCTCCTTTAAATTAACTGTTTTTCCCTCGCAAAATCCTGGAGTGAGATTTCTTTTCCCTGAGTTGCTACATCTGCACCTTCTCACGGCGTGGATTAATTAATTTCACACAGCACCACGGCAGCAGACTCACAACCATAATCATTCGAACACATCCACTGTTTGCAAAACTTTGCAACAGTGTTACATCCAGCTAATCACCCCCTAACAACAGTTAGCACCCGGCACACCCCATCTACTCTTCGTGATCACCACCATCGCGGAGAGCCAACACCCAAGCAGCAGCGTCGCGATGATCGTCGAGGATCATCACACACAGGAGCACGGAGAGCCCCAGCAGTGTCGCCAGCCCTCCGCATATCAGGATCGCAAACCAGTCCGGCATCACCTCCACCATTAGAGCCTAACCCGAGCTTTTTTAAGCAGTAATGGAGGAAGAAGGAGGAGGAGAAGTGAGGCCAGGTGTGAGGAAGAAGAGAGGGGCACCCCGGCCATTTTATAGCTCGAGCTCAATGTACGGTGGGCGAAGTCCACCAACGCCGCTCGTCGCCGATCGCCGGTGTTCAGAGACGAATCTGCGAGCAGTGCTGACAGCGCGCTAGCCCGCGAGGTGAGTGCACGCTGCACCGGCAGCTAGCACGCCGCGCACTACCGTGGTACGGCCTAGATGCCCTACACGCTAGGCGTCGCCGGTGGAGAAAGCGCGCGGGAGAGAGGAAGAAGAAGAGGCTGACAGTGGGCCCCGGGTCCATCTGTCGGCCAGAGAGAGCACTGTGCTCTCGGGTACGACCAGCGTATATTTAAATTTAGAGGTTATTCTAAATTTATATCCAGCGTAGAAATCTCACGTTTTTATCCCGAACCGTAGATTTTTCCACGCAGCACCAGTATTCACACTGTGGTTTTTCACCACTTATTGCCCTCTCACTGTAGCCACATTTTTATTGCATATAGTTTTTCTTAAAACAACTTTGAACAAATCTCGAGGACGAGATTTTTCTTAAGGGGGGTAGTGCTGTGACACCCAAATTTTTTGGCCTTGTTTTATTAATTAAGATTTTGCCAGGAATTAAAACTTTTATTTTCTGGGCTCCCTTTTTATTTTTGAACCATTATCTCCCTTGTTATTATGCAGTTTTTCCCCAAAATGAAAACCTTTCAAATATGTTATTGGACTTGTTTAACCTCTCAAGAAAAACTTTTCTTTTATCAGTATGACTAATTACATAATTAATTTGCTTGATCTTTATTTTATTGAAAAATGGTTTTTACGGGTTATGTGGCCATATTTGAACTACAACCATTTGATAAATTCACTTAAAATTCCAACCAAAATTTGGAGTTGTCATGTGATATTTTGAAATCACTTTTATACAAAAATATCTTTTATACATGTAATATTTTGAGCTCTGCATCAATTTTTCTTCTCTGGTCCAGAGTGCAATTTTGCACTACAACCCATTTAAATATTTCTTTCTGGCGTCCACCAAAATTATGGGATGTTGGTAGTAGCATATGATTCAACTTTATGCAAAAACCCAGTGATGTTATTTGAAAAATTTGAGTGAATCAACCTCATTTTCATTCTGGTCCAGCCTTGTGATTTCTACTACAACCCTATTTATTTTTGCTCCAGTGACCTTGTGCCTTCTCCTACTTGTAGTCCTCCCTGCAAAACCCTTAAGTCCAGGAGCATGCACCCTTTGGGTCATATTTGGTTCATGAAATAATGCCATTTATCTCCTGCCCAGAATTGTAGTTTTGCAAAACTTGCACTAACAAGTTTGTGCTTTTCACAAACTAACCTCACCACCCTCTTATTCATCTAAAGAGACCCCACTCTGGAAGTTTTGGCCACTCCAAGAAATGCCTAGGTGCCTGTGGCATTTTGTCAAACACCTTAAGTGCATGAACAGCTTTGACATGAATTTCGTCATTGCACTGTGAACTTGCACCTCTGATCAAACTAACATGTCCAATAGACTCCCAGTTACTCCTAACCTAGGTCTGCTAAGTGCCAGCCTCACCCAAGCCCTCTAGGCTGCCCTGGCATTTCGTCGAGCATGTCCCGGGCATGCACTGTGCGCGCCCAGAGCGTGCGTTTGGCACGCATGTGCGCCCGAGTCGCCGCGTCCCACCCTGCACCCAATCCGGTCCGTGACCGACCGCAGCCAGCACGCAGTGTCCCCTTCTGCACCCACCAGCCCCGCAGCTCTTGCCACGTCTCCGGCAGGCCAGCCGCTAGCCGCCACCGCCGCCCGACCGCTCCTGCGCTAGCCAGCGCTGCCCAAGCCGCCAGCGCTTGCCACCTGCCTCCTGGAGCAGTGCGTGCTCATCCGCAAGCATGTCCCCTAGCGCTCGTCGCCGCCACGACGCCCTGCCACTATAGGAAGGAGGTCCGCCGTCGTTCTTATCCAGCCGCCGAAAACCGACCTCGTCGCGTTATATAAGGAGGCCCCCGAACTCATTCAAGCATGCAGGCAACCTCAGGCCACCCCCATGGCACCCCCACAGCCAGCAATCGTCGGGGGAAAGCCGTCTTCCCCAACTCTGGCCGGTTCGGCCGCCGCCACGTCCCAGCTCCATTCACCGCAACCAGAGCCCCTCCCGTCCGTCCAACGCCACCAAATGACTCCACTTCGACTTGCGGAGCCACCCAGCTACTCAAACCCGACCGGGAGCCACCGTAGTTCAAGCGCCCAAAACTCCCGAAGCCACCGGCCGCCGCGAAGCTCGCCGCCGGCGATTCCCTCCACCCCCGATGACCCTACAACCATCGGGAGGACCGCCTAGGAGTGGCGGATCCATCCCTGCATTCAGATGCCCGCGAAAAACCGCCGTTCGCCGGCGACGATCACCGTTGCCTCGCCTCCATTCGGGCAGAGGAAGAGGAGGGAGGGATAGACCAGTCAAACCTGACCGGTGGGCCAGGCGGGCCCACTGTCAGTGACACACGCTCGATCCACGCTGGATAAGTGGAGCCGCTTTTCCAGAATACGCCTTCGACGTGTACGTATATTCGAAACGTTTTTCTTTTTCTGTTTTAATTTTAAATAACAGATTTTGACCAAAACTTTGACTCAGCTTAACTTTTTAAATATAACTCCAAATGAATTGATTCTTTTTCCTACATCTCTCAAATTCTGTCTAGTTTATTTTAAGATTTATTTGAAAATTTTCCAACCAACTTTTTTGTACTATTTTTGAAATATGTGTTATTTGCATATTTTTGAAAATAGGATTTTTGAAGAGAAGAAAGCTTTCAAAAGATTTGGAGTGCACCCTGCCTTTCCACACCATGAAGGCAAGCATTCTGAACCCCGACATAATATTTTTGGTGTGTTAGTTGACTCGTTTATAACACCATCTCATTTCGGAGAACTCGTTATTTTATGTGGCGATGTGATCATTTGCATGAAGGAATATTAGTGATTTCCTTGTTGTTGGAAATGAATATACATGTGATGGTAATCATCCTCATGCGCCTTGCATGCATGCCGGAAAGGAATCCGGGAAAGCCTCTGCCTTGGGTAGGAGTGAGCTTGTCGCCGGTCCCCATCGGGACGGTTATGTCCGGTATGGCATAGTAAGGTATAATGGGTGGTGATTTCGTCGGTTGAAATATATTTGATATACATGTCATGCAGGGAACTTATAAGCCTCCAGAGTCGACCGTAGATCGAGTCTTGTTCCAGTAACCCCCATATTTGCCTCGTACTACCACTCGTCCCTGCCGTAGGTAGGGTATGGTTCAGTAAGTCGTCAACCCCTTTCCAGCACACACCGTACAGAGTGGCCATGGTGGAAGATGTTGGTTGTAGCCGGTAGGCATGCCACCTGGTCAGGGGGCATGGGTGTTTCCGGTTGGGACCGAGAGGGGATGCCACCCCTTAGAGCGCGTGATATAAATTTGATCCCATGCTATGCGAGGTTGTAGCCTCCCCACTTAGAGTTTTGCTTAACAAGTGTCGTGGGTGATTCCAGACACCGATGAGTTAAGCTGGTGTGTGCAAGTTAGGCGTGTTTTCAACTAAAAGGCCGTAGACGGAATTAGTCCCGATGGACTAAAGGAATCCGTTACTCGTGGGTAAAGAGTACACCCTCTGCAGAGATTAAACCTATTCGAATAGTCGTGTCCATGGTTAAGGATTACAGTCTGGGATGGGTCAAGTGTTGGTCTTAGTGTCGGTCTTCGGAGGTGAAATTGTTAAACCAAACTTGGATACCGACTGGTGACTTATGAGGACCGTGATTACTATTTTGTGATGGACTAACCCAATGCATCATTTGTATTATCGAGTATCCCTGGGACGGTTCTACCTCCTGGATATTCATTGTGATTATCTGTTTTATAAGCCCTTTATGTGGTGTCGCTGAGACGCCCGACTGTGGCATTGCTTGTTATTTATTTATTTTATAAGCCCTTTATGTGGTGTCGCTGAGACGCCCGACTGTGGCATTGCTTGTTATTTATTTATTTTATAAGACCTTTATGCGGCGTCGCTCAGACGCCCGACTGTGGCATGTTCGTTATTTCATTTTCATATAAGCCCTTTATGTGGCGTCGCTCAGACGCCCGACTGTGGCATGTTTGTTATTCCATTTTCTCATAAGCCCTTTATGTGGCGTCGCTCAGACACCCGACTGAGGCATGTTTGTTATTTCATTTTCTCATAAGCCCTTTATGTGGCATCGCTCAGACGCCCGACTGTGGCATGCTTGTTATTTTATTTACTCTATAAGCCCCTTACGTGGTGTCGCTAAGACGCCCGACTGAGGCATGCTCACTTTTACTATCCTTTTGAGACGTCACTTCAGACATCCTATCGGTGCATTTTATTTCTATTCTGCCATTGCATATTCCGGTTGCATATAAATAACCTGCTTGCATGCATCAAGATTTTATTTATGATTGACGATGTGATCATAGAATATTTCAGTGTATGTTGATCAATTATATTATACCCGTGTTCATAATGTTTGCGAGTACATTCAAAAGTACTCACTGGCTTGTCCCTGGCTATTGTCTTGGCCAGATTGCTTGCTTGGAGAGGAGCATTGCGATGACAGCCCCGGAACCTATGCAATGGAGATAGCAGCCTCGCGAAGATAGGAGTTATCCTGGTCAGCTGTTCCTGTGGGAAATGGAGTCCCATAGACACTTATGTCTCACAAACCGCTTTCTCCATCGACCACTAGAAACCAATTGTTGTACTCACAGGCCCGAATGGTCTTGTACTGCATATTTTGTATTTTTGCTTGGGATTTCTGTATCAAGTTGGTGCCTCATCAGCTAACAGTAATCCTGGGGCTGGTGAGCACAACGGCCATTTTCTGGAAATCAATGTCTGGAAAATCCGGTCGTGACATGAATATATCCAATAAGACCAAATCAATATAATGAAGATAAACATTATGTCATGTTGAAATTTAAGACAAACCAAAGTGAATACATAGCAAATGTAACGCCAACAGAAAACACTCCAAACAAAAGTTTGGTGGTGGCATTACCCACCATATAGGAAGTATTAGACCCAAGCACGGCGCACAATTATCGTGGCGCTTCGAAGTCAAATTCCACGTTAATGTATTCACACTCAGAGTGTAAGTCCTCATTAATTGAAGATATACATTACTTCGTGTGTTGCACATCTAAGTCATCAACATGCATAAGTGTTAGAATGTGTGCCTGATCACAGGACATTTGAGGATTCCAAGATATTTAGCTCACACCGCAACTTGCAAAACCTTTTCTCATCCAAGGGATTTGTGAAGATATCTGTCAGTTGCTCTTCAGTGTTGACGTGAATGATATCAATATCTTCCTTTATGACATGATCTCTGAGAAAGTGATGACGGATCTGAATGTGCTTTGTCTTCGAGTGCTGAACAGGGTTGTTGGCAATCTTGATGGTGCTTTCATTGTGGCAGTAGAGTGGCACTTGCTTCAGATGAATGCCATAGTCTTTGAGTCTTTGCTTCATCCATAGAAGTTGAGGGCAGCAAGATTCAGCAGCAATGTATTCAGATTCAACAGTGGAGAGAGATATACAGTTTTGCTTCTTTGAAGACGAACACACAAGTGATCATCCTAGAAAGTGACATGTGCCTGATGTAGACTTGCGATCCACCTTGTCACCAGCATAATCAGCATCCAAGAATCCAACTAGATCAAACTCTGAGCCCTTTGGATACCATAATCCTAGTGTTGGGGTGTGAGCCAAATATCGAAGAATTCACTTCACAGCTAAGTGATGCGATTCCTTTGGTGCCGCTTGGAATCGGACACACATGCAAACACTAAGCATGATATCTAGCCTAGATGCACATAAATAAAGCAAAGAACCAATCATGGAGCGGTATACCTTTTTATCAAACTCTTTACCATCGGCGTCAGGACCCAGATGACTCTTGGTTGGCATTGGCGTCGTGTAACCGTTGCAGTCTTGCATTCCAAACTTCTTCGGGCAATCTTTGAGGTATTTCTCTTGATATATGAAGATGCCATTGTGTTGCTGCCGTATTTGAAGACCAAGGAAGAACTTTAGCTCACCCATCATGGACATCTGATATTGCTCTTGCATCATGTGTCCGAACTCATCACTATATTTTTTATTAGTGCAGCCAAAGATAATGTCATCCACATATATTTGGCACACAAACAGTTCACCATCATATGTCTTCATGAAGAGTGTGGGATCCAGGGAACCAGGTTTGAAGCCTTTGCTCTTCAGGAAGTCTTTGAGTGTGTCATACCAAGCACGAGGGGCTTGTTTGAGGCCATACAATGCCTTATTGAGTTTGTATACCATATCAGGGTGTTTTGGATCTTCAAAACTAGGCGGTTGTGCAACATACACTTCTTCTTCAATCTTGCCATTGAGAAAGGCACTCTTCACATCCATTTGATACAGAAGGATGTTATGATGATTTGCATAGGCTAGCAGTATGCAAATAGCTTCAAGCCTAGCCACATGAGCAAATGTTTCATCGAAGTCAATTCCTTCAACTTGAGTGTATCCTTGAGAAACGAGACGAGCCTTGTTTCTAACAACTTGACCATGCTCATATTGCTTGTTGCGATATATCCATTTAGTGCCTATGATATTGTGTTTACGAGGATCAAGACGCTTGACCAGTTCCCATACATTATTCAGCTCGAACTGTTGAAGCTCTTCTTGCATAGCTTGAATCCATTCAGGTTCCATGAAGGCTTCATCAACTTTCTTGGGTTCAGATATTGAGACGAATGCAAAGTGCCCACAGAAATTTGCTAGCTGTGTTGTCCTTGAACAAGTGAGTGGACCACGTGCATTGATGCTATCAATTATCTTCTCAATCTGCACTTCATTTGCAACATGAGGATGAATTGGACGAAGATTTTGCTCTTGCTGATCATTGTCATCGTTTGAAGGATTGTCTCCAGGCTGAGCATTGTCTTCAGGTTGATTAGGTGTGGAAATGATAAGTTACTCTTCAGGCTGTACTTCAGATGGTATGATTTCTCCAGTTCCCATAAGCTTGATGGATTCACTGGGTGGAATTTCATCTAGCACATTTGGCAGGTGCTCTCTTTGCAAGCCGTTAGTCTCATCGAACCGCACATCCATAGTTTCAACCACTTTATAGCGAAAGAGGTTGAAGACTCTGTAGGAGTGTGAATCCTTTCCGTAACCAAGCATAAAACCTTCATGTGCTTTTGGTGCAAATTTTGAAGTGTGATGTGGATCCTTGATCCAACACCTAGCACCAAATACTCTGAAGTATCTGACATTTGGCTTCTTACCAGTGAGGAGTTCATAGGATGTTTTCTTCAGAAGCTTGTGAAGATAAACACAGTTGATGACATGGCATGCAGTATCAATAGCTTCAGGCCAGAACTTTCTTGGTGTCTTGTATTCATCGAGCATCGTCCGAGCCATCTCAATGAGTGTTCTGTTCTTGCATTCCACGATGCCATTCTGCTGTGTCGTGTACGGAGCTGAGAACTCATGAGTGATGCCCAATGTATCAAGATAAGTGTCGAGGCCGGTGTTCTTGAATTCAGTGCCATTGTCACTTCTGATGTGCTTGATCTTGACGCCATAGTTGTTCATGGCTCGATTGGCGAAGCGTCTGAAGACATCTTGCACTTTAGTCTTGTAGAGGATTATGTGTACCCATGTATATCTTGAATAATCATCAACAATGACGAAGCCATAGAGACAAGCAGTAGTGGTAAGAGTAGAGTAGTGAGTAGGGCTGAAGAGGTCCTTGTGTAGCAATTCAAAGGGTTGAGTTGTTGTCATGATTGTCTTTGAGGGATGCTTGGCCCTCGTCATCTTTCCAGCTTCGTAGGCACCACATAAGTGATCCTTCTTGAACTTGACGCCCTCGATGCCTATGACGTGCTTCTTCTTTGCGAGAGTATGCAAGTTCCTCATGCCATCATGCCCTAGCCTCCAATGCCAGAGCTAGCACTCTAAAGCTTTTGCAAGAAGACATACGGCAAGCTGTGGTCCTGCTGAAAAATCTACCATGTACAAATCATCTTTTCGATACCCTTCAAAGACTAGAGACTTGTCAGATTCCATTAGAACAAGGCAACAATATTTTCCAAATATCACAACCATGTTCAAATCACAAAGCATTGAGACAGACATTAAGTTGAAGCCAAGGGATTCAACAAGCATCACTTTATCCATGTGTTGATCCTTTGAGATTGCAACTCTACCTAGACCCAATACCTTGCTTTTACCAGTGTCAGCAAATGTGATGTGACTCTTCTCACATGGACGTAAGGTTGAGTCCATGAGAAGACTTTGATCACCAGTCATAGGATTAGTGCATCCACTATCGATAATCCATTCTGAAGCAGCTAGTGTCATACCCTACAGAACAGTTAGGGGGATAGGCTTCATGAAGAGTATTGTGAAGCATAAGCATTTGACGAGCAAGTGAATTATGAAAGCTCAGACCCAGGTTAGAACTGATAGGATGCATGTTAAGCGACTTAGAAATGAAATACATAGTAAGATCATTTAGGCATTTTATCTTGTGCCCCACAAGATCCTTTAGGTCCCCAGCAATAGCTTTAGATGCCTTTGATTTTCGGCTGGAGACCATTACCTGCAAGAGAGAGTTAGGTTTTCTTAGCCACCCACATCTTCAGGGGTGGCTTTGAAGCAATGAGTCTAAGTGCAGCATCTGAGAACTTTGGCTTTGAAGCCCTAGCAAATAGTCTTGCAGGTGGTGAATAATACTCATAAGAATAAGCAGAGTAGTTCTGGGTCTTATGAACATGGCGGTTTGATGAAACACGCTCATATTCATAGGCCTGAGTATGGTTTCCCTGCAAAACATTTGTCTTAGTGCGACTCAGGTGAGTCCTCTGTCTGTATGAAGCCTTTGGACCATATGAAGCATGTGGTCTGGGGTTTGTCTTCTTCCCTTGTGGTGTCATGACGACATTCACAGGAAGATTCTCCAGACACCTTTTGGGCACCCAGACTTTCTTCATAGGTGGCCCATTCCTGCAGTTAGTACCAATATACCCGGCAAACACTTCACCATTCTGATTCCTAAACAGATTATAGTTTGCATCAAAGGATTCATCAATGATAATAGGGTTAGCACAAGTGAAGCCAGATAGGGTGGATGGATCCACTGAAGGTTCCTTTGCAGCAACCCATGTGGTTTTGGGGTACTGCTCAGGCTTCCAGTAAGAGCCACCGGCATTCATTTTCCTTTCGAACCCAACACCATCTTTCCTAGGGTTTCGGTTCAGAATCTGCCTTTTGAGGACATCACATAGTGTCTGATGCCCTTTGAGACTTTTGTACATCCCTGTTTCAAGCAATGTCTTCAACCTAGCATTTTCATCAGCAATAGCAATGGCATCCTCAGCAGACGGGTTAGTTTCCACATCAAAAGTTGAAGATATTGCAACAGTAGCAGTAGTGGAACATTCAACAATAGAAGTAGCGTTATCACGCTCAATGCATTTTAGACATGGTGGTTCAAATCCTTCCAGAGCGGGATTGATCTATTGAGCGTGAAGTGACTTGTTTTCCTTTTGAAGATCTTCATGAATTGCTCTCAATTTCTCAAGTTCTTGCTTCCTTTGAAGATAATCATAGGAAAGCTTTTCATGAGTTGTTGAGAGCGTTTCATGACGACTTTCAAGTTCCTCATACTTAACATCAAGATTTTTTATGTCTTCAATTAAGGACTGAGATCGAGTCATTTCCGCTTCCAACAGGTCATCGCTTTTGTCTAACAGTTTTTGAATATGTTCCATAGCTTTCTGTTGTTCAGTTGCAATTTTAGCAAGTGTTTTGTAGCTGGGTTTGGAATCACAATCAGAGTCATCTTCACTGGATGTTTTATAGTGAGCATTGCGTGAGTTTACCGTGGCACCACGTGCCATGAAGCAATAGGTGGGAGCGGAGTCGTCCTTGTCATCAGCGTGGGTGATGGAACCATTGTCTTTAGTGTTGAAGTGGACTTGGCAACATAGGTTGTAGCCAGACTTGCGACGCTAGAGTCGGACTCCTCCTCAGACTCCACCTCCGCCTCCTCAGAAGCAGACTCCTCCTCTGAATCCATTTCCTTGGCAACAAATGCACGAGCCTTGCCAGATGAGCTCTCCTTGTGTGATGAAGACTTTGAGGAAGACTTGGAAGAAGACTTTGAGTATTTCTTCTTCTTCTTCTTGTCGTCAGAATCATATTCCTTGCTCTTCTTCTTGTTGTTTTTCTCATTGTTCCACTACAGACACTCAGAGATGTAGTGACCAGGTTTCTTACACTTGTGGCATGTTCTCTTCTTGTAGTCATGAGTGGAAGCTTCATCATTCCTTGAGCTGGATCGTGAATACTTTATGAAGCCTTTCTTCTTGGTGAATTTCTGGAACTTCTTCACAAGAATAGCAAGCTCCTTTCCAATGTCTTCAGGATCATCAGAACTGCAGTCAGATTCTTCTTCAGATGAGGAAACAGCTTTTGCCTTCAAGGCGCGAGTTCGGCCATAGTTGGGACCATATATATCTCTTTTCTCAGAAAGCTGAAACTCATGTGTGTTGAGCCTTTCAAGTATGTCAAACAGATCGAGTTTCTTGAAGTCAGGGCATTCTTGAATCATCGGGGCTAGGGTGTCAAACGATCTTTCAAGTGACCTCAGGAGCGTCTTGATGATTTCATGCTTGGTGATCTCAGTAGCGCCGAGAGCTTGAAGCTCATTTGTGATGTCAGTGAGGCGATCAAACATGTGCTGAACATTCTCATTGTCGTTTCTCTTGAAGCGGTTGAAGAGGTTGCGAAGGACACTGATCCTTTGATCTCTCTGGGTTGAGACGCCTTCATTGACCTTGGAGAGCCAGTCCCAGACTAGCTTCGATGTTTCCATAGCACTCACACAGCCATACTGTCCTTTGGTCAGATGACCACCGATGATGTTCTTGGCAGTAGAATCTAGTTGAACGAACTTCTTGACATCAGCAGGGGTTACACCTTCACCAGTCTTGGGAACGCCATTCCTGATGACATACCAGAGGTCGACATCAATGGCTTCAAGATGCATGAGCATCTTATTCTTCCAGTAGGGATATTCAGTTCCATCGAACACGGGGCACGCAGCGGAGACTTCGATTATCCCTGCAGTCGACATAGCTAAAACTCCAGGTGGTTAAACCGAATCACACAGAACAAGGGAATACCTTGCTTTGATACCAATTGAAAGTGCTAGTTATCGACTAGAGGGGGGTGAATAGGCAATTTTTATGTAAGTCTTCAAAACATGGGAGTTTCGAAGACAAACGATAGAAATGAACCTATAAACATGCAGCGGAAGGTAGACTACACTAGGCAAGCCATAGTCAAGTATTCAATGAAGTGAAAGCACGAAGACTAATAGCAGCTAAGAAGTACGGATCAGGATGGAAGATAGTATGAAGCCAATCAAGACAAACAGTCACATAGTGAAGACAAATAGATAATGCAAACAGGCAATGACTTCACAAGGACCAACTATAAATAAAGAGATGGGAAGGATAGAACCAGTTGTTTGTTGAAGACAATGATTTGTTGGACTAGTTCCAGTTGCTGTGACAACTGTACGTCTGGTTAGGGAGGCTGAGATTTAACTCAGAAGATCGTGTCTTCACCTTATTCCCCTTGAGCTAAGGACACCCAGTCCTCGCCCAATCACTTAGGTAAGTCTTCAAGGTAGACTTCCAAACCTTCACATACTTCGTTCACCGGCGATCCACAATGACTCTTGGATGCTCAGAACGCGACGCCTAACCGGCTGGAGGATTCACAGTCCTCAAGTGTAACAAGTCTTCAGATCACACAGACAGGAAGACTTCAGTGATGCCTAACACTCTTTGGCTCTGGGTGTTTAGGGCTTTGTCCTCGCAAGGATTTCTCTCTCAAAGGCTTCGGAGGTGGGTTGCTCTCAAACGACAAAAGTCGTGCACTAACTCTGCGCAGCCCCCAATTTATGGTGTAGGGGGTGGGCTATTTATAGCCACTAGGCAACCCAACCTGATTTGTTCGAAATGACCCTGGGTCACTAAGGAACTGACAGGTGTTCCAATGGTTAGATTTCAAACGCACGCGGCAACTCTACTTGGGCTACAAGTAAAGCTAACTTATCCAGCTCTGGATAAGTTTTGCTCTCATTGTCTTTGCTCGAAGACATAGGATTTTGGTTAAGCATCACTTCAGTCACTCTGACTTTTTCACTGGGACCCCACTTAACAGTACGGTGGTTTCTATGACTCAACAAAGAAGAAAAGGAAACAACGAAACAACTAAGTCTTCGCGCTCCATAGTCTTCACGCGATGTCTTCTCTTGTCATAGTCTTTAATGTGAATATCTTCACATACCACCTTTGTCTTCAATGTCTTCATACATTTTTAGGGGTCATCTCCGGTAGGTAAACCAAATCAATGAGGGACTACTACCTGTGTTATCCTGCAATTCTCACAAACACTTTAGTCCCTCAACCAGGTTTGTCGTCAATACTCCAAAACCAACTAGGGGTGGCACAAGATGCACTTACATTGAGTATCTAGATTATTATGTCAAAATTAGACTATCGCTTTGAATCACATAAAAAGTCCAATTGTCCATGCTATAAAGAAAAGAATGTGATATGACATGTTAAGCAGCACTCCACATCAAAAATTCTGTTTTTATCACTGACCTACTCAAGGATGAGTTGGAGTTAAGCTTTGGATGCTGATACGTCTCCAACGTATCTATAATTTTTGATTGTTTCATGTTGTTATATTATCAATCTTGGATGTTCTATAATCATTTTGTAGTAATTTTATATCATTTTTTTTGGTACTAACCTATTGACATAGTGCCAAGTGACACTTCCTGTTTTTTTCGTGTTTTTTACATCGCAGAAAATCACTATCATACGGAGTCCAAATGCCACGAAACTTTACAGAGATTTTTTATGGACTAGAAGCAACATGTTGGGCCCTGGTTGCACCTGGGGGGAGTCCTGAGGAGGGACAACCCACCAGGGCACGCCGGGAGGCCCAGGCGCGCCCTGGTGGGTTGTGCCCACCTCAGGTGCCCCCGAACCGCCTCTTTGCTCTATAAGTACCCAAATATTCCCAAAACGTCATGTTGTGAGGTGTTGTTATTCGTGTGCAGGTGTTGTTTATGTTGTGTTTCTTAGTTGGTTTCCACACTGATGGAAATACCTACCATCGTTGTGCTGCATCATCCCTTGCTCTTTGGGGAAATACCAACGTAGTCCTAGCAGACAGGAGCTTTTCTGGCGCTATAGTCAGAAAGCGATCAGGAGGAAATACTTATCATAGTGTTGTTGTCTTGACATGACTTGTCCATTTCCAGTTAGAGGCCCGGTGAATCTGTTGGCATCCCTTTCACTGTGCTAAATGGTTGCGTCTATATGGCATCCCTTTTCCTTGTTTGTGACTCTGGCAGTACCATTTGTATGGGCTGAGGATGAAAATTAGAACTTTTCATAGTATTAGTAGCACTTATGCACCTTTTTGCACATGAGGTGGAAAAGGATCCACAAGAACTAATGATGCCTTCTCATAGCCCAGTTCATCAAAGATTATGACATCAAATTGAGAGTTCCCATTGTATCTAAATACGATGGCGTCACCCATCTCTAAACCAAATGTATCAACGAATTTCCACCATCCCACTGTAAGGACAAGCTTTTCATTGTTCTTGCCAACTCCAATTTCATAACTGTAATGATTTTGTGTTTCAAGTATGATGTCTCTTGGGAATTCGCCCTTGAAACACTAAGCAAATCATTCAGGGATGATCTGGAGAGGAACAATGAATATTTTTGTTTGAAAAATGGACCGTAAACAGGATAAAAAAGATACTCTCTATAATCAAAGAAAATATGTCCGTTCAATATATCTGACTATATATCATACCAAGTGAAATAGAGAAGACTACTATCATAGGAACAATGTGAATGCCAAAAGCATAGTACTAGTTGATGAAAGATATGCTCACAAAGAGAAGCATATCTTCATTGTCTTAACGGAAAAAGATGAAATACAATAGCTTCAATTGAACATTTACTCAAAATAGTACCATAATATAAGTAGCACAACATGAGAAAGCACAATCATGTGGATGAAGGCCGGTACAGACCTCTGTCGGGAAGATTATCTGAGACCAAGTTCATTTTCGGGTCCTGGTATCTTGCCATGAGGGGAATTTGTTCAAACTTTTTCAAGTCCTTGAGAGAGGCAGTAGAGAAACTAACCTAGTCATTCCAATATTTTCTTGTGCAGCTCAACTAAAATTAAGCATCCCTATTTGCTCGCAAAACATAAAAAGAAATACTTAAAACATGCCATTACATTAACAATGGGACTAACTGATGAAATGTATACTCACAAAGAGATGCATTTTCATTATCCTCATGGGAAATGATATGATATCAAAGACAATAGCTCTACGTGAACTATATTGTTACTTCATTTTATCAGTCGCTCTAATGGTGGCAAAATAGTGCCTCAATTTATTAGCAGCCTTAGATTAACATGCAAAACAATAGCACTTTGTGATGACAGTAGCTACACAGTAGCACAATACCAATAGAGATGAAAAAGCTCAGTCATATGGATGAAGGCCGTGGGCCAGTACCGACCTTCTTAGGAGGTTTATTGCTGACTTGCCCCATATAGATGAAGCACTTGATTGGAAGCCATTCGTTAGTATCTTGTGCAGTTTCGCTAAAATTTATGTTATCTGCAAGCATGATCCCTGTTTGTAGAAGTAGAAATGAGGTGAAATCATAGAAAGACAACTGCATATTATATTAAGAGTGGCATCAAATCACAATGCCAAAACACTAGCAAAACATTGGCTCATTCCATGAGTGGAAATAAATTAAAATGCAAAAGAATATTATTACTTGTGTGATCATAGTTCTAGTGTTCATTACAACACCAAGATTTGATTCCTATTCTTCTTCCGCTTGTTCTTCCACTTCATCACTTGGTTCATTGATAGAAAAGTTTGGCCTTCAATGTAAGATTTGGCATGTCAATTAGGGAGCACAAGTATTTCAATAAACAAATAGCATTAATTTTTTATGACACTAGCAAACTAGAGGCAAACAATAGTAAAATATCATTATCTTACCTCAATGGGATATTATGGTGCACATATGGATATGAAGTTTGATCTCCTTTTGTGTAGTTCCACAAAATCAAGGTCAAAATAGAAACTAGTAGAAGTTTTGATATTACTGTTTGCACAAAGAGGTATAAAGGAAACAATTACTGACCAATGACGGTTGATAACTTGTACGCCCACAAAAAACATCTACCTTAACTTAATGGGGAAAAAGCAGGACATTAGCAATTATCAAACAGTGTCATTGATTCGTATTAACAATGACATTATCTTAACAATACATTGGTTAAACATGTACACCTACCAATCCACAATAAGTGTTGTTGTTTTGAACTAAGGTTCAATAATTACTTTTAAGACTGGCATTGCTTAATTTTACTAGTGGCATTAGATTAACAAAAAGCTTAAACAATTGCATGGGAGAGTGGGCGCAGCAGCACCATGTGCTTCCATCGACGTATAAACGGGTGATGCAGAGTTTGTTGCAACAAAGAAACAAGCCACATATCTGAGTTGGTCTCATTTTGTTCGCTTAATGGGAAAATACAACAATACAATAGCTTCAATTAAACATTTAATCAAAACAGTACCACAATATAAGTAGCACATCATGTCAAATCACACTGCACACTCATGTGGATGAAGGCTGGTACTAACCTCTCATGAGGAACATTTAAAACAAAAGTGTTATGTGCAATGCACCAAAAGGTCACAATAGCAACGAGGAAATAGATATCCATGTTTGAACAGAGGTAAAAAGGAAACAATTACTGGCCAATAATAGAGGATGACACATACATCCACCAAAAGAAGCATCTAAGTATGTCTCGTTGCTCCTCCAATCATCGTTTTAATAAATAAAGAAGTGCGGGCCATGCCAGCTCGGCCCAGGTGGGTGAGGACGAAACTCACGGCTCGGTCCAGTCAAGTGACGGACGAGACCTACTCGATGTAGGATGAAACGCTTCTCCCGTACGATGTGATCGAAGGACGGATAAAAAATTGTTCAAACATATGAGATTACGGTGGTAAGAAACAATTCTCCTTTTAATAGTAGGTGTATATATATATATCACAATTGCAACTTGCATGAGACCAAACACATGTTTTTTTCCATGGCCTGTTGATACCTACTTCCCTACATTCTCTCGGCCCCATGGTTTATATCATAGCATGCATCTCATCAACATTCCTTGGAACTGTTAAAAGATATACATGAACATTATAGAGCTAATTGAAACATGAAGGTGCTAAAAGAGGTCAAAATCTATTAGTTTATAAATATGTAAACTGACAATACACAGCTTGTAATGGAGAAACCTTAGCAAAACTTCCAAAAGGCATTCATCATTTCAAATATTGTGCGCGGGTGCAAAAGAAAAAGAAAAAAAGCAATCAACATAAGGAAGGAGTGTGATGTCTTAGTCAAATGCATCAGGTTCTATGGGCAAGAAATATTGCATGAGTAGAAGATAAGGGAATGAAAGATCTTTCCGTTTCCAGACTAAGATGGCTCTGATTTGGGAGAAGTACACATGGGGTAAGGCGAAGGGGAGCAACGACCATTCCGGTCAGTTAGGTGGCAGCCGATGCGCACATGGGAGAGGGAGTAGGGAAGGGAGCATAGCGTACCGACGACCTTCGCTGCATAGGCTGGTGATTGCTTGTATCTGCGTTGGTAATTACCCGAAGAGGAGAGGATGATGCAGCACAACAATGGTAAGTATTTCCCTCAGTTATGTAAACAACACCTGCACACAAACCACAAAAACTTGCAACCCAACATGTAAGAGGGGTTGTCAATCCCTCCTCAGTATTGAGATAGATTAAATTGTATGAGATTGGATAAATAGATCTAGCAAAACCACAAAATAAAATATATAATGAAAAATTACAGCAAGATATTTTGGGGTTTTTGGAATAATAGATCTAAAAAAATATGATAGGAAATAGACCTAAGGACCGTAGATTTCACTAGAGGCTTCTCTCAAGAAAATAGCATACGGTGGGTAAACAGATCACTATTGGGAAATTGATAGAAAAAGCTAATAATGATGACGATATCCAAGGCAATGATCTTGTATATAGGCATCATGTCCAAGATTAGTAGACCGACTCCTGCCTGCATCTACTACAATTACTCCACACATTGAAACATCCATTTTTGCATCATGTTTTCCTACTGTTATTTGTAATATTTTTATGCATAACCATGCTTTACAGAGTAATTCTAAAGTCTTCTCTCTCATAATATGCAAGGTTTACACAAAGAGGGAGAATGCCAGCAACTGGAATTCTGGACCTCAAAAAGCTATGTCAGAGTTACCTATTCTGCACATCTCCTAAAGGAAATATGCCCTAGAGGCAATAATAAAATTATTATTTATTTCCTTATATCATGACAAATGTTTATTATTCATGCTAGAATTGTATTAACCGGAAACTTAGTACATGTGTGAATACATAGACAAACAGAGTGTCCCTAGTATGCCTCTACTTGACTAGCTCGTTAATCAAAGATGGTTAAGTTTCCTAGCCATGGACATGTGTTGTCATTTGATGAACAGGATCACATCATTAGAGAATGATGTGATGGACTAGACCCATCCATTAGCTTAGCACTATGATCGTTTAGTTTATTACTATTGCTTTCTCCATAACTTATACATGTTCCTATGACTATGAGATTATGCAAATCCCGAATACCGGAGGAACACTTAGTGTGCTATCAAACGTCACAATGTAACTGGGTGATTATAAAGATGCTCGAGAGGTGTCTCTGATGGTGTTTGTTGAGTTGGCATAGATCGAGATTAGGATTTGTCACTCCGATTGTCGGAGAGGTGTCTCTGGGCCCTCTCGGTAATGCACATCACTATAAGCCTTGCAAGCAATGTGACTAATGAGTTAGTTGCAGGATGATGCATTACGGAATGAGTAAAGAGACTTGCCAGTAACGAGACTGAACTAGGTATAAGGATACCAACGATCGAATCTCGGGCATGTAACATATCGATGACAAAGGGAACAACGTATGTTGTTATGCGGTTTGACCGATAAAGATCTTCATAGAATATGTAGGAGACAATATGAGCATTGAGGTTCCGCTATTGGTTATTGACCGGAGATGTGTCTCGGTCATGTCTACATAGTTCTCAAACCCGTAGGGTCCGCACGCTTAACGTTCGATGACGATTTGTATTATGAGTTATGTGATTTGATGTACCGAACGTTGTTCAGAGTCCCAAATGAGATCACGGACATGACGAGGAGTCTCAAAATGGTCGAAATGTAAAGATCGATATATTGGAAGGCTATATTCGGACATCGGAAAGGTTCTGAGTGATTCAGGTATTTTTCGGAGTACTAGAGAGATACGGGAATTTGCCGGAGGAAGTAGTGGGCCTGAATGGGCCATACGGGAAAGAAGAGTAGGGCAAGGGGTGGCCGCCCTTCCCCCTGAAGGAAATATTCCCTAGAGGCAATAATAAAGTTGTTATTTATATTTTCTTATATCATGATAAATGTTTATTATTCATGCTAGAATTGTATTAACCGGAAACTTAGTACATGTGTGAATACATAGACAAACAGAGTGTCCCTAGTATGCCTCTACTTGACTAGCTCATTAATCAAAGATGGTTAAGTTTCCTAGCCATGGACATGTGTTGTCATTTGATGAACGGGATCACATCATTAGAGAATGATGTGATGGACAAGAACCATCCGTTAGCTTAGCATAATGATCGTTCAGTTTTATTGCTACTGCTTTCTTCATGACTTATACATGTTCCTCTGACTATGAGATTATGCAACTCCCGAATACCGGAGGAACACCTTGTGTGCTATCAAATGTCACAACGTAACTGGGTGATTATAAATATGCTCTACAGGTGTCTCCGATGGTGTTTGTGGAGTTGGCATAGATCGAGATTAGGATTTTTCACTCCATCTATCGGAGAGGTATCTCTGGGCCCTCTCGGTAATGCACATCACTATAAAGCCTTGCAAGCAATGTGATTAATGAGTGAGTTGCGGGATGATGCATTACGGAACGAGTAAAGAGACTTTCTGGTAACGAGATTGAACTTGGTATTGAGATACCGACGTTCGAATCTCGAGCAAGTAACATACTGATGACAAAGGGAACAATGTATGTTGTTATGCGATTTGACCGATAAAGATATTCGTAGAATATGTAGGAGCCAATATGGGCATCCAGGTTCTGCTATAGGTTATTGACCAGAGAGGTGTCTCGGTCATTCTACATAGTTCTCGAACCCGTAGGGTCCGCACGCTTAATGTTCATTGACGATATAGTACTATATGAGTTATGTATATTGGTGACTAAATGTTGTTCGGAGTCCTGGATAAGATCATGGACATGTTGAGGAACTCCAGAATGGTCCGGAGATAAAGATTGATATATGGGATAATAGTGTTTGGTCTCCGGAATGGTTCCAGAATTCACTGGAAGGGGTTCTGGATGTTTCTCGAGGGTACGAGAACAATTTATTTGGGACAAAGGGGCAAGCCCTCAACGTTTTTGGAAAGAGAAAAAGGAAGTTTTGAGGAGTCCAGGGGCCAGACACCAGGGTCCCTGGCGTCTGGGTCCAGACGCTGGGATCCCCGACGTCTGGTCCTGGAGTCCGAGAAGGACTCTTGCATTTCGGGTGAAACCAACTTTGTGTAGGCTTTTAATCCAAGTTTCGACCCCAACGCTCAACATATAAATAGAGGGGTAGGGCTAGCACCCAAGACACATCAAGAAACACCAAGCCATGTGCCGGCAACCTCGCCCCCTCTAGTTTATCCTCTGTCATATTTTTCGTAGTGCTTAGGCGAAGCCGTACGAAGATTGTTCTTCACCAACACCGTCACCACGCCGTCGTGCTGCTGGAACTCATCTACTACTTCACCCGTCTTGCTGGATCAAGAAGGCGAGGACGTCATCGAGCTGAATGTGTGCTGAACGTGGAGGAGCCATACGTTCGGTACTTGATCGGGACGGATCGTGAAGGTGTACGACTACATCAACCGCGTTGATAAACGCTTCCGCTTTCGGTCTACGAGGGTATGTAGACACACTCCCCTCTCGTTGCTATGCATCGCCATGATAGATCTTACATGTGCGTAGGAAATTTTTTGAAATACTGCATTCCCCAACAGTGGCATCAGAGCCAGGTCTATGCGTAGATGTTATATGCACGAGTAGAACACAAAAGAGTTGTGGGCGTGGGTATATACATATTGCTTGCCGTCACTAGTTGATTCTTGATTCAGCAGTATTGTTGGATGAAGCGGCTCAGACCGACATTACACGTAGGCTTATGCGAGACTGGTTCTACCAACGTGCTTCGCACACAGGTGGCTGGTGGGTGTCAGTTTCTCCAACTTTAGTGGAATCGGATTCAATGAACAGGGTTCTTTCTGAAGATCAAAAAGCAATCACTATACCGCGTTGTGGTTTTTGATGCGTAGGTAAGAACGGTTCTTGCTCAGCCGTAGCAGCCACGTAAAACTTGCAACAACAAAGTAGAGGACGTCTAACTTGTTTTTGTAGGGCATGTTGTGATGTGATATGGTCAAGACATGATGCTAAATTTTATTGTATGAGATGATCATGTTTTGTAGCAGAGTTATCGGCAACTGGCAGGAGCCATATGGTTGTCGCTTTATTGTATGAAATGCAATCGCCATGTAATTGCTTTACTTTATCACTAAGCGGTAGCGATAGTCATAGAAGTAATAGTTGGTGAGATGACAACGATGCTTCGATGGAGATCAAAGTGTCAAGCTGGTGATGATGGTGATCATGACGGTGCTTTGGAGATGGAGATCAAAGGCACAAGATGATGATGGCCATATCATATCACTTATATTGATTGCATGTGATGTTTATCCTTTATGCATCTTATTTTGCTTAGTACGGTGGTAGCATTCTAAGATGATCTCTCACTAAATTTCAAGGTATAAGTGTTCTCCCTGAGTATGCACCGTTGTGACAGTTTGTCGTGCCGAGACACCACATGATGATCGGGTGTGATAAGTGTCGGTGTCAAAACCGGCGGATCTCGGGTAGGGGGTCCCGAACTGTGCGTCTAAGGCGGATGGTAACAGGAGGCAAGGGACACAATGTTTTACCCAGGTTCGGGCCCTCTTGATGGAGGTAAAACCCTACGTCCTGCTTGATTAATATTGATGATATGGGTAGTACAAGAGTAGATCTACCACAAGATCAGAGAGGCTAAACCCTAGAAGCTAGCCTATGGTATGATGGTATGTTGTAGTTGTTGTGTCCTACGGACTAAAACCCTCCGGTTTATATAGACACCGGAGAGGGTTAGGGTTACACAAGGTCGGTTACAAAGGAGGAGATATACATATCTGTATTGCCTAGCTTGCCTTCCACGCCAAGTACAGTCCCATCCGGACACGAGACGAAGTCTTCAATCCTATATCTTCATAGTCTAACAGTCCGGCCAAAGGATATAATCCAGCTGTCCGGAGACCCCCTAATCCAGGACTCCCTCAGTAGCCCCTGAACCAGGCTTCAATGACGATGAGTCCGGCGCGCAGTATTGTCTTTGGCATTGCAAGGCGGGTTCCTCCTCCGAATATACCACGAAAGAATTTGAATACAAGGATAGTGTCTGACCCCGCAAAAATAAGTTCCACATACCACCGTAGAGATAATAATATTTCCACAAATCTAATCTGCTGACACGTTTCGGCAACACGACATTATGCCACGGCCCGGTAATTATTCGAACCGTTTTTCTTCAACCAGCCTCACACATGACGCGAGGTGGTTTCTTGACACGTCTTGTCAAAGCAGAGATCGTGCTCCCCTAATTACGGGATTCTCATCAATACGGTCATGGGTAACCCAACCGTATCTAGGACTCCTAGATTATAGGCAAGTCCCAAACGGCTACAGAGAGGACACTTGATATTCACCCTCTTTACAAAGGGACAAGGCTTTTACTTTTTTCCCTCCCGTGGTCAATCGAATCCTTCACCCGCCTCGAGTACTAACACCCAAAGCCCAGGTCAGGTGTTCCGGATCTTCAATCATGTCCGGATCTAGCCTTCAAGGCCGGTGGATGCCCTCCTTCGTTACGGAAGAAGACATCAAGAAGTTGAGGGAGGCCAGATACCTGACCATCGAGGTTTCGCATCGGCTGCCTGCTCGAGGGCAGGTCGTCCCTACTCCTGAACCCTACGAAGACGTCGTGTTCATCTCCCACTTCCTCCGAGGTCTAGGCCTCACTCTAGATACCTTTGTTAGGGGGCTGATGTTCTATTACGGGCTAGATTTCCACGATCTGGCCCCGGACTCCTTTCTCCACATCTCATCATTTATTGTTGTATGTGAGGCCTTCCTCCGCATTACCCCTCACTTCGGCCTATGGCTCAAGACCTTCGACTTGAAGCCAAAGATGGTTGAGGGGCAGCATGTAGCATGCGGAGCCGCATTAATAAGTAGGTTTGCCGGAGCTCCATGGCCAAAGGGTTCTATTCCAGAGGTGTCCGGATTATGGCAACGTGAGTGGTTTTACATCACAGCTCCCAGAAGTGCCAAGTGGGTGGCTGCCCCTGCTTTCCGCACCAGCCCTCCACCACAACTGATGTCATGGATTAGCAGAGGGCTGAGCTAGGGTCCTGCCAAGGACGTGCCTGTACTGCAAAGCCGCATTCAAAATCTCTTCGAAGGAGATTTCAGTTTGATTATGGTAATGCAAGTCATGCTGGTTCGACGAAGCCAGCCATGCAAACGCCGGCCCCTCCGCATGTGGGAGTTCAACCCAGAAGGGCCGCATACTATTCAGAATTTCCTCGGCCTGGCGCACGAGGAGATGTACAAATCATTCTTCGGACCCCAAATAGAGTGTTCGGATACTACCAAGGACGTGGGACTGAGCAGCAACCATACCGCCGACCAAGTAAGTAATCCTTTAGCCGAACACACCGTCTTTTATTTACCACGACGTCATTCTAAGAAGTTGCTCTTTGACCAGGACTGGCTAACTAAGGCGAAGATGATTCGGTGTTCGGCCCACCTTCCTGAGGGTTTGGAGAATTCGGTACTGGAAAAGATGCTCGAGCTAGCACCCTGTCCGGAGCCCTCAAAGGAAGATAAAAGGGGGGATAATGAGGTCGAAAGCGGGCCCCCATCGCTACCAACTCCAACCGAGGGAATGAGCACCTCCATGAAGGAGGATAACTGAGGAGAAGAATCCGACCTTCTCTCGCTTCGGGGAACAAAGAGGACTGCCTCTGAAGATCCAGAAACCGAGGCTTCCAAACGGGAGAAGAAGTCTCCACTAGAGGGTCCTGCATTGTAAGGTGCTTTTGCCGCACAAAGTCCGCGCGAGGATCAGCCCTCCAACGAGCTGTAAGTAATCAGAAAGTACTTTAATAGTGGAGATATACTACCTTACCTCTGAGGAAAATAACCGAAGCGTTTATCTTGCAGTTCGGATCTTAGCCCTTCTCAGCAGAGCTCGTCTTCAGGGGATCTTCTTCCGGAGATGATGGAGAGCGAAACGCCTCCCCCGCTCAAGAAGCGGGCGACCTTGAAGTGTCGTCGCGGAGGGCCTCTCCGGATCCGGTGAGGCCAGAAGATAATCCTATAGTTACCCGAAGTCCTCAGCGTCCGGCTCTTGAAGAGAGCAAATAAAAGAGCCCGTCACTGTCTGTTATGCGGTCGGACGTACTGAGGGAGCTGTTGGAGTGAGCAGCCATCTCAGAGGAACACCATACATTGATGGGTACGGTGATGGAAAGGATTTCATCCGCCGAAAGCGGGTTGCATGATGCCTTTGTGAGTCTACTGACGGGCTTTGAGGTACGTAAAATGGTGTACATTTGTGATGGTACCGCACATTTTTAGGTGTGCCCTGTGTAGATAGTAGCCCCTGAGACTCTGGTTGTCGCCGAGGATGGCGGCAAACAGAGGATCGTAGTCCCAGTCAATAACCATACTGCTTTAATGTGCAGGTAGTGGGAGCTCCGGTGGCTAGCCGGACTCATGAGTTTGCCGAACTAAAGCGGCAACTAGACGCGGCAGACGCCGACATCGATCTTGTTAACAAGCGGCTTGACAAGTCATAGGGTAAGTAATGTTTTTCTGGTGAATCTCACATAATAAGAGTAGCATGATGCCAGTATCTTTAATATGTTGTGACTGCAGACGGAGCTGCCACCATGGAGACCCTTTAGGCGGAACTTTCCCGAGCCAAGGAACAAGCAATAGTTAGTAATGCGGCTGCTTTGAAGGTAGCCGAAGAGTTAAGAGCCGAGAAGGCCGCGCATTGCAAAAGCAAAGAGAAGATGGCCAAGATGGCCATAGAATTAAAAGACACTACCGACCGTTGCTAGTTCCTTGAAAAAGAGAACCGATTGAAGGCAGCGGGCCTTGAAGAGGCCACGATGGTGACCAAAGACACTCGCTCTACTATGAGGGCGAAGAAGGAGGAGCTGCGCGAAGCCGGGGATATTGCGGCTGGGAAGCCCTTCATGCTACGGAGAAAGTTCGGAGATCCATGGTATGCCCCTCTGGATCGGCGCATATATGAACTTGGCGGCGAGCGCTGCCGATGCGGCCAAATACTTCCAAGGTCAAATAGATCGTGAAGTGGACAAGCTGTTCTGGTCGCAATTCAACGTTCCAGACTATCCGCTTCAATTGACTGATCAGCTAGCCGAATGGGCCGAACTAAATAGGTTGTCTGGACTCGCCATGAGGTCTGTCGTGGATCAGCTGTGGCCGGAAAAGCCGAAGCCGAACAACTATTTCAGCTTAGTGCAGCAGTTCCTTGGTGCGGTGCCGCGCATCAATGCGTTGAAGAGATCGGCGTGCCTAGAAGGCTCGTGGATGGCCCTTGTCCGTGTTAAAGCATACTGGGCGGAGATGGATGCTACCACTGTTGCGACGCAGGGTTCGGCCATAGGCCAAGTGGCTGCCGAGCACTATTTTGAAGAGGTTCTCGAGGGTGCTCGTTTGATAGAGGCCCAGTGCTCGAAGAATATTATGTTTGAGTGACATGTATTCCCATTGTAAACACAATGTTTTTATGAAATTTATTAAGGCTGTGTTTATACTTTTGCCTGAAAGTAATATGATGCCTCCTGTGCGGCCGTTTATGTATACATGTGTATAACCTCAAAGATTGCAGTCGTCGGCTTCAGCCCCCACGCATATAATGCGGAGGTGTTCGCAGAAGACGCATGTTCACACTTAACCCAACGTCTTGGTCCTATTAAGGAGGTGATAGCGCAGCCTCTATGTGAGTTTCTCAAACATATTTATTAAGTAATTTATATTTTTATTTCAAAATAGTTGACAACTTATTTCAAAATAGTTGACAACTTATTTTCATTGACATCTTATTTTCATTTTTCAAAAAATGTATGGAAGATGGTAGAAAAAACCTACTACACTAATGGCGTTGAATTAATTTATGACGAGAAAGATCATCTTATCTCATTTATTATTGATGTTGAGAATTACAATATCAATTATGAAACTCCTGCACATTATGGTCAATACGTGCCACCAGTGCACGTGTTGAACTACAGTAACATCCATGGAGATGGCATGGTAAGATTTTTTACTATTACGACATCTGTTCATCTTTTGCATATATTGTTCTAAACCTAAACTACATTGCTAACTAAGATTTTATTATTATGTTTTTCAATAGAAAATCCCAAAGGATTGTGTGCCTGATATGATGTTTCCGAAAGGTCGGCTTGATGTTATTAGCTTACGGCCAGGTCATCCTAGGCTTCACCACTGTTCATACCTATTTTATAAAACTCATAGGAAGCTACTTGGAAGCGACATTGTGCAAAGCGCAAGAATTGGATACAGGATAATCTCCATTCTCCATAATGGAGCGTCAGGGCCACTCTTGTTTTATGCTATTTTACCTTTGAGAGGGTAGTAGGTCCTAGCTAATACTCATGATCATGTGCTAAGAACAATTAAATAGGTTTGGTTAGATGACCATGAGTATGACTTGTTATTATGATAACGAGTAGAAGTTGTATGATGATGATGAGTAGGACTTCTTATTATGATAACAATGATGAGTTATCTATTATTATGATGATACATGATGCTAAGTTGTTGTATGAGCATGATGAGTTATTATATATATCAGTGGGTGAAATGAACATGGATTAGATTCAAGAGGCAACATGTGGTGCACATCGGAAGTACTGACATAACTGTTCTCCTCCACTAGTTTGGATTAGTAGTACTCCTGATGTGCACCACATGTTGCCTCCACTTGAATCTAATCCATGTTCATTTCACCCACTGATATATATAATAACTCATCATGCTCATAAAATCATATGATGAAAGTACTGTATATAAAACCTATACAAATACAGCGACAATAAGCTGCATTTTCAAAAATACAGGAAAGTTCGCAGTAGCACTTTTCATAAGAAACACTACTGTTACTAACTATTATCAGTAGCATTGTTTTCGATTGAGCGCTACAGCTAATTAGGTATAGCAGTAGCGCTGGAAAACCATCGCTACTACTACCAGTTAGCTGTAGCGCCTTAGTGGTAGCGCTTGTACAAGCGCTACTGATAGTTATAAATCCAGCGCTACTGCTAGGGTTATCCCTAGTTGTGTTGGGTCTAGCTTTGGGCTTCTTCCCGGGAGTGGCAACTTTCTTGCCATTCTTCTTGAAGTTCCCTTTCTTTCCCTTGCCCTTTTTCTTGAAACTAGTGGTGTTGTTAACCGTCAACACTTGATGCTCCTTCTTGATTTCTACCTTCGCGACCTTAAGCATTGCGAAGAGCTCAGGAATCGTTTTATTCATCCATTGCATATTATAGTTCTTCATGAAGCCTTTGTAGCTTGGTGGCAGTGATTGAAGAACTCTGTCAGTAACACCATCAACTAGAAGATCAACTCCCAGCTAAGTCAAATGGTTATGATACCCAGACATTTTGAGTATGTGTTCACTGACATTACTGTTCTCCTCCATCTTTCAACTATAGAACTTGTTGGAGACTTCATATCTCTCAACCCAGGCATTTGCTTGAAATATTAACTTCAACTCTTGGAACATCTCATATGCTCCATGAAGTTCAAAATGTCTTTGAAGTCCCAGTTCTAAGCCGTAAAGCATGTCCCACTGAACTATTGAGTAGTCATCATATCGAGCCTGCCAGACATTTACAACATCTGCATTTGCTCCTGCAATAGGTCTATCACCTAGCGGTGCATCAAGAACATAATTCTTCTATGCGTAAATGAGGATAATCCTCAAGTTACGGATCCAGTTTGTGTTGTTGCTACCATCATCTTTCAACTTAGCTTTCTCTAGGAACACATTAAAATTCAGGGGAACGGTAGCATGGGCCATTGATCTACAACATAGATATGCAAAACTATTAAGACTAAGTTCATGATAAATTAAGTTCAATTAATCAAATTACTAATGAACTCCCACTTAAATAAACATCCCTCAAGTTATCTAAGTGATACATGATCCAAATCAACTAACCCATGTCCGATCATCATGCGAGATGGGGTAGTCGTCAATGGTGAACATCTCTATGTTGATCATATCTACTGTACGACTCATGCTCGACCTTTCGGTCTCCAGTGTTCCGAGACCATGTATGTACATGCTAGGCTCGTCAAGTTTAACCCAAGTATTATGCATGTGCAAAACTGTCTTACACCTGTTGTATGTGAACGTGGAGTCTATCACACTCAATCATCACGAGGTTCTTCGAAACGACAAACTTTGGCAACGGTGCATACTCGGGGAGAACGCTTTTATCTTAAAATTCAGTGAAGGGATCATCTTATAATGCTACCACCATTCTAAGAAAAATAAGATGCATAAAGGATAAACATCACATGCAATCAAAATATGCGACATGATATGACCATCATTATCTTGTGCTTTTGATCTCCATCTCCAAAGCATCATCATGATCTCCATCGTGACCGGCTTGGCACCTTGATCTCCATCGTTGCGTCGGGGTCATCTCGCCAACTATTGCTTCTACAACTATTGCTAACGCATAGCGATAAAGTAAAGCAATTAGATGATGCTTTCATTTCATACAATAAAGAGATAATCCTAAGGGTCCTGTCGGTTGTCGATATTACAAAACATGATCATCTCATACATCAGCATATATCACATCACGTCTTGACCATATCACATCACAAGATGCCCTCAAAAAATAAGTTAGACGTCCTCTACTTTGTTGTTGCAAGTTTTACATGGATGTTACGGGCTTCTAGCAAGAACTATTCTTAACTACGGAAAAAATCACAACGGTGATTTATCAAGTTTGTTGGTTTAACCTTCTTCAAGGACCAGCCATAGTCAAATTTGATTCAACTAAAGTAGGAGAAACAGACACACGCCAGCCACTGATACATCTCCAACGTATCTATAATTTTTTATTGTTCCATACCATTATATTATCATTCTTGGATGTTTTATAATCATTTTATATCATTTTTTGGTACTAACCTATTGACAAAGTGCCAAGTGCCAGTTGTTGTTTTGTGCATGTTTTTTACATCGCAGGAAATCAATACCAAACAGAGTACAAATGCACCAAAACTTTTTGTGGATTTTTTGGACCAGAAGACATCCAATGGGCCGGAGAAGCGCCTGGGGAGTCGATGCAAAGTGGACGTATCATGCTTCGAGGGGAGCACAACCCACCAGGGCACGCCTAGAGATCCAGGAGCGCCTTGGAGGGTTATGCCCACCTCGGGTGCCTCCCTGACCGCTCTTTACTCTATAAATACCCCAATATTCCAGAAACCCTAGGGGAGTCGATGAAAATCAATTCCAGCTGCCGCAAGTTCCAGAAACACCAGATCCAATCTGGTCACCATCACGGAGGGGTTCATCATGTCCATTGGTGCCTCTCCGATGATGGTGAGTAGTCTTTTGTAGACCTTCGGGTTCATAGTTAGTAGCTAGATGGATTACTCTCTCTCTCTCTCTCTCTCTCTCTCTCTCTCTCTATCTTTTGATTCTCAATACAATGGTCTCTTGGAGATCCATATGATGTAATTATTTTGTGGTGTGTTTGTTTGGATCCAATAAACTTTGAGTTTATGATCATATCTATCTCTTTTTATCCATGAAAGTTATTTGAGTCTTCTTTGATCTCTTATATGCATGATTGCTTATAGCCTCATATTACTTCTCCGATATTTGGATTTTTTTGGCCAACTTGATCTATTTATCTTGCAATGGAAGAGGTGCTTTGTGATGGGTTCGATCTTATGATGCTTGATCCTAGTGACAGAAGGGGAACCGACACGTATGTATCATTGTCATTAAGGTTAACAATATGGGTCTATTTCTACATAAATAGACCTTGTCTATATCATGTCATTGTTCTTATTGCATTACTCCGTTTCTCCATGAACTTAATACACTAGATGCATGCTGGATAGCGGTCGATGTGTGGAGTAATAGTAGTAGATGCAGGCAGGAGTCGGTCTACTAATCTTGGACGTGATGCCTATATAATGATCATTGCCTGGATATCGTCATGATTATTTGAAGTTCTATCAATTGCCCAACAGTAATTTGTTCACCCACCGTTTGCTATTTTTCTCGAGAGAAGCCACTAGTGAAACATATGCCCCCCAGGTCTCTTCTTTATATTTGCCTTTGCGATCTATTTTCCTTTGCTTTTATTCTCAGATCCATTAAACCAAAAAATACAAAAATACCTTGCTGCAATTTATTTTATTCGAGATCTATTTATCCCATCTATCATATTTTTATCACGTCTGTTTGCCAATTTCTGGCGTCGTTACCCAAAAGGGATTGACAACCCCTTTAACACGTCGGGTTACAAGTATTTGTTATTTGTGTGCAGGTGTTGTTTACGTAGTGTTGCTTGGTTCTCCTACTGGTTTGATAACTGATGTCTACTACACAACCTTCTTCTTGTAGTCGTTGTTGGGCCTCCAAGTGCAGAGGTTTGTAGGACAGTAGCAAATTTCCCTCAAGTGGATGACCTAAGGTTTATCAATTCGTGGGAGGCGTAGGATGAAGATGGTATCTCTCAAACAACCCTGCAACCAGATAGCAAAGAGTCTCTTGTGTCCCCAACACACCAAATACAATGGTAAATTGTATAGGTGCACTAGTTCGGCGAAGAGATGGTGATACAGGTGCAATATGGATGGTAGATAAAGGTTTTTGTACTCTAAAAATATAAAAACAGCAAGGTAACTAATGATAAAATTGAGCGTAAACGGTATTGCAATGCATTGTAACAAGGCCTAGGGTTCATACTTTCACTAGTGCAAGTTCTCTCAACAATAATAACATAATTGGATCATATAACTATCCCTCAACATGCAACAAAGAGTCACTCCAAAGTCACTAATAGCAGAGCATAAACGAAGAGATTATTGTAGGGTCCGAAACCACCTCAAAGTTATCCTTTCTGATCGATCTATTCAAGAGTCCGTAGTAAAATAACATGAAGCTATTCTTTCCTTTCAATCTATCATAGAGTTCATACTAGAATAACACCTTAAGATACAAATCAACCAAAACCGTAACGTCACCTAGATACTCCAATGTCACCTCAAGTATCCGTGGGTATGATTATACGATATGCATCACACAATCTCAGATTCATCAATTCAACCAACACAAAGAACTTCAAAGAGTGCCCCAAAGTTTCTACCGGAGAGTCAAGACGAAAATGTGTGCCAACCCCTATGCATAAGTTCATGAGGTCACGGAACTCGCAAGTTGATCACCAAAACATACATCAAGTGGATCACGTGATATCCCATTGTCACCATAGATAAGCACATGCAAGACATACATCAAGTGTTCTCAAATCCTTAAAGACTCAATCCGATAAGATAACTTCAAAGGGAAAACTCAATCCATTACAAGAGAGCAGAGGGGGAGAAACATCATAAGATCCAACTATAATAGCAAAGCTCGCGATACATCAAGATCATGCCAAATAAAGAACACGAGAGAGAGAGAGATCAAACACATAGCTACTGGTACATACCCTCAGCCCCGAGGGTGAACTACCCCCTCGTCGTCATGGAGAGCACCGGGATGATGAAGATGGCCACCGGAGAGGGATTCCCCCCTCCAGCAGGGTGCCAGAACGGGTCTAGATTGGTTTTCGGTGGCTACAGAGGCTTGCAGCTGGTGAAATCCCGATCTAGGTTTATTTATGGAGATTTCTGTATTTATAGGAATTTTTGGCATAGGTCTCATGTCAGGGGGGGGGGTCTCCGGATCGTCCACAAGATAGGGGCCATGACCAGGGGGGTAGGGTGTGCCCCTACCCTCGTGGACAGCCCGGGACTCTTGTGGCCCAACTCTTTTACTCCGGGGGCTTCTTTTGGTCCATAAAAAATCATCAAAAAATGGCACGTCAATTGGACTCCGTTTGGTATTCCTTTTCTGTAAAACTCAAAAACAAGGAAAAAACTGGCATCGGGCTCTGGGTTAATAGCTTAGTCCCAAAAATCATATAAAGTAGCATATAAATGCATATAAAACATCCAAAACAGATAATATAATAGCATGGAACAATCAAAAAATATAGATACGTTGGAGACGTATCAAGCATTCCCAAGCTTAATTCCTACTCGTCCTTGAGTAGGTAAATGATAAAAACATAATTTTTGATGTGGAATGCTACCTAACATATTTATCAATGTAATCTTCTTTATTGTGGCATGAATATTCAGATCCATAAGATTCAAGATAAAATTTTAATATTGACAAAAAAAAAATAATACTTCAAGCATACTAAATAGGCAATTATGTCTTCTCAAAATAACATGGCCAAAGAAAGCTATCCCTACAAAATCATATAGTCTGGCTATGCTCTATCTTCATCACACAAAATATTTAAATCATGCACAACCCCGATGACAAGCCAAGCAATTGTTTCATACTTTTGATGTTCTCAAACTTTTTCAATCTTCATGCAATACATGAGCGTGAGCCATGGATATAGCACTAAAGGTGGAATAGAATGGTGGTTGTGGAGAAGACAAAAAGGAGAAGATAGTCTCACATCAACTAGGCGTATCAATGGGCTATGGAGATGCCCATCAATAGATATCAATGTGAGTGAGTAGGGATTGCCATGCAACGGATGCACTAGAGTTATAAGTGTATGAAAGCTCAAAAAGAAACTAAGTGGGTGTGCATCCAACTCACTTGCTCACGAAGACCTAGGGCATTTTGAGGAAGCCAATCATTGGAATATACAAGCCAAGTTCTACAATGAAAGATTCCCACTAGTATATGAAAGTGACAACATAGGAGACTCTCTATCATGAAGATCATGGTGCTCTTTTGAAGCACAAGGGTGGTAAAAGGATAGTAGCATTGCCCCTTCTCTCTTTTTCTCTCATATTTTTTGGGCCTTCTCTTTTTTATGGCCTCTTTTTTTCTATTTTTTTATTTTTCATCTGGAGTCTCATCCCGACTTGTGGGGGAATCATAGTCTCCATCATCCTTTCCTCACATGGGAGAATGCTCTAATAATGATGGTCATCACACTTTTATTTACTTACAACTTAAGAATTACATCTTGATACTTAGAACAAAATATAACTCTATGTGAATGCTTTCGGCAGTGTACCGGGATGTGCAATGAATCAAGAGTGACATGTATGAAAGAATTATGAATGGTGGCTTTGCCACAAATACGATGTCAACTACATGATCATGCAAAGCAATATGACAATGATGAAGCGTGTCATAATAAACGGAACGGTGGAAAGTTGCATGGCAATATATCTCGGAATGGATATGGAAATGCCATAATAGGTAGGTGTGGTGGCTGTTTTGAGGAAGGTAATGGTGGGTGTTATGGTACCGGCGAAAGTTGTGCGGCACAAGAGAGGCTAGCAATGGTGGAAGGGTGAGAGTGCGTATAATATAAGGACTCAACATTAGTCATAAAGAACTCACATACTTATTGCAAAAATCTATTAGTTATCTGGACCTGAAATTCTAATGCCTTTTCATGCATAATAATGCCTTTTGGAGTAATTCTAATAATGCCCTTTGGAGTAATTCTAATGCCTTTTCTCTCATAATATGCAAGGTTCACACAAAGAGGGAGAATTCCGGCAGCTGGAAATCTGGACTTGAAAAAGCTACATCAGGCTACCTATTATGCACAACTCCAAAATGATCTGAAACTTCACAAGGAATTTTTATGGAATAAATAAGAATGATTGGAGAGAATAACTACCAGAGGGGCCCACCAAATGGGCACAACCCACCTGGGCGCGCCGGGGAGCCCAGGCGTGCCCTGGTGGGTTGTGCCCTCCTCGGCCCACCTCCGGTGCCCATATTTTGGTATATAAGTCATTTTGACCTAGAAAAAAATAAGGAGAGGACTTCGGGACGGAGCGCCGCCGTCTCGAGGTGAAACATGGGCAGGAGCACTTTTGCCCTCTGGCGGAGCGATTCCGCCGGGGGAACTTCCCTCCCGGAGGGGGAAATCATCATCATCATCATCACCAACAACCCTCTCATCTTGGGGAGGCCAATCTTCATCAACATCTTCACCAGCACCATCTCCTCTCAAACCCTAGTTCATCTCTTGTGTTCAATCTTTGTACTGGAACCTAAGATTGGTACCTGTGGGTGACTAGTAGTGTTGATTAGATCTTGTAGTTGATCACTATATGGTTTATTTGGTGGAAGAGTATATGTTTAGATCCATTATGCTATTTAATACCCCTCTGATCATGAACATGTTTATCACTTGTGAGTAGTTACTTTTGTTCTTGAGGTCACGTGAGAAATCATGTTGCAAGTAATCATGTGAACTTGATATGTGATCGATATTTTGATAATATGCATGTTGTGATTCCCTTAGTGGTGTCATGTGAACGTCGACTACATGACACTTCACCATATTTGGGCATAAGGGAATGCATCACGGAGTAGTTATTAGATGATGGGTTGCTAGAGTGACAGAAGCTTAAACGCTAGTTTATGCGCTACTTCGTAAGGGACCGATTTGGATCCAAAAGTTTAACGCTATGGTTAGGATTTATTCTTAATACTTTTCTCGTAGTTGTGGATGCTTGCGAGGGGGTTAATCATAAGTCGTAGGTTTGCTAAAGTAAGATAAACACCTAAGCACCGGTCCACCCACATATCAAATTATCAAAGTAGTGAACACAAATCAAGCCAACATGGTGAAAGTGACTAGATGAAATTCCCTTGTGCCCTCATGAACACTTTGCTTATTATAAGAAGCCGTTTTGGCCTGTCCTTTGCCACAAAAGGATTGGGCTATCTTGCTGCATATTATTTGCCTTTACCATTACGTGCTTGTTACAAATTATCTGTTACTTACAATTTTAGCGCTTGTAGACATTACCTTGCTGAAAACCACTTGTCATTTCCTTCGGCTCCTCGTTGGGTTCGACACTCTTACTTATCGAAAGGACTATGATTGATCCCCTATACTTGTGGGTCATCAGGCCGACTCCCCCCTTTCCTTCTCTCCTGAAGGGCTGTGTAGGAGGGGCGCGCTAGCCCCTTGTGGGCTGGTGTGTTCCCCCCTTTGGCCCATATGACCCATTAACCTACCAGGGGTGTCCGAAACCCTTCCGGTGACCCGATTTCTACCCGGTACATCCCGAAACTCTTCCCGTGTCCAAATATCATCGTCCCATATATTAATATTTACCTCCGGACCATTCCAGAGCTGTTCATCGTGTCCGTGATCACATCCGGGACTCTGAACAACATTCGGTCACCAAATCATATAACACTATAGTGTCAATGAATATTAAGCATGCGGACCCTACGGGTTCGAGCACTATGTAGACATGACCAAGACACCTCTCCGGTCAATTACCAATAGCGGAACATAGATGCCCATATTGGCTCCTACATATTCTACGAAGATCTTTATTGGTTGAACCTTATGACAACATACGTAATTCCCTTTGTCCATCGATATGTCACTTGCCCGAGATTCGACCGTCAGTATCTTCATACCTAGTTCAGTATCATTACCGGTAAGTATCTTACTCGTTTTGTAATACATGATCTTGCAGCTAACTCATTAGTCACTTTTCTTGCAAGGCTTCTTATGATGTGTATTACCGAGAGGGCCCAGAGATACCTCTCCGATACTTAGAGTGACAAATCCTAATCTCGATCTATACCAACTCAACAAACACCTTCGGAGATACCTGCAGAGCATCTTTATGACTACCCATTTATGTTGTGACGTTTGATAGCGCACAAGGTATTCCTCTGGTATCCAGGAGTTGCATAATCTCAAAGTCGAAGGAATATGTATTTTACATTAAGAAAGCAATAGCAATAGACTCAACAATCAATATGCTAAGCTAACAGATGGGTCTTATCCATCACATCATTCTCCTAATGATGTGATCCCATTATCAAATGACAACACATGTCTATGGTTAGGAAACCTTAACCATCTTCGGTCAATGATCTAGTCTAGTAGAGGCTTACTAGGGACACAGTATTTGTTTATGTATTCACACATGTATTTAAGTTTCCGATTAATACAGTTCTAGCATGAATAATAAACCTTTATCATGAATAAGGAAATACGAAATAACCTCTTTATTATTGCCTATAGGGCATATTTTCTTCAATAACATCATGGAACAATCAAAAATTATAGATACGTTGGAGACGTATCAGCATCCCCAAGCTTAATTCCTGCTCGTCCTCAAGTAGGTAAATGATAAAAACATAATTTTTGATGTGGAATGTTGCCTAACATGTTCATCACATATTATTTTATTTTGTAGTATGGACATATGGACTTTTATATGATTCAAAGCAATAGTCTAGTTTTGACATGAAGATTTCAATACTCAAGCATATCAACAAGCAACCATATCTTTCAAAATATCAACACTAAAGAAAGTTATCCCTAGCCCATCATGCTCAGTCATTGATCCATTCATGAAACACACTCGCATATTAGCTATATCCAATGCTCAAGTACGATCATAGTGCCCCTTAGTTGGTGCTTTATAAGAGAAGATGAAGACTCAAATAAAAATAAAAATTGCATAAAGTAAATAGAAAGGCCCTTCGCATAGGGAGGTAGGAATTTGTAGAGGTGCGAGATCTCAAAGCAAAAAAATGAGAGATGAAAATTTTAGGTGGCATACTTTTCCCATCAATGAAAACAACAAAGTAATTCCCAACACTTTCCATGATAGGTATAATATAGGAGGTTCCTAAACAGAAAATAAAGTTTATTCCTTTCACTTTCCATTCTTTCACTTTCCATGGCTACCCATATCCACGGGTGCCTTCCATACCAACACTTTCCCAGGAATTTATTATTTGACAACATAAAGTAAATTTCTTTTTCGTTTTGGGACTGGGCATCCCTAATACCTTTGCCACACTCTCGTTTAATGACAAGTGAATAAACACTCATCTTGAGAATAACACATCTATCATGGAAAATATTGGCCACCCCTTGCCGCTTCATGAGCGATATGAGCACACAAAAAGGAAATTTATTTTGAAAATAAGAGATGGCACATAAAATTTTGCTTAGAATGGCACGGAAATACCGCATATAGGTAGGTATGGTGGACTCATGTGGCAACACTAGTTTAAAGGAATTTGGATGCACATGTAGTATTTTTACTTAGTACAAGTGGAGGCTAGCAAAAGATTGAGAAGCAACCAACCAAGAAACGAAAAATCACATAAGTGAGCATTAAGCATAACTAACACCGAATAATGCACCACAAGTAGGATGTAATTTCATTGCATAACTATTGAGTTTTGTGCTTGCATAGGGAATCACAAACCTTAACACCAATATTCTTACTAAAGCATAATTACTCACCAACATGACTCCCATATCACTATCATCATATCTCAAAACTATTACAAAGAATCGAGTTTATTTTGTCCAATGATCTTCATGAAAGTTTTTATTATATCCCTCTTGAATATCTATCACTTTGGGACTAATTTCATCGATTTCTTTTGATAAGCTCGAACAAATCTAAGTGAAGAACATGAGCATAAAAATGTTCTTGTCTCAAAATAATATAAGTGAAGCATGAGAGAATTTCTTCAAAATTTTACTAACTCCCAAATAAAGCTAAGTGAAGCATGAGATAATTTCTTCAAAAATATTAAAGCACACCATGCTCAAAATATATAATTGAAGCACTAGAGCAATTCCATAGCTATTTTTTTTGAAGTCAAGCATATAGAGCAATTCTAAAAAATCATAGCATAATTTCGGCTCTCTCAAATAGGTGTGTCTAGAAAGTATAGATGACACAAACTCAAAAGCAAAACAAGCAAAGACTCATATAATACAAGACGCTCCAAGCAAAACTCATGATATGTGATGAATAAAAATATAGTTCCAAGTAAAATACCGATGGTCGTTAGAAGAAAGAGGGGATGCCACTCGAGGCATCCCCAAGCTTAGTTGATTGTTCCTATTTGGATAATAACTTTGGGGTGCCATGGGGCATGCCCAAGCTTAGGCTCTTCTTACTCCTTATTCCTTCATCCATCGTGATCTCACCATAAACTTCAAAACTTCAATCACACAAAACTTAACAAAACCTTCGTGAGATACGGTAGTATAAGAAAGCAAATCACCACTCTAAGTACTGTTGCAAACCCATTCATATTTTTTATTTGCATTATAACTACTTTATTTCAACTTTACCATGGCTCATACCCCTTGATACAAACCATAGATTCATCAAAATAAGCACACAATGCAAAGAAAATAGAATCTGTCAAAAACAGAACAATCTGTAGAAATCGAAAAACTTCCTATACTTCTATAACTCCAAAAATTCTGAAAAATTAGGCTAGCATGGGCAATTAGTATATCAATCTTGTGTAAAACATTCAGAATTTTATCGCACTTCTCTGATTTTTAATAATTCTGTTGCTAGCGCACAAAGTTTCTGTTCTTCAGCAAGATCAAATCAACTATCACCCTACATGATCCCAAAGGCTTTGCTTGGCACAAACACTAATTAAAACATGAAAAACACAATCATAGCAGTAGCATAATTATGCATATACTCAAGAACAGAAATAAAAAGGGAAACGTAAAATTTATTCATTGGGTTGCCTCCCAACAAGCGTGGTTCTGGAACTTGTGGCGGCCAGAATTGTGTTTCGTCGACTCCCCTATGGTTTCTCGATTTTTGGGTATTTATAGGGCAAAGAGGCAGTGAGGGAGGCCACCGAGGTGGGCACAACCCACTAGGGCACGCCTCTAGTACTTCTTTGGCCCATCTTGTGTCTTCTGGTTCAGAAAAAATCTCCAAAAAGTTTCGCTGTGTTGGGACTCCGTTTGGTAATGATTTTTTGCGAGGGAAAAAACAAGCAAAAAACAGCAACTGGCATTGGGCGCTATGTCAATAGGTTAGTCCCAAAAAATGATATAAAGTTGTTATAAAATGATTGTAAAACATCCAAGAATGATAATATAACAGCATGGAACAATCAAAAATTATAGATACGTTGGAGACGTATCAGGCCTCATATGGACCGAAAGACATCATGGGCCATACATGGGCCGGAAGTTACAATGGGCTGGAATCATATTGGATGGCCCAGATGATGCTACTGGGCCTAATTCTAATAGGCCATAACAGGCCGTGAGTTAGCGGGCTGTAAATGGGCTATATGCGAACATGTCGTTAACAGACTTTCTGTGGGCCAGCTTTTAGAAAGTCAAATGGGCCGACCTTTTGACCTGAATGGGACACTGTTGGGCCGAGCTACGTGTCGACGTATCATAGGCGCATATCGTCCATTCGCTGGATGACATCTGTCCCAACGAGGAGCTGGCACGTGGTTCCTCAGGCAAATGAGAATTTTACACATGGAAAATCTAAAGGAAATATGCCCTAGAGGCAATAATAAAGTTGTTATTTATATTTCCTTATATAATGATAAATGTTTATTATTCATTCTATGACTGTATTAACCGGAAACTTAGTACATGTGTGAATACATAGACACGTAGAGTATCCCTAGTATGCCTCTACTTGACTAGCTCGTTAATCAAAGATGGTTAAGTTTCCTAGCCATGGACATGTGTTGTCATTTGAGAATGATGTGATGGACAAGAGCCATCCATTAGCTTAGCATAATTATCGTTCAGTTTTATTACTACTGCTTTCTTCATGACTTATACATGTTCCTCTGACTATGAGATTATGCAACTCCCGAATACTGGAGGAACACCTTGTGTGCTATCAAAGGTCACATCGTAACCGGGTGATTATAAATATGCTCTACAGGTGTCTCCAATGGTGTTTGTTGAGTTGGCATAGATCGAGATTAGGATTTGTCACTCCGATTGTCGGAGAGGTATCTCTGGACCCTCTCGGTAATGCGCATCACTATAAGCCTTGCAAGCAATGTGACTAATGAGTTAGTTGTGGGATGATGCATTACGAAATGAGTAAAGAGACTTGCCGGTAACGAGATTGAACTAGGTATTGAGATACCGACTATCGAATCTCGGGCAAGTAACATACCGATGACAAAGGGAACAACATATGTTGTTATGATGTTTGACTGATAAAGATCATCGTAGAATATGTAGGAACCAATATGAGCATCCAGGTTCTGCTATTGGTTATTGACCGGAGACATGTCTCGGTCATGTCTACATAGTTCTCGAACCCGTAGGGTCCGCACACTTAACATTCGGTGACGATCGGTATTATGAGTTTATGTGTTTTGATGTACCGAAGATAGTTCGGAGTCCCGGATGTGATCACGGACATGACGAGGAGTCTCGAAATGGTCAAGACATAAATATTGATATATTGGACGACTATATTTGGACACCGGATGAGTTCCAAGGGTCACCGGATATTTATTGGAGTGCCGGGGGGTTATTGAAACCCCCGGGGGAACTAATAGGCCAACACGGGCCTTGTGGGAGAGAGAGGAGAGGGCCTAGGGCTGGCCGCCCCCCTTGGGAGTTTGAATTGGACACGGAGGGGGGAGGGTGCCCCCTCTTTCCTCCCTCTGTCCCTCTCCTTCCTTTCCCCTTCCCCCTTCCTAGTTGGACTAGGAAAAGGGGAGTCCTACTCCTACTAGGAGGAGGAATCCCCCTCTCCTTGGTGCGCCCCTAGGTTGGCCGGCCTCCCCCTTGCTCCTTTATATACGGGGGCAGGGGGCACCCTAGAACACACAAGTTGATTGTTTCCAGACATGTGCGGTGGCGCCCTCCACCATAATCCACCTCGGTCATATCGTAATGGTGCTTAGGTGAAGCCCTATTCCTGTAGCATCATCATCACCGTCATCATGCCGTCATGCTGACGAAGCTCTCCCTCGACACTCTACTGGATCATGAGTTTGTGGGACGTCACCGAGCCGAACGTGTGCAGATCATGGATGTAGGATCAAAAGTATGTCTAGAGGGGGGTGATTAGACTACTTGACCAAATAAAAATCTAGCCTTTTCCCAATTTTAATTCTTGGCAGATTTTAGCAACTTAGCACAAGTCAAGCAAACAAACTACAAATGCAATTCTAAGAGTATAGCAGCGGAATGTAAAACAATTGCATATGAAGGTAAAGGGAGGAGTTTGGAAGGAGGAAACGCAATGTAGACATAGAGATTTTTGGCGTGGTTCCGATAGGTGGTGCTATCATACATCCACGTTGATGGAGACTTCAACCCACGAAGGGTAACGGTTGAGCAAGTCCATGGAGGGCTCCACCCACGAAGGGTCCATGAAGAAGCAGCCTTGTCTATCCCACCATGGCCATCGCCCACGAAGGACTTGCCTCACTAGGGGAGATCTTCACGAAGTAGGCGATCTCCTTGCCCGTAAAACTCCTTGGTTCAACTCCACAATCTTGACGGAGGCTCCCAAGGGACACCTAACCAATCTAGGAGACACCACTCTCCAAGAGGTAACAAATGGTGTGTTGATGATGAATTCCTTGCTCTTGTGCTTCAAATGATAGTCTCCCCGACACTCAACTCTCCCTCATAGGATAGGATTTGGTGAGAAGATGATTTGAGTGGAAAGCAACTTGGGGAAGGCTAGAGATCAAGATTTATGTGATTGGAATGAAGTATCTTGACCTCAACACAAGTGTAGGTGGTTCTCTCTTAGAAAATGTATGTTGGAAGTGTAGGCATGTTCTGATGGCTCTCTCTACAAATGAACAGTGGGTGGAGGGGTATATATAGCCTCCACACAAAATCTAACCGTTACACACAAATCACCAAACTCGGTGGGAACGAATCATACAACTCAGTCAGACCGATTTAGTTCATAATGTGACCGTTAGGGTTTTCGGTGGGACCGACATGTCAACTCGGTGGGACCGATATCATTAGGGTTAGGGCATAACGTAATCTCGGTGAGACCGATTACACAAACTCGGCGAGACCGATTTTGGTAATAGACTAACCTGAGAGTTGGTCAGGCAATCTCGGTGGGACCGATTCGCTCTCTCGGTAGGACCGAAACGTTATGAAAGGGAAATAGAGAGTTTGCATTGCAATCTCGGTGGGACCGATCGCTCATCTCGGTTGGACCAAAACGTTACGAAGGGAAACAAAGAGATTACAATCCCATCTCGGTGAGACTGAGATCCCTATCGGTGGGACCGAAAAGACTAGGGTTTGTGGCAGTGGCTATGTCAAGTGAACTCGGTGGCGCCGGATAGATCAAATCAGTGGGGCCGAGTTTGACTTTTGGTTTGGGATATATTTGGATATGAGAAAGTGGTTGAGGGTTGTGGATCATATCACTAAGCACTTTGAGCAAGAACCTCATTATGCAACACCTCACCCCCTCTTAATAGTATTAGCTTTTCCTACGGACTCAATGTGATCTTGGATCACTAAAAATGAAATGTAGAGTCTTGTGCTTTAAGCTTCAGCCAATCCTTTTGTCCTTAGCATTTTGAGGGGTCCAATTTCTAATCCATGCCATGCCAATCATTGAGCTTTTCCTGAAATATTTATCTTCAAGTAGCATTAGCTCAATGAGCTATATGTTGTTAGGAATTACCAAAACCACCCAGGGATAGCTGCTATTTCAATCTCCCCCTTTTTGGTAATTGATGACAACATATAGATCAAAGCTTCAAAAAATGATTATAAGATTGAAAAACATCGTCGCTTTGAGAAGTATATGATAAGCAAGAGGTCCCCCTAAATTTGTGCATTATTTAAAATTTGCTTTTGAATGCAAATGCACAATCGATTAGGACCATGGGTTACTCTTCCATGTCACATACATCTTGGTGGAGCGCTCAAAATGATAGAAATTAAAAGCATGCACTCATCACTAAGCAAGTGAATGATCATATATGGAATATAAAGGATAGCATCATTCAACCAAACATTAAGGTAGCATATGATCAACCACATGATCATATGAGTATCTCATAAGGACATAAAGTATCTCACACAAGCACACAATAAAGTAGTTCAACCAAAAAAGCAAGAGAGAGAAAAGGCAAGACACTCTCTCTCAAAGCCTATGATCTATACATATTTCTCCCCCTTTGGCAACACATTACCAAAAAGTTTGAAAATGCATAGTGCTATACGTCTCTTAGGCTTTGTCTTCGGGAGGTGGTGTAGGTAGAAATCCAAGGACGAAGGCTTCCGACGATGTAGTTGGAACTGATGGAGTGGGTGCTGGAGGTGGCACTGGAGCTGTAGCTGCTGGTGCTGACACTGAAGCTCTAGCATATGAGACTGGCACTACAGCAGACCTTGGACCTTGTGGCACATGCTTAAAAGCATCAGTGGTTGCTTTTCCTCTCCTCTCCTCTGCTTCCTCCTGAAGCTGCTGAACTGCAGTCTGAATCTCAGTCACCTTCAGATCAAGATCATAGAATTTTGTTTCCACAATCCTCTCCAGGCTCTCCTGATTCTGAGTCAGGGTGGACAAGCCCTTCTCAATCCTCAGTGTAGCCTGAATCAGATAGCCTAACTGATCTTGCTTTCTCTTCAGGAACACTCGAGACGCCTCTTCAACATTTGGCATGGGCAACTTTCTCATCCTTTTCCTTGGCTCTCTTCTCCTGGACTTGAGCTGATGATGGTTCTTCCTCATTCATCACAACAGTGTTGTCTTCAAACTCATGATATAGAGGTAGATGCTCCTTGTCCAGCAAGTAAGTCCCTATGCCCATCTTAGAGTTGATGAGCTCCTGAATATGTGGAGCATACTCACAACTCCTCTTTTGATCAACAGCGGTCCTTTTGATCGTTTCTACAATCAAGCTCATAACTTTGAATTTCTGGGGAACATAAATTTTTTGCAGCATGTTGATGGAGTGTCCTCTGATCATCTTGTGATCTCCTGACTTGGGTAGCAATGTGTGTCTTAAGATCCAGTTAATGGTAGGTAGACCAGACAAAAAGAAATGCACATATCCAAGCTTGTGAGTTTCCAAAGCCTTATCAGGGATCTCTTTGTACATGTTTGCCATTGAGTTGTGGTCTTTCTTTTTCTTGGCATACACATCCAAGTCATCTTCATGTTCCTCTGAGGCATTGATTAGCTTGGCCCATTTATCAACTGTGGACTGGTACCTAGTACCCTCAGATATCCAAACTATCCTTCCATCTGGATAGAAGTGGGCAGTGGAGTAAAACTGCAGGATCAACTCATCATTCCACTTGGTGAGCTTTTGTCCAACGAATTCATCAACTCCACATGCCTTAAAGCTGTCATACACTCCAAGGAAGTGATCTTCATTTTCCGGATGAATTCCCAGTCCACTCATCATTCCCACACACTATGGGCTTCTTGTCAAGCAGAATGTTCTCATAGAAATCTTGTTGTTCCTTTGTATGGAACCTGTAGTCAATTGCAATCCTCCTCCTAATAGCATAGGGATCAGACTGTCTCCATAACCTCAATCCTGCGTCTTTCCTGATGTGCATGTCCTTAGCGACTGGATGAGCATCATTGTGGTCCAGAATTTTGGCTTCAACTTCCTCAAAACATGAGAGTCATCTTCTTCTTCTTCAGCTTCAGGCACTGGGGCCTTGTTCTTCTCCTCAGCAGGTATACTCCTGGTGTTCCTCTTGGTGTTTGGGGGTTTCTGAGCAGCAGCCTTGGTGTCATTGTCAAAATCGGCGGATCTCGGGTAGGGGGTCCCGAACTGTGCGTCTAGGATCGATGGTAACAGGAGATAGGGGACACAATGTTTACCCAGGTTCGGGCCCTCTCTACGGAGGTAAAACCCTATGTCCTGCTTGATTGATATTGATGAATATGAGTGTTAAAGAGTGGATCTACCACGAGATCATAATGGCTAAACCCTAGAAGTCTAGCCTATGTGGGTATGGTAATGAGTATATATATAGTGTCCTTTCCGGACTATCCCCTTCGGTTTATATAGACACCGAGGGGATATAGGGTTTACATGGAGTCAGTTACGTAAGAAGGAATCTTCTGTCGCCAAGCTTGCCTTCCACGCCAAGTAGAGTCCATTCCGGACATGGTGCAGTCTTCGGCCTTCATGTCTTCACAGCCCATCAGTCCGACCCATAGATAACAGGTCGAACGCCCGAGGACCCCTTAGTCCAGGACTCCCTTAGTAGCCCCTGAACCTGGCTTCAATGACGAGGAGTCCGGCATGCAGATTGTCTTCGGAATTGCAAGGCGGGTTCCCCTTTCTCCAAACTCCAAGATAGTCTTTGGATGCAATGATGGTATCCGGACCTGTCACACACACAACCGCAGAGAGAATATAATATTTGCACGAATCTAATCTGCTGACAGCTTTTTCCCAACATGACATCGTGTCTGTCCGGTTATAATTTCAAACCGTTTTTCTTCAGCCAATCCATGCTACGAGGCATGGTCGCTACTGGCACGTCTTGTCAAAACAGAGATCATGCCCCCTTATTGCGGGATTCTTATCAATGCAGGCATGGGTAACTCAACCGTGCCGTTTATAGAGCCCTAGGGAACAGGCGAATCCTAAGGCGAGTGATGAGGCATTTTAATATTTGCTGCCTTTATAAGGGGATAAGGATTCACCCCTCCTCTCCTCACGCTCTCTCTCTTCGTGTCCGCCTTTCTGATCTCAAGCTCCAGCACCTGAGTTCTTATCTCCTTCCCACTCCAGCAACCATGTCTGGATCCGGTGGTCAGGGCAAGTGGATGGTCTCCTGCGTCAAGGAGGAGGACATTACTAAGCTCCGGGCGGACGGATATTGATACGTCTCCAACGTATCTATAATTTTTGATTGCTCCATGCTATATTATCTACTGTTTCAGACATTATTGGGCTTTATTATCCACTTTTATATTATTTTTGGGACTAACCTATTAACCGGAGGCCCAGCCCAGAATTGCTGTTTTTTGCCCGTTTTAGGGTTTCGATGAAAAGGAATATCAAACGGAGTCCAAACGGAATGAAACCTTCGGGAACGTGATTTTCTCAACGAACAAGACCCAAGAGACTTGGACCCTACGTCAAGACAAAAAATAGGAGGCCACGAGGTAGGGGCGCGCGCCTA
>NC_041386.1:127823528-127830078 GCF_002162155.2 Triticum dicoccoides | reverse complement strand
CCCAGGCGCTCCCTCCACCCTCGTGGGCCCCTGTTGCTCCACCGACGTACTCCTTCCTCCTATATATACCTACGTACCCCTAAACAATCAGATACGGAGCCAAAACCCTAATTCCACCACCGTAACTTTCTGTATCCATGAGATCCCATCTTGGGGCCTGTTCCGGAGCTTCGCCGGAGGGGGCATCGATCACGGAGGGCTTCTACATCAACACCATAGCCCCTCCGATGAAGTGTGGGTAGTTCACCTCAGACCTACGGGTCCATACTTAGTAGCTAGATGGCTTCTTCTCTCCTTTTGGATCTCAATACAGATGTGTTTGTTGAGACCAATGAATTGTGGGTTTATGATCAAGTCTATCTATGAACAATATTTGAATCTTCTTTGAATTCTTTTATGTATGATTGGTTATCTTTGCAAGTCTCTTCGAATTATCAGTTTGTTTGGCCTACTAGATTGATCTTTCTTGCAATGGGAGAAGTGCTTAGCTTTGGGTTCAATCTTGCGGTGTCCTTTCCCAGTGACAGTAGGGGCAGCAAGGCACATATTGTATTGTTGCCATCGAGGATAACAAGATGGGGTTTTCATCATATTGCAGGAGTTTATCCCTCTACATCATGTCATCTTGCTTAAGGCGTTACTCTATTTTTATTAACTTAATACTCTAGATGCATGCTGGATAGCGGTCGATGAGTGGAGTAATAGTAGTAGATGCAGGCAGGAGTCGGTCTACTTGTCTCGGACGTGATGCCTATATACATGATCATACCTAGATATTCTCATAACTATGCTCAATTCTGTCAATTGCTCAACAGTAATTTGTTCACACACCGTAGAATACTTATGCTCTCGAGATAAGCCACTAGTGAAACCTATGGCCCCCGGGTCTATCTTCATCATATTAATCTCCCAATACTTAGTTATTTCCTTTAATTTGACTTTGCTTTTATTTTACTTTGCATATTTATCACAAAAATACCAAAAATATTATCTTATCATATCTATTAGATCTTACTCTCGTAAGTGGCCGTGTAGGGATTGACAACCCCTTATCGTGTTGGTTGCGAGGATTTATTTGTTTTGTGCAGGTACAAGGGACTGGCGCGTAGCCTCCTACTGGATTGATACCTTGGTTCTCAAAAACTGAGGGAAATACTTATGCTACTTTGCTGCATCATCCCTTCCTCTTCGGGAAAACCAACGCAGTGCTCAAGAGGTAGCAAGAAGGATTTTTGGCGCCGTTGCCGGGGAGGTCTATGCAAAAGTCAATATACCAAGTACCCATCACATACCCTTATCTCCCGCATTACATTATTTTCCATTTGCCTCTCGTTTTCCACTCCCCCACTTCACTCTTGCCGTTTTACTCGCCCTCTCTTTCTCTATTTGCCCGCTTGCTTTTTGTTTGCTTGTGTGTTAGTTTGCTTGCTTGTCACGATGGCTCAAGATAACACTAAATTGTGTGACTTCACCGATACCAACAATAATGATTTTATTAGCACTCCGATTGCTCCTCTTACAGATGTTGAATCTTATGAAATTAATACTGCTTTGCTGAATCTTGTCATGAAAGTTCCGTTTTCCGGCCTTCCTAGTAAAGATGCCGCTACCCATCTAAATAGCTTCGCTGATTTGTGTGATATGCAAAAGAAGAAAGATGTGGATAATGATATTGTTAAATTGAAGCTATTCCCTTTTTCACTTAGAGATCGTGCTAAAGCTTGGTTTTCGTATTTGCCTAAAAATAGTATTGATTCATGGAACAAGTGCAAAGATGCTTTTATCTCTAAGTATTTTCCTCCCGCTAAGATCATCTCTCTTAGAAACGATATTATGAATTTTAAGCAACTTGATCATGAAAATTTTGCACAAGCTTGGGAGAGAATGAAACTAATGATACGTAATTGCCCTACTCATGGTTTAAATTTGTGGATGATTATACAAAAAATTTATGTCGGATTGAATTTTGCTTCTAGAAATCTTTTAGATTCGGCTGCGGGAGGAACTTTTATGGAAATCACTTTAGGAGAAGCTACTAAACTCCTGGATAATATTATGGTTAATTATTCTCAATGGCATACTGAAAGATCTACTAATAAAAAGGTGCATGTTATAGAAGAAATTAATGTTTTGAGTGGAAAGATGAATTTTGTTGGTAGGAACAATTTTGGTAACAACGCGTATAGAGGAAATTTTAATCCTAGGCCTTATCCTAGTAATCCCTCTAATAATTATGGTAATTCCTACAACAATTATTATGGAAATTATAATAAGATGCCCTCTGATTTTGAATCTAATATTAAAGAATTTATTACTTCGCAAAATAATTTCAATGCTTTGATTGAAGAAAAATTACTTAAGATTGATGAGTTGGCTAGGAACGTTGATAGAATTTCTCTTGATGTTGATTCTTTGAAACTTAGATCTATTCCACCTAAGCATGATATCAATGAGTCTCTCAAAGCCATGAGAATTTCTATTGATGAGTGCAAAGAAAGAACCGCTAGGATGCGTGCTAACAAAGATGCCTTTATAAGAGTGTGTTCTTCTAGTTCCTATGGAAAAAAAGATGAAGATCTAAAAGTTATTGATGTGTCCCCTATTAAATCTTTGTTTTGCAATATTAATCTTGATAATGATGGGACTGAATATGATCCACCTTTACCTAGAAGGCCTTCCAAGAATTCGGAAATTTTTGATCTTGATGCTAAAATTGATAAAGGTGGGATTGAAGAAATTAAAACCCTAGATGTTGCTAAACCCACTATTATGGATTTCAAGGAATTTAACTATGAAAATTGCTCTTTGATTGATTGTATTTCCTTGTTACAATCCGTGCTAAATTCTCATCATGCTTATAGTCAAAATAAAGCGTTTACTAAACATATCATTGATGCCTTGATGCAATCTTATGAGGAAAAACTTGAATTGGAAGTTTCTATCCCTAGAAAACTCTATGATGAGTGGGAACCAACTATTAAAATTAAAATTAAAGATCATGAATGCTATGCTTTATGTGATTTGGGTGCTAGTGTTTCCACGATTCCAAAGACTTTGTGTGATTTGTTAGGTTTCCGTGATTTTGATGATTGCTCTCTAAACTTGCACCTTGCGGATTCCACTATTAAGAAACCTATGAGAAGAATTAGTGATGTTATTATTGTTGCAAATAGGAATTATGTGCCCGTAGATTTTATTGTTCTTGACATACATTGCAACCCTTCATGTCCTATTATTCTTGGTAGACCTTTCCTTAGAACGATTGGTGCAATTATTGATATGAAGGAAGGAAATATTAGATTCCAATTTCCATTAAGGAAAGGCATGGAACACTTTCCTATAAATAAAATTATATTACCTTATGAATATATTATGAGAGCCACTTATGGATTGCCTACCAAAGATGGCAATACCTAGATCTATCCTTGCTTGTTATGCCTAGCTAGGGGCGTTAAACGATAGCGCTTGTTGGGAGGCAACCCAATTTTATTTTTATTACTTGCTTTTTTATCCTGTTTAGTAATAAATAAATTATCTAGCCTCTGTTTTGTTTGTGTTTTTTGTGTTTAATTAGTGTTTGTGCCAAGTAGAACCGTTGGGAAGACTTGGGGAAAGTCTTGTTACACTTGCTGTAAAAAACAGAAACTTTAGCACTCACGAGAACTGCTGCCATTTTTATTTGGAAAGTTATATTTAGTTAATTCTTTTTGCATCTGATTAACATGTAAATTCCTCACGTCCATCAATTTATTTTAGAATTTTCTAGGTTCCAGATCTTGCGCTAGGTACAGATTACTACAGACTGTTCTGTTTTTGACAGATTCTGTTTTTCGTGTGTTGTTTGCTTATTTTGATGAATCTATGGCTAGTAAAATAGTTTATAAACCATAGAGAAGTTGTAATACAGTAGTTTTAAAACAAATATAAATAAATAATGAGTTCATTACTGTACCTTTAAGTGGTATTTTGTTTTCTTTCGCTAACAGAGCTCATGAGATTTTCTACTATGAGTTTTGTGTTGTGAAGTTTTCAAGTTTTGGGTAAAGATTTGATGGATTATGGAACAAGGAGTGTCAAGAGCCTAATATTGGGGATTCCCATGGCACCCTCAATATAATATAAGGACACCTAAAAGCCAAAGCTTGGGGATTCCCCTGAAGGCATCCCCTCTTTCGTCTACTTCTATCGGTAACTTTACTTGGAGCTATATTTTTATTCGCCACATGATATGTGTTTTGCTTGGAGCGTCTTGTATGATTTGAGTCTTTACTTTTTAGTTTACCACAATAATCCTTGCTGTACACACCTTTTGAGAGAGCCATACATGATTTGGAATTTTCTAGAATACTCTATGTGCTTCGCTTATATCTTTTGAGTTATATAGTTTTGCTCTAGTACTTCACTTATATCTTTTAGAGCACGGTGGTGGATTTGTTTTATAGAAACTATTGATCTCTCATGCTTCACTTATTTTATTTTGAGTCTTAAATAGCATGGTAATTTTCTTAAAATCCTAATATGCTAGGTATTCAAGATTAGTAAAATTTTCTTATGAGTGTTTTGAATACTAAGAGAAGTTTGATGCTTGATGATTGTTTTGAGATATGGAGGTAATAATATCAAAGTCGTGCTAGTTGAGTAGTTGTGAAATTGAGAAATGCTTGTGTTGAAGTTTGCAAGTCCCATAGCATGCATGTATGGTAAACTTTATGAAACAAATTTGAAACATGAGGTGTTATTTGATTGTCCTCCTTATGAGTGGCGGTCGGGAACAAGCGATGGTCTTTTCCTACCAATCTATCCCCCTAGGAGCATGCGTGTAGTGCCGAGGTTTTTGATGACTTGTAGATTTTTGCAATAAGTATGTGAGTTCTTTATGACTAATGTTGAGTCCATGGATTATACGCACTCTCACACTTCCATCCTTGCTAGCCTCTTCGGTACCGTGCATTGCCCTTTCTCACATTGAGAGTTGGCGCAAACTTCACCGGTGCATCCAAACCCCGTGATATGATACACTCTTTCACACATAAACCTCCTTATATCTTCCTCAAAACAGCCACCATACCTACCTATTATGGCATTTCCATAGCCATTCCGAGATATATTTCCATGCAACTTTCCACCATTCCGTTTATCATGACACATTCATTATTGTCATATTTCTTAGCATGATCATGTAGTTGACATAGTATTTGTGGAAAAGCCACCATTCATAATTCTTTCATACATGTCACTCTTGGTCCATTGCATATCCCGGTACACCGCCGGAGGCATTCATATAGAGTCATCTTTTGTTCTAGTATCGAGTTGTAATCATTGAGTTGTAAATAAATAGAAGTGTGATGATCATCATTTTCTAGAGCATTGTCCCAAGTGAGGAAATATTAAAAAAAGAAAGAGAAAGGCCATAAAAAAAGAGAAGGCCCAAAAAATGAGATAAAGAGAGAGAAGGGACAATGTTACTATCCTTTGCCACACTTGTGCTTCAAAGTAGCACCATAATCTTCATGATAGAGAGTCTCTTGTTTTGTCACTTTCATATACTAGTGGGAATTTTCATTATAGAACTTGGCTTGTATATTCCAACAATGGGCCTCCTCAAGTGCCCTAGCTCTTCGTGAGCAAGCAAGTTGGATGCACACCCACTTAGTTTCTTTTGTTGAGCTTTCATACATTTATAGCTCTAGTGCATCCGTTGCATGGCAATCCCTACTCCTTGCATTAACATCAATCGGTGGGCATCTCCATAGCCCATTGATTAGCCTCGTTGATGTGAGACTTTCTCCTTTTTGTCTTCTCCACATAACCCCCCTCATTATATTCCATTCCACCCATAGTGCTATGTCCATGGCTCGCGCTCATATATTGCGTGAAAGTTTATAGGTTTGAGATTACTAAAGTATGAAACAATTGCTTGGCTTGTCATCGGGGTTGTGCATGATGAGAGCATTCTTGTGTGATGAAAATGGAGCATGACTAAACTATATGATTTTGTAGGGATGAACTTTCGTTGGCCATGTTATTTTGAGAAGACATAATTGCTTAGTTAGTATGCTTGAAGTATTATTATTTTTATGTCAATATGAACTTTTGTCTTGAATCTTTCGGATCTGAATATTCATACCACAATTAAGAAGAATTACATTAAAAATTATGCCAACTAGCACTCCTCATCAAAAATTCTGTTTTTATCATTTACATACTCGAGGACGAGCAGGAATTAAGCTTGGGGATGCTTGATACGTCTCCAACATATCTATAATTTTTGATTGCTCCATGCTATATTATCTACTGTTTTGGACATTATTGAGCTTTATTATCCACTTTTATATTATTTTTGGGACTAACCTATTAACCGGAGGCCCAGCCCAGAATTTCTGATTTTTGCCTGTTTTAGGGTTTCGAAGAAAAGGAATATCAAACGGAGTCCAAATGGAATGAAACCTTCGGGAACGTGATTTTCTTAACGAACGAGACCCAGGAGACTTGGACCCTACGTCAAGACACAAAAGAGGAGGCCATGAGGTAGGGGGGCGCGCCTACCCCC
>NC_041386.1:127726780-127823141 GCF_002162155.2 Triticum dicoccoides | reverse complement strand
GGCGCGCCCTCCACCATCGTGGGCCCCCTGTTGCTCCACCGACGTACTCCTTCCTCCTATATATACCTACGTACCCCCAAACTATCAAATACAGAGCCAAAACCCTAATTCCACCGCCGTAATTTCTATATCCACGAGATCCCATCTTGGGGCCTGTTCCGGAGCTCCGCCAGAGGGGGCATCGATCACGGAGGGCTTCTACATCAACACCATATCCCGTCCAATGAAGTGTGAGTAGTTCACCTCAGACCTACGGGTCCATAGTTAGTAGCTAGATGGCTTATTCTCTCTTTTTGGATCTCAATACAATGTTCTCGCCCTCTCTTGTGGAGAACTATTCGATGTAATCTTCTTTTTGCGGTGTGTTTGTTGAGACCGCTGAATTGTGGGTTTATGATCAAGTCTATCTATGAACAATATTTGAATCTTCTCTGAATTCTTTCATGTATGATTGGTTATCTTTGCAAGTCTCTTCGAATTATCAGTTTGGTTTGGCCTACTAGATTGATCTTTCTTCCAATGGGAGAAGTGCTTAGCTTTGGGTTCAATCTTGAGGTGTCCTTTCCCAGTGACAGTAGGGGCAGCAAGGCACGTATTGTATTGTTGCCATCGAGGATAACAAGATGGGGTTTTCATCATATTGCATGAGTTTATCCATCTACATCATGTCATCTTGCTTAAGGCGTTACTCTGTTTTCATTAACTTAATACTCTAGATGCATGCTAGATAGCGGTCGATGAGTGGAGTAATAGTAGTAGATGCAGGCAGGAGTCGGTCTACTTGTCTCGGACGTGATGCCTATATACATGATCATACCTAGATATTCTCATAACTATGCTCAATTCTGTCAATTGCTCAACAGTAATTTGGTCACCCACCGTAGAATACTTATGCTCTCGAGAGAAGCCACCAGTGAAACCTATGGCCCCCGGGTCTATCTTCCTCATATTAATCTCCCAATACTTAGTTATTTCCTTTGCTTTTACTTTGCTTTTATTTTACTTTGCATATTTATCACGAAAATACCAAAAATATTATCTTATCATATATATTAGATCTCACTCTCGTAAGTGGCCGTGTAGGGATTCACAACCCCTTATTGCGTTGGTTGCAAGGATTTATTTGTTTTGTGCAGGTACAAGGGACTGACACATAGCCTCCTTCTAGATTGATACCTTGGTTCTCAAAAACTGAGGGAAATACTAACGCTACTTTGCTGCATCATCCCTTCCTCTTCGGGGAAAACTAATGCAGTGCTCAAGAGGTAGCAGATATTTGGTGAAGGAGATTGCCCACCATCTGCCAGCCGAGGGACAAGTTGTCCCCACGCTGGAGCCCACAGACAGGGTGGTATTCATCCCCCATTTCTTCCGCGGGCTAGGGTTTCCACTCCACCCTTTCGTCCGCGGGCTGATGTATTACTACGGGATAGATTTCCATGATCTGTCCCCGAATTCCTTCCTCAACATCTCGTCGTTCATCATCGTGTGCGAGGCCTTCCTCCACATCCAACCCCACTCCGGGCTGTGGCTCAAAGTCTTCAACGTGAAGCCGAAGGTGGTGGAGGGACAGCACGCGGAGTGTGGAGGGGCCATGGTGAGCAAGCTATCCAACGTCTCATGGCCCAAAGGCACCTTTATCGAGACAGTAAAGGAATGGCAGAAGGAGTGGTTCCATATTACAGAACCTCACGGCACCGCCTGGGCCGCAGCTGCTGAATTCTACTCCAGCGCTCCCATGCGACTCACCTCCTGGGTCGAGAAGAGTCCGGACTGGTGTGCACCTGACGAGCTAATAGCGCTGCAGACGCGCGTTCAAAGCATGGTGACCAAGGACATTAAGCTCGTTGACGTTATCCAGGTGATTCTAATCCGCCGGATTCTTCCGTGTCGGTGCTGCAACCGCCCTTTATGGGAATTCAATCCGAAGAAGCACCAGACCCTAAAAAGGCTCTTCGATACTTCTCACGAAGAGGCCTAGAAGTTGCTCTTTAAGGGCAACGAGAAGCCACCAGCCACGGACTCGGACCGCGGTCACAATTGTAACCGCCCCGCCAACGAGGTATGTTAGTTTTGATGTACTCCCAACTTAAATGTTTCGAGGATGATGTCTGAGATTTTAGTATTGCTCCCTTAGGACTGGGCGGAGAGGGCGAAGCAGATCCAGTGTCCGGCTCCGTTGCTCGAAGAACCAGTCATCCCGCGCCTGGCGAAGATGCTGGTACCGGCGCCATATACGGCACCGGAGAAGAAGGCCAAGGGGGCCAAGAGTGGCCCCCGTCCCAAGGGCACTTCGGACGTGATGTCCGTAGACGATGAGGCCCATTCCTCTGTCCCTGAGAACAACGACGAGGAAGAGGAGGAGGAGGGAAACAAACCTCCTCCCGAGAAGAAGAAGAAGAAGAGGGTGGCCTCAGCACATCCAGAGGTAAAAGCACCCAAAAAGGGGAAGGGCGCTCCAGCGGTCAACACCGCGTGGTACACTGACAGTAGTCCCGAACTTCACCCCCGTACTAGGCCCCAGGCCGCATCGTAAGTGACATGGCTTATTCATGCACATACCAACCCTTTCTTTTTAGTATTCTAATACGGTTAATCCACATTACTGCAGTCCGGCCCGCGACCTTATCCAGCGATCCTCATATGGAGGTTCATTGGCTCCGTCGGACATGGCGAGCATGTCGCCACCGCCTGCTTACTCCCCCAGGGCCAGGGAAGACACCGAAGTGTTATCCTGGAGGACCGCGCTGAGGGGAGGATCCCAGGATGTTGTCCGGGAGGCGCCTCAAGGTGGGACCTCCACTGCCGGACACACAGGGGAGTCTATCCCCATGGAGACTGGCGGAGAGGGCCGTATCCAGTTTGGCCCTCAGCCGAATACGATTCCGGAGACCAATATAGCTCTGGAATCGGGCGAGCAGCCCCCTTTGTAGGAGGGGGGTGTGTCGCCTCCACCAGTGACTCCTGTCCATCCAGGAGCGCCAGGTGACCTGATGGGGGCGCTATGAAGCGCCTCCGTCGTTGACAAGCACCGTATCCTTATGGGTGTGGTGATTGAGAAGGTTCAGTCTGCCAAAAGCGGACCGAATGAAGCCTGCAGCAACTTGTTAACAGGTTTCAAGGTAAGAAAGAGAAAAACCCCGTGTAGTCTGTAGCCCCTGAGACACTGTCCGGTGTTCAGCGAGGAGGACCGGGCAGGGGATCAATCCTTAATTATAAGAGGCTGACTGAATATGTATTGATAAGCAGGCGTCCCTGTTGGCCACGACCTCGCATGCTGCCAAGGTCTCCGAGCTGGAGCGGAGGCTAGAGCAGACCGAGAACGAGCTCGGTGAGGTTAAGGTTTGGCTCCAGGAGAAGCAAGGTGAGGAACGACTTGCTATATGTTCGGGAAGGGATAAATGTTGTATATTGACAACGGTATTCTGATATGTGCAGAAGCCACGACCGAAGTCGAGGCCCTGAGGAAGGCCTTGGGCAAGGCCGAGGAGCAGGCTGTCTAGCAACAAGCTGCCCGTAAGAAGCTAAATGCCCGGGTAAAAGAAGTCCACCAGGAGCTCCAAGATGCGGTGAAAAAATGCGAGGCCTTGGAGCATGATGCGTCGGTTCGAGGGACCGAACTCACCAAGGCTCGTCAGAGCACAGAGACCGCCCAGAATGAGGCGCATGCCTCCCTCCAGGAGATCCAGGAGGCCAAGAAGATCACAGGCAGCGGGTAAGGCATTTAAGATGCAAATCAAGTATGCGGAGAAGCAGTACCTTTTACTAACCGGGTTCGGAGTTCCTCGGGGGCTTTTGCGGATTTTCCATGCAGAGTATCGGACGCCGTAGAGTTCTATCGAGCCGAAGGAGGGGGTTCTTCGGAGAAGCTCTTCTGGTCGCAGTATGCGGCACCAGAGCATCCCGTGTCCTTCACCGATCAGCTGAAACAACTGGTGGAGCTGCATAGGGTGTCCGAACTAGCCATTAAGGATGTGATAATCCGGCTGTGGCCAGCCGAAGCTATGCCTGTATGGCCTTCGTTCGCTGCAAGATGTGGTGGGCGAAGATGAACGCTGTTGAAGTCACCAGTGGGCCGCTGGAGGGCAAGAAGCACCACACACCCAAGCGATATTTCGAGGATGTTGTAGAAGGGTCTTGACTTGTAGCGGCACAATGTTCGCAGGATACTGTATTTGAATAAATGTATTCATGTTGCCTTTGTCTTGTATTACGGGAACAAAGCTAGTTTTTGTAAAGTAATTTTATTGTGCTTTGAATTGTTTCCTCCTGTGCGGCCGTGTTGTGTGTGATCTGAGGGTTGGCCAGTCGTCGGCTTCTGCCCTCACATAGATAGTATGGAGGTGTTCGGGATGGAATCTAAACAATCTTGATCCAATTACATGGTCCTTGAAGGAGTTGTTTAGCTCAACGAACAAGGCAATCTGACTTTATGGCTTTAACGCCCTCACTTAGCCATAGGAGTTTTATAATAAAGCATGGGCGCAGCCCCTGGTTTAATCCAGGGTACTGTTAGCATATGATTGGGATGTTCCGATCTCTCACGTAACGCGAAAAAAATCTCCAACGATTTGTAACCCTTGAGTAGCTGACCGGCTCTCGCCACATCATGACAGTCAGTTTTCGGCTTTCTCTACTGAGGTGCTCGTCTGGTCGAAGCTAGGGCACAATCGCAGTAGTTCTCCCTTTACTACCCTAGACGATGGAGCGGAACATAGGGTAGCAAGAATAGGAGCCGGGCAACCCAACTATTGACCAAAGACATGATTCAGAGCCAATGCATATAATGCTAAATTAGGGGTGCCGAACATATATAAAAAGTGTTCCGGCTGTGCTGCCGTATTGTGGGGCGATAGGTCGCCCCTGGATGTCGGTGGGAACGACACCTATGGGATCACGAGAATCCCTACTGTGGTTAGCGGGGCGCGGGGTCGTGAGAAGAGCGGATCTAACAGATAGCACACGGTTCGTTTATCCAGGTTCGGGCCGCAAGGATGCGTAAAACCCTACTCCTGCTTTGGTGGATTGTATATTTGTGTTCTTGAGCTAGCTATGGGGCGTGAGGAGCTCCAAAAAGCCGAATCCCCTCCTGGTCGCCTCGGGCCTCCTTTTATAGAAAAAGGGGTGGCCACAGTGGCACACAAGAGGTGGAAAGGGTACAGTGATGCGAGGTTATCCGTCGCATTACATGACAAGGTGCATTTAATGCGTCTTGCTTAGGTGTCCTTGCGTCATCGGGGACGGGGGAGAGATCTGTCTCGTCCGTCGCCGCTCCTTCTTGTGTCGACACACGCCCTGGCCAGCGATGCCTAAGATGCCACGTAGGTAGGCAGGCAGCTGAGGTGGCGCAGTGGTGGGTCTTCACAAAGATCTGCATGCCGCCACGCAGGTGCCTGCCCAGCTAGTTGGGTCGGCAGCTACATGCATGCAGTGGTGGAGGTTTAGTCGGCGTGGGCCTGATGGTGGCCCTGCGGGTGTCTTCGGTAAGGTTCTTGCCGGGGCCCCAGCAAGGGTCTTGCCGAGGCGCCTGCAGTCATCCCCGGCAAGGCGCTTGCCGGGGGCCTTGTGGTCTTCCTCGGCTAGGATCCCGCTGAGGGTTGTCGTCTCCTTAGTGTGTATCTGATCTTGAATGTCTTCACAAAGATATGCATGCCGTCACGGGGATGTCTCCCGAATCCTTGCCCTTTGGGGGCAGTGGACTCAAGGGTGATTTGCTCCGTAGGCGCGGGACGAGTGCCACGGCAAGGGTCTTGCCGGGGCTGCTAGAACTATCCCCCGACAAGGATCTTGTCGGGGGAGTCCGCTTCGTCCCCTTTGCTCTTCATGGTCTTGGCCTTGGCGTCGTTCTAGTTCTCTTGAGCTTCAGTCTTACCCTGGCTCACCTCCCTTGCCTTGCTTGGTGTGGTGGTGCCCGTGGCTCAGACTGCCCGTGCACAGTTATAGTGGTGTGGTGGTGCCCGTGGCTCAGACCTCCCTTGCCTTGCTTGGTGTGGTGTACCCCTCTTTTGTACACCGACACTGGCGAATATTAAACGTAAAAGAGTGTCGATGCAGCAAATAAGCAGATCGAAAATGAAAACGAAGTAAGAAGCGAAAACCACAGGAACTGGGCCACAAACCATTTTATTATAATTGGATGGATACGTCAAGGCGTATCTTGTACAGATGGTGTGAAAAGTATCCGTCCATTTAACATGTCGGCATCAATAGGGCACAGCGTGTGGGTCCTAAGAAGTAAGTATGAATACCGTCAAGAAGAACGTATAAAGGTTACCCTACACACATGTGTTGCTTGCCTCCGTTGTATTTCAGTCCTTCTAAAGGACTTGACATCAGACCCACGGAAAAGGGTGCCTGAAACAAGAAAATAAAGTAAAAGTATGCGTGTCCGGGATCGGTCTAGCCGGATTGCAGACCCCAGGTTATCTCGTGCCTCCGTCGATGTCCATGGAATTTTGAGTGTGTAATTGTGTACGCGTGGTATGAATGGCACTATCTTATTGGGGCTGGGACGGAGGCCGAATTGCTAGTCGAGCTCTTGACGAGCCACACTGTCCTGCTGCAATGTAGTCCGAGCCCACTTGATGGTGTCCAGGGGCTCGGCAGCTGGGTTATAATGCTGCTTGAGAAGGCCGCTCTGTGCTTCAGCTGCTTGGGCGGCGGTCTGCTCCTCTATTCGGAGGGAGCGTTCCGTATTGCCATTGACTATTATGACGCCACGTGGGCCGGGCATCTTGAGCTTGAGGTAAGCATAGTGTGGCACTGCGTTAAATCTAGCAAACACGGTTCGTCCGAGTAGTGCGTGGTAGCGGCTGCGGAAGGGGACGATATCAAAGATTAACTCTTCGCTTCGGAAGTTGTTCGGAGAATCGAACACCACCTCCAGCGTGATTGAGCCTGTACAACGGGCCTCTACACCTTGTATGACTCCTTTAAAGGTAGTCTTTGTTGGTTTGATTCGCGAGGGATTAATGCCCATCTTCCATACTGTATCCTGATAAAGCAGGTTGAGGCTGCTTCCGCCATCCATCAGGACCCGTGTTAGGTGGAATCCGTCGATGATTGGGTCCAGGACTAGTGCGGCCGAACCGCCGTGGTAGATACTAGTCAAATGATCTTGTCGATCGAAGGTGATCGGAAATGATGACCACTGATTGAACTTTGGGGCGACTGGCTCTACCGCGTAGACATCCCTGAGTGCTTGTTTGCTCTCCTTTCTAGGGATGTGCGTGGCGTATATCACGTTCACCGTTTTGACTTGGGGGGGATTTCTTCTGTCCCCCGGTGTTCGGTTGCCGGGGCTCTTCATCCTCGTCCTCACATTGTGACCCCTTTTCTTTGTTTTCGGCATTTCACTTGCCAGCCTGCTTGAAGACCCAACAATCCCTATTGGTATGATTGGCTTGTTTATCCAGGGGCCCGTGAATTTGGCACGGGCGGTCAAGTATGCGGTCCAGGCTGGAAGGTCCTTCAAAATTTCTTTTGTAGGGATTCTTCCGTTGGCCGGACTTGGAGCCACTAAATCCGGCGTTGACTGTGGTGTCTTCGTTGTTGTCGCCAATGCTTCTGCGTTTGTGTCTATTGCACCGGAGCTTGCCGGTGCTGTTCTTTGCCTCTGTAGGGCCTGCCTCGCTAGCTGTGTTTTTGCTACGAGCTAGCCAGCTATCCTCGCATGCGCAAAAGCGGGTCATGAGTGCCGTAAGGGCTACCATTGACTTTGGCTTTTCTTGTCTGAGATGGTGTGCTAGCCATTCGTCCTGGATGCTGTGTTTGAAGGCTGCTAGGGCCTCGGCGTCCAGATAGTCGACGATCTGGTTCTTTTTGGTTAGGAACCTAGTCCAGGATTTTCTGGCCGATTCTCCTGGTTGTTGGACTATGTGGCTTAGGTCATCGCCATCTAGTGGGCGGACATAAGTTTCTTGGAAGTTGTCGGGGAAAGCCTCTTCCAAGTTCTCCCAGCTGCCGATTGAGTTCTCAGGCAGGCTATTTAACCAGTGCCTAGCTGGCCCTTTGAGTTTTAATGGGAGGTATTTGATGGCGTGGAGGTCGTCTCCTCGGGCCATGTGGATGTGGAGGATGAAGTCCTCGATCCATACTGCATCATCGGTTGTGCCGTCGTATGAATCAATATTGACGGACTTGAACCCCTCGGGGAATTCATGATCCAGTACTTCATCTATGAAGTAGAGCGGGTGTGCGGCGCCTCTATATCGGGCCGCATCGTGGCGGAGCTCTGAAGGAGTCCGTCTGCGGCATTCGGATGGAGCGTGGTTAGGTTTGTCACGTCTGAATACATAGCCGTCATCGCTCCTAGAGGCACGTCCTCGTCATCCGTAGATCGATCTTGTGTGTCCTGCTCTACTATCTAGTGTCTGTCGGAGGTCGTACGTATGGCCCCGGACTCTTCCGTCCCTATTTTGATGGGGTGGTGGGGCGATCTGCTGTTTGGCCTGAGTTGCCACTTTATCTCGACCGGGTTGGCCATTCCGCTGCCCTTTCCCAACCGCGTGGTGGTCGATCCGCATTGCGCGAGGGAGATATATGCTCCAGCGCCTCCTCACTGAATTGAGGTAGCAGTCTGCGTTTCGGGTAGCTCTTGGATGGGCGATTGAGGCCGTATTCGTCAGCTGTCAGGACGTCAGTCCATCTGTTGACGAGCAGGTCTTGTTCAGCTTGAAGCTGATGTTGTTTATTTTCCAGGTTCCTTGCAATGGCTATGAGCTGAAGCTTAAAGCGCTCCTGCTCGAGAGGATCTTCAGGCACGATGAAGTCTTTGTTGCCAAGGATTGTCTTCTCCTCGGAGGGTGGATGGTAACTGTCATCCTCCGAGTCATCATCTATGGCCTGTTCGTCAGTGTTGTCTTGCTTGCTGTCGTGTTCCTGTTCGGATGTAGCCCCGGCGGGGTCTTTACTATTTTCGGCGTCGCCTGGAGTACTATTTTCTCCAGTGCCAGTGTTGCCATCCTTTGAGCGGCGTTTGGGTTGCCGGCGCTTGGACTATGTCTTGGAGGTTTTGTTCGCATCCGGCTGTTCTTTGTTGTCGCCAGATCCTTTAGGTGTATCAACCATGTACACGTCGTACGAAGAGGTAGCCGTCCAACGTCTAGTGACTGGCGGGTCTTGGCCTTGCTCCTTGTCGGCATCGTCGTCCATGTCATCGATGTCTTCGGAGCCATAGTCAAGAACGTTGGTTAAGTCGTCGACCGTGGCTATGAAGTGGGTGGCGGGTGGGAAGAAAAATTCCTCATCATCCGTCTCTAGCTCGAACCGGACATAGTTCGGCTGGGAGTGATGACCCACAAGTATAGGGGATCTATTGTAGTCCTTTCGATAAGTAAGAATGTCGAACCCAATGAGTAGTAGAAGGAAATGATAAGCGGTTTCCAACAAGGTATTCTCTGCAAGTACTGAAATAAGTGGTAACAGATAGTTTTGTGATAGGATAATTTGTAACGAGCAACAAGTAACAAAAGTAAATAAAGTGCAGCAAGGTGGCCCAATCCTTTTTGTAGCAAAGGAAAAGCTTGGACAAACTTTTATATAGAGAAAAGCGCTCCTGAGGACACATGGGAATATCATCAAGCTAGTTTTCATCATGTTCATATGATTCGCGTTCGGTACTTTGATAATTTGGTATGTGGGTGGACCGGTGCTTGGGTACTGTCCTTACTTGGATAAGCATCCCACTTATGATTAACCTCTATTTCAAGCATCCACAACTTCAACAAAAGTATTAAGGTAAACCTAACCATAGCATGAAACATATGGATCCAAATCAGCCCCTTACAAAGCAACGCATAAACTAGGGTTTAAGCTTCTGTCACTCTAGCAACCCATAATCTACTTATTACTTCCCAATGCCTTCCTCTAGGCCCAAATAATGGTGAAGTGTTATGTAGTCGACGTTCACATAACACCACTAGAAGAGAGACAACATACATCTCATCAAAATATCAAACGAATACCAAATTCACATGACTACTAATAGCAAGACTTCTCCCATGTCCTCAGCAACAAACGTAACTACTCACAAAGCATAATCACGTTCATAATCAGAGGGGTATTAATATGCATATAGGATCTGAACATATGATCTTCCACTAAATAAACCAACTAGCATCAACTACAAGGATTAATTAACACTACTAGCAACCTACTAGTACCAATCCCGGACTTGGAGACAAGAATTGGATACAAGAGATGAACTAGGGTTTTGAGAGGAGATGGTGCTGGTGAAGATGTTGATGGAGATTGCCCTCTCCTGATGAGAGGAGCGTTGGTGATGATGATGGCGATGATTTCCCCCTCCTGGAGGGAAGTTTCCCCGACAGAACAGCTCTGCCAGAGCCCTAGATTGGATCCGCCAAGGTTCCGCCTCGTGGCGGCGGAGTTTCATTGGAGGAGATGGCTTATAATTTTTTTCTCATCGAAAGATTCCATATAGCAGAAGATGGCCATCGGAGGGCCACCAGGGGGGGCACGAGGTAGGGGCGCGCGCCCTGGGGGTAGGGCGCACCCCCACCCTCGTGGGCAAGCTGTGGCCCCCCTGGTGAACTTCTTGCGCTCAGTATTTTTTATATATTCTAAAAATGTCTTCTGTAAAATTTCAGGACTTTTGGAGCTGTGCAGAATAGGTCTCTAATATTTGCTCCTTTTCTAGCCCAGAATCCCAGCTGCCGGCATTCTCCCTCTTTATGTAAACCTTGTAAAATAAGAGAGAATAGGCGTAAGTATTGTGACATAATGTGTAATAACATCCCATAATGCAATAAATATCGATATAAAAGCATGATGCAAAATGGACGTATCAACTCCCCCAAGCTTAGACCTCGCTTGTCCTCAAGTGAAAGCCGAAATCGAAAAATATGTGCACATGTTTGGAGATAGAGGTGTCGATAAAAGTAAGATACAGACATGAGGGCATCATGATCATTCTTAGAACAGCAACTTACATAATTCTTGTCATATGATTTCTTATGCTAGAGTAATAATTCAATCACAATTTCAAGTATGAATCATAAACTTCATTGAAAACTAACAAACTATAATCTCAGTCATTGGAGCAATTGCAATTTATCATAACATAGGAAATAGTCAATATATAAGAGCTTTTCAGCAAGTCCACATACTCAACTACCATATAGTATTTCACAATTGCTGACACTCACGCAATACTTATGGGTATGGAGTTTTAATCGGACACGGAGAAAGATAGGGGCTTATAGTTTTGCCTCCCAATGTTTTACCTCAAGGGTAATGTCAACAATAATAGTTCATGAAAACTCACATCCAATTAGCCATATATACCAGGATCTTTCCAACATACTGTGCTTGCCAAAGGATAAAATGTAAAAAGGAAGGGTGAATATCACCATGACTCTTATGCAAGATAGGAGATAAAAGTAAAAGATAAGCCCTTCGCGGAGGGAAGAAGAGGTTGTCATGCGCTTTTATAGTTGGATGCACAAAATCTTAATGTGAAATAACATCACTTTATATTGCCACTTGTGATATGGACCTTTATTATGCAGTCCTTCGCTTTTATTTCTTCCATATCACACGATCATATAAAGCTTATTTTCTCCCACACTAATAAGTCATACATATTTAGAGAGCAATTATTATTGCTTGCACTGATGACAACTTACTTGGAGGATCTTACTCAATCCATAGGTAGGTATGGTGGACTCTCATGGCAAAACTAGTTTAAGGGTATTTGGAAGCACAAGTAGTATCTCTACTTGGTGCGATGAATTTGGCTAGCATGAGGGCAAAGGTAAGCTCAACCATGTTGGATGATCCATGACAATATAATTTATCTCAGATGTAAGAAAACATAACAACCCATTATGTTGTCTTCCTTGTCCAACATCAACTCTTTAGCATGTCATATTTTAATGAGTGCTCATAATCATAAAAGATGTCCAAGGTAGTATATTTATACGTGAAGACCTCTCTTTCTTTATTACTTGCTATTAATTGCAACGATGACCAAAACTATGTTTGTCAACTCTCAACAACTTTTATTCATCATACTTCTTCTATGTGAGCTCATTACTCTCCATAAGATCCATATGATCTCTTTGTTTCCTTTTTATTTATTTCTCTTTTCTTTTATTCACTTAGGATCATGGCAAAATAATCAAGCCCTTAACTCAACACTAATCTTTATTATATATAGCTCACGGACTCGATTACATACACTATAAAAAAAAGACACATCCGTGACATTTTGGGCCGAACGAAATTTTTTCTGTCATACATTTGACACTTCTATGACGATAATTGTGACAAAACCCGGTATCATCATAGATGTGGTGGGCTCCTACCTCTATGACAAAAAATCATGACAGAAAATGGGCTTTTCGTCCTGGGCGGGCCAGAGATGTAGCTGCATGACATTCTTTGGGACGTCCATGACGGAAAAAACCGTGGTAGAAGCGAGGGGGAGGAAAATTTTGGGGAGTTCCTGGTTACGGTGGGTGGTCGGGGCCGAGCGATGCGCGTTTCTCTCGTACACGTACGCACGTGTGTGCGAGGCATTGGCTCTAACTGAACCCAAGCGAGGCGTTGGGCTCTAACTGAACCCGAGCGATTGCATGGCAGGCTACGTGTTACTGAACCCGAGCGATCGATCGATGGCTGTTAACTGAACCTGATCGAACGATTCCTTCGCTACTGCTGCTAACTGAAGCCGATCGATGGGATGAACAGTGAGCATTAAGGGGGGGGGTTGGATGAACAGTGAGCGGTTGCGTTGCCTCTGGATGAACAGGACCCCGTGGTGTGGTGGAGGGGGGGGATGAACAGTAGACAATGGAGGGGTGCCCGTGGAGGGGTGGATGAACAGGACCAAGTGGTGTGGAGGGCTGGATGAACAGTAGACGGTGGAGGGGTGGTTGAATAGTAGCCGGTGGAGTAGCGCGCGGTGGAGGCTGGATGAACAAGAGCCTGTCGAGGCTGGATGAACAGGAGGCCGTGGAGGCTGGAGGAGGTCGACGGTGGAGATGAACAGTATCCCGTGGAGTCCCATTTTGCGGTATGCCACACCCCTCCCGATGAGCAGGACCCCCGTTTCGATCGTAGCGCTCCACACAAGTTCGTTTCCTCCGTTTTGCGGTACGCCACACCCCTCCCGATCAACAGGACCCCCGTTTCGACCGTAGGTGGTCCGTTTCCTCCGTTTTGCGGTACGCCACACCCCTCCCGATGAACAGGATCCCGTTTTGAACGTGGCCGGTCGAACGCAAGGCCGTTTCCTACGTTATGCGGTACGCCAGGCCTTGTTTCCATCGCTTGTTCCGTCCAAGCCCTCCCGATGAACACGACACATTCCGTTGCCTCCCCATGAACACGACACATTCCGTTGCCTCCCCATGAACATGACGCATTCCATTGCCTCCCCATGAACAGATGACGATGTTGTTTCTCCGTTCCGACATAGCCATGTACACGAGCCCTGGCCGTACGTATGCGGGAGTAGGCGTTCGAGACCCCGCCCGTATGTACACATACGTGGCCGTATTTTCTTTCTTGCACCCTGGCCGTTGTACGTATGTGTACATGCTACGTCCGCGCCTCTACTACGACCCGTGCGCGCCTCTACTACGATACATGCACGCCTCTACATCGACCAGTATGTACGTACACGTTCGCGACCAGAATGACAACGCTATGTATGTTTCAACCAGGTGGGTCCCGACTGTCAGGCACTTCCTTGCCTGCGAAGATGTAGCTGGTGGGTCCCAGAAGTCAGGGGCGAATCATTTTGTGTTTTTTTTCCCGGACGCACTTCCTTGCGTGCGAAGGTGTAGTTGGTGGGTCCCAGCAGTCGGGGGCCTGGTGGGTCCCAGCAGTCAGGGGGGCAAATCTTCGAATGCACTTCCTTGCGTGCAAAGATGTAGCTCGTGGGTCCCAACAGTCAGGAGGAGAATCATTTTCTTTGTGAAATACGATGGCCCGTCCGGTGGGTCCCCGCTGTCAGGTGGAGGAATAATTATTTTGCGCGTAATAAGGAGGCACTTCCTTGCGGCTGCCGTGGACCCAGCTATCAGCCTCTCCATGTACAGTACTCTTCCGATGCAAGTTGGTCGTTGACCACATTGACCACGCCGCGCCGAGAGCACCAGGGCGGTGGTCTGAACGACGGCGAGGCCTCGGAAGGGGACGACGCAGAGCCGGGGAAGACACAACAGTGGAAGCCCACGCGGAGAGGAGTACGAGGGTTCACTGGTTCGGCTGCGGTGTGAGGCTGCCGTCGCTGCAGAATAACAGGGGGTGTGGGTTTGTAGAGGCATGGCCTGGCCAGTGGTGGGAGTAGTACGGGGCGGTGAGGCCTCCGTGGCATCACAGCCGGCCATGGGAGGCAGGAGCACGCGACACGACCGGCGCTGCTTTGGGCGGCTGGAGCAAGAAGACCAGAGGTTGAAGAAGCACTACGGCCGTTGGATGGACATCGTACGATCACTGCAGCTAGAATCGTTTATGTTGACTAAGTTGACAAAGCCCTTGGTACGCGTCAACTTAGTAGGCCCACAGCTCGGATTTGGCAGAGAACATATAGCCCATTTGCCATTTGTAAGAATGTACAACCCATTTTTTAATTCTAATGGAATTTAGTACAGCCCATTTACAGTTTGTTAAAAGTACAGCCCAACTTCTAGCTAGGACAATGATTAATAATTTCAAACAACCGCTCAAAACAGAATTCAAAAAAATTCCCATATTTTGATGGGATCCGAAATATTTTTATCTGAAATTTCTAGTCAGGTTAAATATAATTTCAAAATAAAGTTGTATTACGTTAAAATCCCACGAAATATTGCGCGCACAACAAGTACTGAAATTAAAATTTTCAAATTCCAAAAATAATATATTTTTCAAACTAATTACGTGTTTGGTGCATAGTAACTGTCCAGTTATTATAATTACATCCCATTTATTATTTCTTAAAGTCCATTTTCTTGTTAAACCTAATGCATACCTCCTAGGAAAGTTTGCAGCCCAGCGGGGCGGAGAATAACAAGTTGACCCGAATATTGTGTACAACTGTCGGCCCAGTTGCATTGCTGATGTTGGAAAAAAGCTATTTTTATACACACATTTAAAAAAATTGTATAGATAAGGAACATTTTTATACACACATTTAACAATTTTTAAATACATGATTAACACTTTTTAAAACATATTTTTTAGTCAACACTGGGCCCACAGTGAGCGGAGCAGGTCACAATACACATATTTTTTAAATACATGATTAACACTTTTGCAAAAACAATTAGCCCACAACAAGCCAATTAGCTCTAGTCGGTCCACAGTGGGCCGACAGGGGCCAGTCGGCCAGCTGTAGGCCGACTGGAATCCAATCGGCCTGATGTGGGCCGACTAGGCCCAGTTGGCCTACAGCGGGCAGACGGTGTATTATTTTTGAAAAAATTTTACCCAGCGTAATATTTATGAAAATGAATAAAAAAATAGCGAAAAAAGGCCTGTGTAGTACAGTATAACCTAACATGGTTACTCAGCCCACATTCAGCGACGCCGGAAAGGCCCAATCAAGGCTTCTGTACAACTTTTTGAAGTCACTGAGCTCAATTAATAACTTAAGAAAAAAGTTAGATTACAGTGGAACCTAATTAAAAGCTGTCACAAGCAAATAAATAATACAACGGGTCCCACTTGTGTGTGCGCGTGTGTGTGTGTGTGTGTGTGTGTGTGACCCATCGGTCAATGCTCGTAAATACATCTTTCAGCCATATGCATTGTTGATGCTCAGTAAAAACTTATATAGTTGACACAATCATATAGAACATCATAGCACACTGAACTTGCATACAAAAATTTCACGCAGGCGGCACAATCAGGATGGAAGCAGTGGATCGCTACGAGAAGGGCTATGTTGAAACCAACGAAGTCGTACATAACGGTTCATCATCTTTATCAATGACGGGGAAATATCTTCAATGTTGTGCAAAGAAAACAGACAGACAACACAATAAGTTCTCCTAGCACATTAAGTTGACGTACAGCCCTTTCTAAAAAAAGTTCAGGTAAAAAATTAGAACAGGTCATAATCAAATGTACTGGCATATCAGTGCTTCACACCGATAGCTCGGATTTAACAAGTATCTGACAAGATTCAGTTGTTACCTCAAATTAGAGCACATCCAGGTAGCCAGCCCTGCGTCTTCTCCCAAAGAAGCAGTGGCCTCCGCCGCGCGATGGAGTAGGCCCTGTGCCATCCATCATTCCGAGCAACATGGGGAAAGTCTGACGTTGACTCCTGTAATGGACGTCGTCGATGGACCCTGGCACCAGCGGCGGCGGCAGGACTTCGATTGATGAATTGACCACTTCTTCGACATGCACGAACACTCGATACAGGTACATCCCTAACGTGGTCCACGGCGGCCTTGGTGGCGATGAATAGTACAACCCCGGTTCCTGCACCGGTATCTCAACACCAATCACCTTCGGTATGGTGGACAACTTCTTCAACCATGCCATAACCGTCAGAGCCCAGCTGTCTGGAGGAACAAACATACTTACGAGCTCACCTCCAAGGTCGTTGATAATCTCGTTCATGGACTCGCTGTTCCAAGCACGTCGAGGCATGCCGTGGAAGGTAAGCTTTGTTAAAAACTCAAGCTCAGAGGGCACCGAGCCCCATCCTAGGTGCCACCAATCAAAGCTCACCAGCGCGCCATCGCAGAACAAATGCCGGGAAGATTCAAACACAGGACTGCAGTCGAAAGTTGTCCGGAACCTGACGAAGAAATCAGCCGGTGGTGGACAGACTTCGACGAGCAAGTCACTTATTTGGATGCCGTGTGCAATGCCAAGAGCTTTGACAAGGTCATCCGGTGAGACGGGAGGCCAGTCGCCGTTGATGGTTACCATCAGCACTTTGCCGGCAAACTGATCGTCAAGCGCCGCCATGCCACTATTGAGCGACAACACGCAGTGACCTAAGGCAGGACGACCTCAGGATCTCCGGCTTGGAGATCAGCGTTGACCGGCGACATGATAGTGCGCTTGAGTACAGGGAGTACAGGAGGGGGATTTGGGGGAACTGGAGTAGGAATCGAGATTCCAGAGGTGGGGAGGGGAGGGAGACTGCGGATGAAAAGGTAGCATGAATTTCGAGCGCGCGCCAATATGCTCTCGGCGCACAAGCGCACGAAAACACCGGTGGCGCCCACATGTCGGCCTAAGAGTCCTTATTCATTCTTTTTCGGAGAGCCCGGCCTTTTATTTAGGATCTTTTCAGAGCCCGGCTTTAGAGTCATAATTGACCTGTTTGGCATTGCGTTACTACTCGGCCCATATTCAACGACACCTCACTGGCCCAAACAAGTGTACATCATCGAAAAAACACTGAGCTCAAATTATATAACTTGAAAAAAGGAGATATACTCTGAACACTGGAGAATGGTGATGCCCTCATTTAGCCCACCAGTAGGTCGAGACAATAAACAGTTCGAAACAACGATATATACAACATTCAAACACTGACTAGTGACTACTACTGACATAAACAGCAAGACATGACAGTTCATAAGAAGTCTTGCTACACCACCAAAATGCACCCATCTGCAGCGCTCAGACTCTCATTATCTAGACGAGAATGACATTCTAAACAGAAGCAACTATTACATAGTAAGAGTGACATAGACGAGGATGACCAAATGACAAGGAATATGCATAACAAAAGAAAGAACTACCCATCCAGAACCAACAGCAAAGACAACAAAGTCATTCGAAGAGATGATCCAACACCATCATAATTTGCAGCCCCGCTTCTGCGACCAGTGATCCGGAGACACTAGTACTCCACCCTTTCGATGCAACAGCCCAAATACCTATCAACCTGAAGGCTCAAACCACATCACTGCCTGTCGTAATTGAGACATCCAAGGATCAAAGTTAATCCGGATGCCTTTGTCATTCTCACCTTCTTTTGGCTGCAGGCTGTATCGTTGACAATCAGGGGAGTTTGCTCCCGAACTCCTAGGGCTCGCCGTGTAGACACAGTTTTCCATAGCAAATAGAGCCTCTCTGCCATCAAGGTCCTTGCCAACTGTGATCTCCTGGTTAATCGGATAATTGAGTCCGAGAAACAGAGAGTGTGAACCAAGGCTGTTTAGCCACCTCCAACTAAAAAATCCTAAAGGCCCCAACAAGCTGGTATCCTGCTCATAGATGTAATAGCCACTGTCCGGATACTCACGTATTACACGGTGCTTGTATACAGTGGGGTTTTTGCAATATAACTTTTCCAGCTCATGTGTCCGAATGATCATCAGTCTTTTGTCGTTGTTTGATCGAGCGAGGAACCAGTTGTGCTTCCCTGTTTTTGGCAAAGGTGGTGTGATTACAAAGGGCAGTAACTGTAGGGACACTGCATCATATCAAAAAGGACAGGCATTGTTAATGTAAGATCAGCATTGTTCAGAGTATGAGTAGGATAATGCAAGAAACAGCATTGATATGTCCCTGTTGGAACTGGGAGGAAAAAACAGGGAAATGTATACTGGGTTCGAAAATATAGAAGTGCCATGCATGGTTATACTCATGTTATCTCGCAATCGATTCTTCACAGGAAACTGCCATGTCATGCCTGTTATGTAATCATGTTCTGTCCTCACAAACAAATTCTTCAAGGTAACTAATAGACCATGCATTGTTATATACTCGTGTTCTGTGGGCAAAAATTTTGTGAGGATATTATTCTAGCCATTGATTGCTGAAGGGCGAATATAGGTATGTACACATGGTAAGCATTGCAGGATTTCACTACTTCCAAATATAGAGTTCTCCATATGCACATTTACTTCCCTAATGTATGGTTAGATGAAACCAACATCATGAAAATGAGGAAACTAACATGGCCATTGATACACACTCATATTTAGTAGTAGTATATAGATTACTGTAAAATAAGGATAATATCCATATATTTCTAACCGTTTGATTATTCAGGGTACAAATTGGCTGTAATGACATGGTCACAATCGCATGAATTAACTCATTCCAAATATAGCTGATTTACGGCGTCTCTAATACATTGCCATAGTTCTACTCAAATTCTGCTCAAACAGAGATATGCCAATCATCACAAAAAGTTCAAATAGTGTCATGGCGTCATCATTAACATGAGAGGAAACAACTTACACGCGCCGTCCCAGCAATACGTGGTGCCATCTGCTTTGTCGATCACGTAGATGATGCCATTGTGTTCAATAGCATCACAAAAGTGTGTATCAGCTTTGACGATGATCCACTGCAAGCCGAGTTGTCTCTAGCTAAAGAAGGCACCGGCGTAAAGATAGGCGAGTCCGCGGTCAAACAAGGCAATTAGCTTGAAGTCTGCGTAATTCGCATGTCGTGTGGGCACTTGGTAGATTACAATCTTTTGCAAAACTAGGTCCGTCCAGCTGACGTAGTAATCTAGATGACTTGGACCGCGATGGTAATACTCTATATAATCCAACGGAGGAAGGATAATCTCATGGGAGGTCTGGAAGTTCACGAGCACCAACTTTTTACCGTCTTCCTGAAGGCAGCCATCCAGTGGGAGTTCATGCCGTCCTAGTATATACCTACCAAGAAGTTTCGGGCGATGGTGATCGGATTGATGTCGAGGGAAATGATGTACGGCGACCCACTACAAACCTGCAAAGAAGTTTTGGCTAATGGAGATTGGATTGAAGTCGAGGGGAATCATGCACGCCTCCGTATCATGGTGAGCCAATCTCGCAAGAACAGATAGCAGCAAGCAGGGTGTCTTGAAAAGCTTAGGCCTTGCTTCGATGATGGCCGTGTGCATGTCCCTCAAGCATGCAGCCAGCCACAGGGTGCTCAAAATATCCATACATGAACAACAGAGGTCGAGGATGTCACTGGGGAGATTGCTCCAATCGCAGCTCATATGGATGCTGCGCGGTTCGTGTTCGGCCATGGTGGAGTTTGGAAGGGGGCTTGATTTACGGGGGAGAAGGATGTCGGTGCTGGAGCGGCTAGCGAGGGAATAGTGGTATTGGGGGAGGCGAGTGAGGCGATGGTACATGGGGGCACAATGAGATGGAGAAGGAGAAGGAGATGGAGATGGAGTGGTGCTATGGGAGCGGAGAGGGAGACGAGGCGAGGCGCCAATGTGCTGTACAGCGGCAGTGACAGACTGCACTGTGCATAGGGTGAGGCTGACTTTGGTAACCCGAACACGCCACCTGGACTAGTGTCAGGCGCAGGGTGTTGTCACTTCATTGTGAGGACCGGATGAATAGTATTTTGACCATCAAGTGTACCACAGTTGTACTACTACTACTACTACTACTACTACTACTACTACTACTACTACTACTACTACTACTACTACTACTACTACTAGTAGTAGTAGTAGTAGTAGTAGTAGTAGTAGTAGTAGTAGTAGTAGGTACATGAGTACTCCAGTATTGTATAGCGTAAATAGGTCTCCCGTGCTAGCATGCCTGTTCACTTCATCGTTCAGGTATCATCCATATTGCGAGCAGAACCAAATTCTCGTGCATGCCTAATCAACGCTCTGCCGCAATGCATGCAGTGGTCGTTCTGGTGCATCAAGGACGACATGCAAATCGTTCCACACTTGACAAGAGGAAAAATGGAAAGGTAGAACGCGGCAGCAGAGGAAGAGAATGCTGGCTAACGAGGCTAGGAGGGGATCTATCAGGAAGTTAATGGTCCATGCCTGAAGGTTTTGGGAAAACCTGATTTTCATAAGGTGACTTATACTCACCTAAATGGAGGGAGTATTCCTTAACTAGAGAATGTTGTGTCTCCCACTCACGCGCTAAAAAAAACTACGACACATTTTTTTATCTGTTTGCATAGGTCCCACCTATTAGGAAGGATGGGCACGTACACGAACAGGTACGACTCATCAGTCTACCCGCATAGCCTTTTCGTTTAGTCTATCTAGCCGTCTAATCAATTGTCTGCACGCCACTTCTCCCATTTACTTCTCCATTGGGAACCGATTCTCCTCGGCTTCTTCACCTCCCCTTCGTCTTCATTTGCATCCAAACCCCACTGCATTCACATTGTTTTAACCTCTTTAAATAATCATCTACTTCCTTTGTTAGACTAGCCATCTAATCCTAATTCTCCAAACCATAGCCCTCCATTCCAGCGGTTCCAAATGGCGATAGAGATCAAGATGCAGGTTTTTAGCGTCCAACATGTCCTCGTCAAAGGCTCGATGCGCATAGTTGCCACCGTCACCATCCACCAAAGGGTTGTTCGGCAGTGGATCAACAATGTATCCAACTCCCTCGAAAAGGTAGAGACTGTCGGCATTCTGGGAATGGGGGTCCCCAGACTTGCCTGCCTGCGGCCTACGGCATGGCTCAAAGGGGGGCCCAACACGGCCCATCTTCATCAACACAGACCCAAGACCCTCGCGAGGGGCCAAGCCTCGCAGGGCGGATGATACGGAGCTTCCCAGGCACGGCCTCATCAGGCTGGCTCGCGAGGAGGCGGAGAGATCAAGGCGGGGTACCTCACGAGGTGCCCATGACGCAAGCCATGATGACCAAGTGCCGCGGGAGCATCTCACGCTGCTGCGGCAACTGGAGCGGGGTCCAGCCGGACCACCGCTTCTGCTCCTGCCGCTTCTCACGCTGCGACGGCAGCCGGAGCGGGGTCGTCTCAGACCACCGCCACTGTTCCCACCAAGCGGCCAAGGGAAACCACTCCTCCGCCTCCTCGCGCCGGACGTGAGCCGGACTTCGACTTCTCCGTGTTCAGCTCCGACGAGGAAGACGAAGAGTAAGATTCTCTTGTTGTACTTGTAGTTCTTCAATTCTTGCTGTTTTGTCTTGCATCTCATTTGCTTTACTCTGAACTTATTCCTTTTCAGGACTCTGGCCCAGAGAGCAGCGAAGAGAGCCAAGGTCCCGGTGATTATCATCGAGGACGAACCCACCGCGACAGCGGGGAGAGCGTCCGAGACAACCTTGCCGGACCCGGCAACTGTTCTCCTGAGGAGCCCCCAGCGTAAGTATATGGTTCGCTTTCCGCTGTTAGGCACGCATGGATACTCTTTCTTTGCTGTCATCTGACTGTTGGTTTGTGTAGGAGCGGAGCAGCCCCACCAGAGTGCCCGGAGGCCGCCCCCGAAATGCCAAGGGAGAGTCCTCCGGCAAGGGAGAGTTCTCCGCTTCTAGTGCCAAAAGATGCCAGGGGACTAATCCACGAACACCTATGGGACCGGCGGACTGAGTCCCTTTCGGTTCGGCAGGGGCGAGGGTCGCACGAAGAGCGGATCGAGGCGAAGCACACGAGCAGTTTACCCAGGTTCGGGCCGCACGGATGCGTAAAACCCTACTCCTGCTTTGTGGTTTGTATTGAGTTCTTGCTCGGGAGCGCGGAGTGCTACAGTACAACCTAGCAGCTAATGAGACCGAGCATGAGAGTTCTCTTCCTCCCCCTCTCCACGTTGCGCATGGGCCTCCTTTTATATGCTCAAGGGGTCACCGATAGGTGGCAACATAGACAAGGGTAAAAATGGAAAGGTGTTGCGGTTGGTACTGCTACCTGCTACAGTGTATCATACCTAACCCTGACGGCAGGGGACAAGGGCATTAAATACCTGTCTGCGTCGCCTAAATAGTGCAAAAGAGACCGCCAGGGACGCCACCGCTCGCCACGATGGCAATCTTGTCAGCGCCGCTTGCCACCACGCACCGTTGGCTGCACAGCCCCCCGCCACGTACGCCTGGAAGGGTTCCAGAGCGACACATTGGTGGGTGTGCTGGAGCACAGTCACAGAGTGGTGGTTTGCCACGGCAAGCGCCTTGCCGCGGTCATTGTCTTGTCGCGTCCGGGAGCTTGTCGCTTACCGGGCCTTGCCAGGACGTGTGGTGCGTCGCGGCAAGTTCCTTGAGATGCCTTGGTTGGCCTTCCCGGCAAGCTCCTCTTGCCGGGGTCTTGTCTCCTTAAGCGCCTCGCCTTGGTTGGCCTTCCCGGCAAGCTCCTCTTGCCGGGGTCTTGTCTCGTTGGCTTGGATACTTTGTCCTTGAATGGCTCCAAAGGAACCACGGAGGACCTTGGCGGTCACCCGGCAAGCCTTGCCGCGGGATGCTGCGACTGCCCGTGCACAAGTTTGGGATACTAGGGTACCCCTACTCTAGTACATCGACAGGAGCCCCCGGGCCTGGGCCATACACGGTGTCGAGCGCTGTTGGGCTAGGCCCAAAACAGGGCACGGGCACGCGCGGCCTGGGTTTCACCGTATCTCTCCCCGTATCCACCGCGCCCTCCCTGAACGGCATGCGTTGAATGCGGCGTCGTGGGAGAGATCGTGGGTCGTTTTTTTATTCGAAAATGCGGAACGTCCGCCCCCTCCCCCTTTATAAGCAGGGGAAACAGGGGTAGTTCGCCCTTTCGCCCGTTGCTACTCCAATCTCAGAAATCTCCGCCGCTCCCTCGTCTTCCCAAAGCTGAAAGAGAGCAGCGCCCCGCCCTCCATCGCCACCAGCACCACCAACGCCGTCGACCTCCTCCACCACTTCCGCCATGGCTCGGAAAGCCAACAAGGGGAAGGTTGTGAAGTCGACCGAGGCGCAGCGGCTTGCGGCGCTGCGAAAGGAGCGGGCAATCTTCCCCCCCAAGCTCGCCGCGAGGGAGCTGAGGGAGAATTACTACCTCTTCTGGTCGACGGAGACGCGAGCGCATCCGCGCATGAAGGTACTTCCAGCCGCCGCTTGGAAAATGGCTCCAAACGGATATCCCTTCTTCGCCTTGTTCTTCTACTGCGGGCTCTGCCCGCCTTTCTCTGAGTTCTTCTGCGATATTATGAACACCTACGGGTTCCACCTCCTTGACTTCACCCCCAATGCCATTCTGACCATGGCAGTTTTCGCATATCTCTGCGAAAACTTTGTCGGAGTCCATCCCAATGTAGCCCTTTTTCGCCACTTCTTTATGCCCCGAGTAGAGAGAGGAGAGCCTTTATCCGGCGGAATCGCCTGGATCTCAAGGGCCGGCAAGAAGGACACTTATCTGGAGGGAGAGTTCCGCGGCAAGTGGGAGGAATGGAGAGCAGACTGGTGCTGGATTGTCGAGGAGAACCCGCAGCCGTTTACCGCCCGGCGCCAAGCCCCAGTAGCACGCGGCAGCGATTGGAGTGACGTGGCCCTGGAAGACGATAGGCTGAAGATTGCCGTCACCCGGATCCTACGCCTCAGGCTTGCCGGGCTCACTGTAGGCGCTGTTGGCGCAGATTTTCTTCGCCGCCGCATCGCCCCCCCTATAGGAGCGGGGGAGACCCGCCTGGGAATTCAAGAATGCGGCGGAAATCATGAGGCTGCGTCCGGGCCTCAACTTCAACTTCACTGTTCTGGAGCTCAACGCGATGCTCCAGGAGCTGTTCAAGTATGACCCTCAACATCCCGAAGTGTTCAGGTTGCCGGGAGGTGTCGTTCCGCTTTGCAACAACTCCTCGCTCGACCGCATCCGTGCAATGATGCCGCTGTGCGATTCGCATGGAATTGTCCCAACTTGGCAAGAGCCTGCAGACGACGTCGTGCAGGAGTTCTTTGACGGCCTGGTAGAAGTGCCAGTCCGCCCCGACAAAAAGGATAGCCTCACCCGCGACACCACCGATGCGGAGATGACACGCATCGCCACTAGGCTGGAAGAGGCGGCGGCAGCCGCAGCCGCGGGCGAATTTGGATTCACCGTGGAGGAGGCAGATGCAGCAGAGGCGGCAAGCCGTGCCGAGCGAGAGGAGCGCGTCGGCGAGAAAGAGCTTGCCGGGCATAACGTCGAGTCGAGCGAGCCCGCCAAGGATACGAGCGGCTCGTTGGAGATCAACTCCTCTTCCTCCTCATCTTCAGGCAGCTCGCCGCAAGCAGAACCTCCATCTCCACCAAGAAGGCGTCTCCGCAAGGCCGGGGACGTAGCGGGGCAGCGGGCAAGTGAACAGCCGCCGCGCCGCGCGACACGCTCCACCGCGGCAAGCATTGTTGCCGCGGGAGCATCTCACGCTGCCGCGGCAACTAGAGCGGGGTCCAGCCGGACCACCGCTTCTGCTCCTGCCGCTTCTCACGCCGCGGCGGCAGCCGGAGTGGGGTCGTCTCAGACCACCGCCACTGTTCCCGCCAAGCGGCCAAGGGAAACCACTCTTCCGCCTCCTTGCGTCGGACGTGAGCCGGACTTCGACTTCTCCGCGTTCAGCTCCGACGAGGAAGAAGAAGAGTAAGATTATCTTGTTGTACTTGTAGTTCTTCAATTCTTGTTGTTTTGTCTTGCATCTCATTTGCTTTACTCTGAACTTATTCCTTTTCAGGACTCTGGCCCAGAGAGCAGCGAAGAGAGCCAAGGTCCCGGTGATTATCATCGAGGATGAACCCACCGCGTCAGCGGGGAGAGCGTCCGAGACAACCTTGCTGGACCCGGCAACTGTTCTCCTGAGCAGCCTCCAGCGTAAGTATATGGTTCACTTTCCACTGTTAGGCGCGCATGGATACTCTTTATTTGCTGTCATCTGACTGTTGCTTTGTGTAGGAGCGGAGCAGCCCCACCAGGAGCGCCCGGAGGCCGCCCCCGAAATGACAAGGGAGAGTCCTCCGGCAAGGGAGAGTTCTCCGGCAAGGGAGAAGTCTCCGGCAAGGGAGAGTTCTCCGGCAAGGGAGAAGTCTCCGGCAAGGGACAGCACCAGCGGCCCTCCAGCGGCGGAGACCACTACTGCAGAACCCGGTACAGGTAATCTTCTCTTCATAGCTTCCCTTGGGTTCTTCTTCTTTTGATCTTCTTTTTGGATATTGGCTTGACTCTTCTCCCTTTTCCGGCCGTCAGACCCATCTGTTGCGGAGCCGATGGATACCGAGGTTGCCGCCGACGATGCCGCTGCCACCGAAGAAGCAACCGGTGCTGACGATCCCGCCGGCGCAGAGGCCGCCAAAGCTGCCACCACAGCAGCTGGCGAGGGGTCTGGCGATCGCACTGACGGCCCTGAGGCCGCAGGAGCGCTAGGCGCTACATGGACCGCCGACCCGTCCACCGCTACCGCAGCGCCAGGCTCCGAAGAGCCCCAGCCAAGCGTCTACTTGAAGGCTGACGATGGCATCTTCATCAATCTCCCATGGGCGTCGAGCTCCAGGGCGCCGGCCGAAGGAGAGAGCTTCGACGGAGAGGTGCTCGCCTCCGCCGGACTGACGCTGGTTGATGCGCCGAGCAGCGGCAGCAGCGAGCCTGAGGAGGAGCGGCTGCTGCGGAAGCTGTTGTCACTCTACCGCACGCGGCAAGCCAAGCTGGCATCCCGCGAGGCGCTTGTCGCGAAGGCGGGAGCGGACATCGAGAAGCGCGCGGAGGAGCTCCGGGGCCTCAACCAGGAAGCTCTCCGGTCCCTGGCAGAGGAGCGGGAGCAACTCGCCGAAGATCAGAAGGCCTTCTTCCTCGAGAAGGCTGAAGTCGAAGAGCAACGGTGGCTTGCCGCTGAAAAGCTGTCTGCGCAGGAGGGCGAGCTGGTGCAGCAGAAGGTCAACCTTGACGCCCACGAGGAGGAGCTTGCCGCGCGCGAGCGAACATTCAGCGGAGCCCTCAAGCAAGCGGAGGATGCTGCCACAGCCGCCAAGGCCGCCAAGAAAGAGCTGGAGACGAAGGTGGCGCAGCTGGAGGCCGATCTCAAGGCGAGCGGTGAAGAGCTTGCCGAGAAGGGCAAAGAGCTCAGCGCCGCCAAGGACTCCAACGCAGATCTTGAGTTGAAGCTGACCACTTTGACCAAGACGCTGGACGGCGCCAAGGAGCGGGAGGTGGCCTTGAAGGAGGAGATCAAGGCCGACAAGGCGCTGCTGGAGAGTGCTGCCGCCGCCCAGAATGCTTTTAGGGAGAATGTGGAGCACTGGACGGAGGGTCTCGTGAACGTTGCCGCCGACATTGACAGGGAGCTGGTGCAGCTGGGGATGGAGGACCTCGGGTATCCCTCCGACGAGAACCTCCAACCCAGCCCCAAGCTCATCTTGTTCTTCAAAGGCGTGGCCACGGCCCTCCAGCGACTCCGGGAGAGGATCCCAAAGCAGCTGGCCGACGAGTCGCGCAAGATCTGTGCGGGAGCTCTTCAAAAGGTGTTGGTGAAGGTGGCCTTCCGCAACCCGAGCCTCAACCTCACCAACGTCCTCAAGACCCTGCCGCCGGATGCTGATCTGGAGGCACTCAAGACCCTTGTCGCACCCATTGTGGACAAGGTGAGCGGGATCAAGAGGATTGAGGGCGATCGCGTAGACTAGGCCGCCCGCTTTCTTCTCTTCTTGTCGCTGCTGGTCATGTTATGAGAACAATCTGTTAGAGCCGCGACAAGCTACCTTGTAATATAACTCTATTGCGGGTAATGATTGCAATGTTATTCCCTTTGCTTGATTCCTCTCTTTGTATGTTTTTGCCCTACGCTTTTAGGGAACTTGCCGGTGCAGGCACCTTAGCCGCGAGCGCTGAGTGCGGGACGTCAGCAGCCTGCTGGCGGTGCTGCTACCGACAAGAAACCTTGTCGCAACTAGTCGCAGCTCGCTTAAATTGTTGAGCGGACTCGAAACTAAGTAAGGGCGCAACTAGCTACGAGTTGGTTCCCCCGCGCACAAGTTTTCCATACAAAGTGCGGTCGTTCAAGGGAGATAACTTAAAAATTTTAAAAATCTGATTGCTCAAACTTTGGCAACTTAGCTTTTCTGTTGTTTGCTTCCCGGTAAGGCGAAACTTTCTTGAATGATGCCTGGTCCATACCATTATCTTCTCCTATCTAGCGCCAAAGATGCCGAGGGACTAATCCACGAACACCTATGGGACCGGCGGACCGAGTCCCTTTCGGTTCGGCAGGGGCGAGGGTCGCACGAAGAGTGGATCGAGGCGAAGCACATGAGCAGTTTACCCAGGTTCGGGCCGCACGGATGCGTAAAACCCTACTCCTGCTTTGTGGTTTGTATTGAGTTCTTGCTCGGGAGCGCGGAGTGCTACAGTACACCCTAGCAGCTAACGAGACCGAGCGTGAGAGTTCTCTTCCTCCCCCTCTCCACGTTGCGCATGGGCCTCCTTTTATATACTCAAGGGGTCACCGACAGGTGGCAACGTAGACAAGGGTAAAAATGCAAAGGTGCTGCGGTTGGTACAACTACCTGCTACAGTGTATCATACCTAACCCTGACGGCAGGGGACAAGGGCATTAAATGCCCGTCTGCGTCGCCTAAATAGTGCAAAAGAGACCGCCAGGGATGCCACCGCTCGCCACGATGGCAATCTTGTCAGCGCCGCTTGCCACAACGCACCGCTGGCTGCACAGCCCCCCGCCACGTACGCCTGGAAGGGTCCCAGAGCGACACGTTGGTGGGTGTGCTGGAGCGCGGTCACAGAGTGGTGGTTTGCCACGGCAAGCGCCTTGCCGCGGTCGTTGTCTTGTCCCATCCGGGAGCTTGTCGCTTACCGGGCCTTACCGGGACGTGTGGCGCGTCGCGGCAAGTTCCTTGAGATGCCTTGGTTGGCCTTCCCGGCAAGCTCCTCTTGCCGGGGTCTTGTCTCCTTGGCTTGGATACTTTGTCCTTGAATGGCTCCAAAGGAACCACGGAGGACCTTGGCGGTCACCCGGCAAGCCTTGCCGCGGGATGCTGCGACTGCCCGTGCACAAGTTCGGGATACTAGGGTACCCCTTCTCTAGTACAACGACAGGAGCCCCCGGGCCTGGGCCATACACGGTGCCGAGCGCTGTTGGGCTAGGCCCAAAACAGGGCACGGGCATGCGCGGCCTGGGTTACGCCGTATCTCTCCCCGTATCCACCGCGCCCTCCCCGAACGGCACGCGTTGAATGCGGCGTCGTGGGAGAGATCGTGGGTGGTTTCTTTATTCAGAAATGCGGAACGTCCGCCCCCTCCCCCTTTATAAGTAGGGGAAACAGGGGTAGTTCGCCCATTCGCTGGTTGCTACTCCAATCTCAGAAATCTCCACCGCTCCCTCGTCTTCCCAAAGCTGAAAGAGAGCAGCGCCACGCCCTCCATCGCCACCAGCACCACCAACGCCGTCGACCTCCTCCACCACTTCCGCCATGGCTCCGAAAGCCGACAAGGGGAAGGTTGTGAAGTCGACCGAGGTGCAGCGGCTTGCGGCACTGCGAAAGGAGCGGGCAATCTTCCCCCCAAGCTCGCCGCAAGGGAGCTGAGGGAGAATTACTACCTCTTCTGGTCGATGGAGGCACGAGCGCATCCGCGCACGAAGGTACTTCCAGCCGCCGCTTGGAAAATGGCTCCAAACGGATATCCCTTCTTCGCCTTGTTCTTCTAGTGCGGGCTCTGCCCGCCTTTCTCTGAGTTCTTCTGGGATATTATGAAACCTACGGGTTCCACCTCCTTGACTTCACCCCCAATGCCGTTCTGACCATGGCAGTTTTCGCACATCTCTGCGAAAACTTTGTCGGAGTCCATCCCAATGTAGCCCTTTTTCGCCACTTCTTTATGCCCCGAGTATAGAGAGGAGAGCCTTTATCCGGCGGAATCGCCTGGATCTCGAGGGCCGGCAAGAAGGACACTTATTTGGAGGGAGAGTTCCGCGGTAAGTGGGAGGAATGGAGAGCAGACTGGTGCTGGATTGTCCAGGAGAACCCGCAGCCGTTTACCGCCCGGTGCCAAGCCCCAGTAGCACACGGCAGCGATTGGAGTGACGTGGCCCCAAAAGACGATAGGCTGAAGATTGCCGTCACCCGGATCCTACGCCTCAGGCTTGCCGGGCTCACTGTAGGCGCTGTTGGCGTAGATTTTCTTCACCGCCACATCGCCCCCTGCAGGAGCAGGGGAGACCCGCCTAGGAATTCAAGAATGCGGCAGATATCATGAGGCTGCGTCCGGGCCTCAACTTCAACTTCACTGTTCTGGAGCTCAACGCGATGCTCTAGGAGCTGTTCAAGTACGACCCTCAACATCCCGAAGTGTTCAGGTTGCCGGGAGGTGTCGTTCCGCTGTGCAACAACTCCTCGCTCGACCGCATCCGTGCAATGATGCCGCTGTGCGATTCGCATGGAATTGTCCCAACTTGGCAAGAGCCTGCAGATGACGTCATGTAGGAGTTCTTTGATGGCCTGGTAGAAGTGCCGGTCCGCCCCAACGAAAAGGATAGCCTCACCCGCGACGCCACCGATGCGGAGATGACATGCATCGCCACTAGGCTGGAAGAGGCAGCAGCAGCAGCAGCCGCGGGCGAATTTGGATTCACCGTGGAGGAGGCAGATGTAGCAGAGGCGGCAAGCCGTGCCGAGCGAGAGGAGCGCATCGGCGAGAAAGAGCTTGCCGGGCATAACATCGAGTCGAGCGAGCCCGCCAAGGATACGAGCGGCTCGCTAGAGATCAACTCCTCTTCCTCTTCATCTTCAGGCAGCTCGCCGCAAGCAGAACCTCCATCTCCACCAAGAAGGCGTCTTCGCAAGGCCGGGGACGTAGCGGGGCAGCGGGCAAGTGAACAGCCGCCGCGCCGCGCGACACGCTCCACCGCGGCAAGCACTGTTGCCGCGGGAGCATCTCACGCTGCTGCGGCAACTGGAGCGGGGTCCAGCCGGACCACCGCTTCTGCTCCTGCCGCTTCTCATGCCGTGGCGGCAGCCGGAGTGGGTTCGTCTCAGACCACCGCCACTGTTCCCGCCAAGCGGCCAAGGGAAACCACTCCTCCGCCTCCTCGCGCTGGACGTGAGCCGGACTTCGACTTCTCCGCATTCAGCTCCGACGAGGAAGAAGAAGAGTAAGATTCTCTTGTTGTACTTGTAGTTCTTCAATTCTTGCTGTTTTGTCTTGCATCTCATTTGCTTTACTCTGAACTTATTCCTTTTCAGGACTCTGGCCTAGAGAGCAGCGAAGAGAGCCAAGGTCCTGGTGATTATCATCGAGGACGAACCCACCGCGATAGCGGGGAGAGCGTCCGAGACAACCTTGCCGGACCCGGCAACTGTTCTCCTGAGCAGCCCCCAGCGTAAGTATATGGTTCACTTTCCGCTGTTATGCGCGCATGGATACTCTTTCTTTGCTGTCATCTGACTGTTGGTTTGTGTAGGAGCGGAGCAGCCCCACCAGGAGCGCCCGGAGGCCGCCCCCGAAATGCCAAGGGAGAGTCCTCCAACAAGGGAGAGTTCTCCGGCAAGGGAGAAGTCTCCGGCAAGGGACAGTTCTCCAGCAAGGGAGAGTTCTTCGGCAAGGGACAGCACCAGTGGCCCTCCAGCAGTGGAGACCACTACTGCAGAACCTGGTACAGGTAATCTTCTCTTCAAAGCTTCCCTTGGGTTCTTCTTCTTTTGATCTTCTTTTTGGATATTGGCTTGACTCTTCTCCCTTTTCCTGCCGTCAGACCCATCTGCTGCGGAGCCGATGGAGATCGAGGTTGCCGCCGACGACGCTGCTGCCACCGAAGAAGCAACTGGTGCTGACGATCCCGCTAGCGTAGAGGCCGCCAAAGCTGCCACCACAGCAGCTGGCGAGGGGTCTGGAGATCGCACTGACGGCCCTGAGGCCGCAGGAGCGCCAGGCGCTACGTTGACCGCCGACCCGTCCACCGCTGCCGCAGCGGCATGCTCCGAAGAGCCCCAGCCAAGCGTCTACTTGAAGGCCGGCAATGGCGTCTTCATCAATCTCCCCTGGGCGTCGAGCTCCAGGGCGCCGGTCGAAGGAGAGAGCTTCGACGGAGAGGTGCTCGCCTCCGCTGGGCTGACGCTGGTTGACGCGCCGAGCAGCGGCAGCAGCGAGCCTGAGGAGGAGCGCCTGCTGCGGAAGCTGTTGTCGCTCTACCGCGCGCAGCAAGCCAAGCTGGAATCCCGCGAGGCGCTTGTCGCGAAGGCGGGAGCAACTCGCCGAAGAGCAGAAGGCCTTCTTCCTCGAGAAGGCTGAAGTCGAAGAGCAACGGCAGCTTGCCGCTGAAAAGCTGTCTGCGCAGGAGGGCGAGCTGGTGCAGCGGAAGGTCAACCTTGACGCCCACGAGGAGGAGCTTGCCGCGCGCGAGCGAACATTCAGCGGAGCCCTCAAGCAAGCGGAGGATGCTGCCACAGCCGCCGAGGCCGCCAAGAAAGAGCTGGAGACGAAGGTGGCGCAGCTGGAGGCCGATCTCAAGGCGAGCGGTGAAGAGCTTGCCGAGAAGGGCAAAGAGCTCAGCGCCGCCAAGGACTCCAACGCAGATCTTGAGTTGAAGCTGGCCACTTTGACCAAGACGCTAGACGGCGCCAAGGAGCGGGAGGTGGCCTTGAAGGAGGAGATCAAGGCCGACAAGGCACTGCTGGAGAGTGCTGCCGCCGCGCAGAATGCTTTTAGGGAGAATGTGGAGCACTGGACGGAGGGTCTCGTGAACGTTGCTGCCGACATTGACAGGGAGCTGGCGCAGCTGGGGATGGAGGACCTCGGGTATCCCTCCGACGAGAACCTCCAACCCAGCGCCAAGCTCATCTTGTTCTTCAAAGGCGTGGCGACGGGCCTCCAGCGACTCCGGGAGAGGATCCCAAAGCAGCTGGCCGACGAGTCGCGCAAGATCTGTGCGGGAGCTCTTCAAAAGGTGTTGGTGAAGGTGGCCTTCCGCAACCCGGGCCTCAACCTCACCAACGTCCTCAAGACCCTGCCGCCGGATGCTGATCTGGAGGCGCTCAAGACCCTTGTCGCACCCATTGTGGACAAGGTGAGCGGGATCAAGAGGATTGAGGGCGATCGCGTAGACTAGGCCGCCCGCTTTCTTCTCTTCTTGTCGCTACTGGTCATGTTATGAGAACAATCTGTTAGAGCCGCGACAAGCTACCTTGTAATATAACTCTATTGCGGGTAATGATTGCAATGTTATTCCCTTTGCTTGATTCCTCTCTTTGTATGTTTTTGCCCTACGCTTTTTGGGAACTTGCCGGTGCAGGCACCTTAGCCGCGAGCGCTGAGTGCGGGACGTCAGCAGCCTGCTGGCGGTGCTGCTACCGACAAGAAACCTTGTCGCAACTAGTCGCAGCTCGCTTAAATTTATTGAGCGGACTCGAAACAAAGTAAGGGCGCAACTAGCTACGAGTTGGTTCCCCCGCGCACAGGTTTTCCATACAAAGTGCGGTCGTTCAAGGGAGATAACTTAAAAATTTTAAAAATCTGATTGCTCAAACTTTGGCAACTTAGCTTTTCTGTTGTTTGCTTCCTGGTAAGGCGAAACTTTCTTGAACGACGCCTGGTCCATACCATTATCTTCTCCTTTCCCCCCCGGAAAACTTGTGGGCGAGGGAACCTTCCTTTCCTTGAGAAAAAAGAAAGAAGAGAAAGTAAAGATATGGAGCCTTACGGCTCGTTATTGCTTACGAGGGAGTAGGTGCTGCACAAAGTGTCAGATCACATATGCAAAAAATTGAAAGCATGAAATTGACAAGATGTGCGGAGCACATGAGCTTTATTTATGCACGGGGTCTGCGCCCGGCTTTGTACAAAGGATTACATGCAACAGCGGCAAGACTTGTACAAAAGGTGGTTGCCGGAACAGGTTCCGGCAACCGCGCCTTACGGGTAAAACTTACGAAGATGCTCAATGTTCCAGGAATTGCTCACCGGAATGCTATCTTCGGTCTCAAGGCGGACAAAGCCAGGCCTAGTGACTCGTTTCACCCGGTAAGGGCCTTCCTACTTCGGCGTCAACTTGTTGGAATTCTTGGCGGACTGAACACGCCGAAGAACAAGGTCGCCTTCCTCGAGACTTCTGGCGTTAACTTTGCGGCTATGGTAGCGGCGCAAAGCTTGCTGGTAGCGAGCAGCTCGTACAGCAACCTGAAGACGGTCTTCCTCAAGGAGTAGCGTGTCATCTTGTCGCAGCTGCTCTTGCTCAAGCTCTTCATAAGCGAGCACTCGAGGTGACCCGTATACGAGTTCCATGGGGAGAACTACCTCTGCTCCATAGACTAGAGCGAAAGGTGTCTGGCCAGTGGATCGATTTGGTGTCGTCCTGAACGACCAAAGAACCACCGGCAGCTCTCGATCCAGTTTCTTCCGCACTTGTGTAGCCTGTCGAAAGTCCTGGTCTTGAGCCCACGCAGCACTTCAGCATTTGCCCTCTCCGCTTCACCGTTGCTTCTCGGGTGAGCAACAGAAGCGAAGCAGACCTTGGCGCCAAGATCTTGGACGTACTGCATGAAGGTGCGGCTCGTGAATTGTGTACCGTTGTCGGTGATTATCCTGTTAGGGATCCTGAAGCGGCAAACAATCGACCTGAAGAACTTGACTGCTGACTGTGCTGTCACCTTCCTCACTGGTTCCACTTCCGGCCACTTTGTGAACTTGTCGATTGCAACATACAAGTACTCAAATCCCCCGACTGCTCGGGGAAAGGGGCCGAGGATGTCGAGCCCCCAGACCGAAAATGGGCAGGATAAAGGGATCGTCTAGAGAGCTTGAGCTGGTTGGTGTATCTGCTTGGAATGGAACTGGCATGCTTCACACTTGGTTACTTGTGCAGTTGCATCCTGGAGGGCTGTCGGCCAAAAGAAACCTTGCCGGAATGCTTTGCCGGCAAGTGCTCTTGCGCCAATGTGGTGACCACATATGCCTCCATGTATCTTTGCCAACAGCTTTTGTCCGTCTTCCCGGTGAATACACTTCAATTTCACACCGTTGAGTCTTCTTCTGTGCAGTGTGTTGTCGACAAACTGGTACATACTTGACTGTCGGGCTACTCTTTCCGCTTCTTCTTGCTCTTCGGGAAGTTCTCATGTCTGAAGGAAACGGACAATCTGTTGTGCCCATGCTGGAGCTTGTGGCTCGACAACAAGGACTAAAGGCAAATCTGCTGCTGTGGGAACATCCGCTTCTACGGCGAGAACCTGCGGCTCTGCCGGAGCCTGACGTCCCCCGGCAAGCTTGCCGGAGCAAAACTTGCCGGGAGCTTCTGCTTCAACAAAACAAACCCTAGGGCTTGTCGGAGCAGACTGCTCCTCAGTGCTCTTGGCGTTGATCTTGGGGACCTTCTTGGCCAAGGGCAAATCTGCTGCTGCGGGAACATCCGCTTCTATGGCGAGAACATGCAGCTCTGCCGGAGCTTGACGCTCCCCGGCAAGCTTGCCAGAACAAAACTTGCCGGGAGCTTCTGCTTCAACGGAACAAACCCTAGGGCTTGCCGGAGTAGACTGCTCCTCAGCGCTCTTGGCGTTGATCTTGGGGACCTTCTTGGCGGCGGCTTCGGGAAGCTCTGCCGGAAAATAGTCACCAGAAATCAACTTCCTCTTCTTGCTCTGTCCAGTTGATGGCGTTACAGACGGTTGAGTCAGCTTGAGCACAAAGATCCCTGGTTCCACAGGTAACTTAAGTGCGGCGCACTTTGACAGGCCATCGGCAATGGTGTTCTGAGATCTTGGAACATGCTCCATCTGTAGGCCATCAAAGTGTTCTTCTAGCTTTCTCACATCATCGACGTAGGCTTCCATCAACGGACTCTGATAGTTCTTGTTCACTTGGCGGACGACAAGCTGTGAGTCACCCCTGACAATGAGCTTCTTGATCCCAAGGTCTGCCGCGATCCTGAGACCGGCAAGCAAGCCTTCATACTCTGCAGTATTGTTTGTTGCTTGCTCCTTGGGAAAGTGCATCTGGACTACGTACTTGAGGTGCTCTCCGGTGGGTGCGACAAGCAGTACGCCAGCGCCGGCGCCTTGCAGCGAAAAGGCACCATCAAAGTACATCAGCCACTCTTTGCTTGCTTCCTCGACGGGGATGCTCGTTTCTAGAATTTCTTCATCTGGTGTTAGCGTCCATTCTGCTATGAATTCTGCCAATGCTCTGCTTTGGATAGTTGAAATACTCTCAAACTTGAGGCCAAAGCTTGACAGTTCCAGTGCCCACTCAACAATCCTGCCTGTCGCTTCTGGATTCTGTAGTATCCTCTTCAGCGGAAAACAAGTGACAACTGTGATCTCATGTGCTTGGAAGTAATGGCGCAGCTTTCTCGAGGCCATGAGAAGGCCGAAAAGCAATTTCTGCACACCAGAGTACCTTGACCTAGCCCCCTGCAGAAGGGAACTAACAAAGTACACTGGGCGCTGTACCATTCTCTTCTGTATCTCCTCGCACGCCTGCGCAGATCCATCCTTGTCGGGACCAGAGCTTGTCGGGGAAGCCCCCTGCTTGTCGCTGGATGCGCTTGCCGTGGTTGCTGGCTCGTCATCTGCCTCCCTCTCTGCTACTAACGCAGCACTAACCACTTGATTGGTTGCCGCTATATACAGCAGCAACTTCTCTTGTGGCTTAGGTGCGACAAGTGTTGGAGCGGAGGACAGGTATCTCTTCAAGTCTTGCAGCACAGCCTCCGCTTCCGGAGTCCATTTCATTGGACCTGCCTTTTTCAATATTTTGAAAAACGGCAGGGCGCACTCAGCAGACCTAGAGATAAACCTGCTGAGAGCAGCTACGCAACCGGCAAGTCTTTGTACATCCTTGACGCGCTTTGGTGCTTCAATCTGCTCAATGGCCTTGATCTTGTCGGGATTGGCTTCGATTCCCCGCTGAGACACGAAGAACCCGAGAAGCTTGTCAGAGGGGACTCCAAACACACACTTCTCGGGGTTGAGCTTGAGGCTGATCTTGCGCAGATTTGCAAAGGTCTCGTCTAAATCTTGAATTAGAGTTGCCTTGTCCTTGCTCTTGACCACTATGTCATCCATGTAGGCTTCCACATTTCTGTGTATTTGTGGCTCAAGAGCGACATGGACTACTCTTGCAAATGTTGAACCAGCATTTTTTAAACCGAAAGGCATTCATATAAAACAGTACGTGCCACATGGAGTGATGAATGCGGTCTTCTCTTCATCCTCTTTTGCCATGAAGATCTGATGGTATCCTGAGTATGCGTCAAGAAATGAAAGCAAGTCACATCCGGCCATGGAGTCAACAATCTGGTCAATGCGCGGCAAAGGAAATGGGTCTTTGGGACAAGCTTTGTTAACATCGGTAAAGTCGATACAAAGTCTTCATTTCCCGTTTGCCTTGCGCACGACTACAGGATTGGCCAACCATGTAGGATGGAGCACTCCTCTGACAAGGCCTGCTGCTTCCAACTTCTTGATCTCTTCTGCGATGAATTCTTGGTGCTCCACTGCTTGTTTCCTGACCTTCTGCTTGACGGGCCGCGCATGAGGACAAACGGCAAGGTGGTGCTCAATTACTTTCCTGGGAACACCACGGATGTCAGACGGTTGCCACGCAAACATGTCGACGTTCGCCCGCAGGAAAGCAATGAGCGCTTTCCTATTTAGGGTCGAGAGTGGCACTGATGGTGAAGGTACCACCAGTGCCGTCCTCCTTGGCGGACACCTTCTTGGTCCCTGGCGGAGCTGCCATTGTCTTCTTACACTTGCCGGTGGAGCTCGAAGGTGCGTCCTCGATGGCAGCGCAACACTCCAAAGAGGTGCGCTTGCCGGAGTGGGCATCAGAACTCTTGCCGGACTTGGTCTTCTTCTTCCCCCCGGGAGCTCCAATGGCAGGTGATTTGCGATCTGTTGTGGCTGCTGCTTCCCGGTAGATCTTCTCGGTGCAGATAAGAGCATCCTTCTTGTCGCCAGGGACAGAGATGACGCTCATCGGGCCTGGCATCTTCAGCATGTTGTATGCATAGTGAGAGGCTGCCATGAACTTGGCGAGTGCTGGATGGCCGAGTATCCCATTATAAGGCAATGGGAAATCGGCAACGTCAAAAGTGACTCTCTCAGTCCTGAAGTTCACCTTGCTGCCAAATGTTACTGGCAACGTGACCTTCCCCTTCGGCTTGCTTCTTCCCGGGTTGATTCCTTGGAATGTGCCGGTCTCTTCAAGCTCGCTGTCAGGGATCTGGAGTTTCTGGAGTACAGCGGAGGAGATCAGGTTCAAGCCGGCCCCGCTGTCAACTAGCATCTTAGTGACCTTGAGGTTACGGATAGTTGGTGAAACCAACATCGGCAAGCACCCGACCGCAGTTGTGCGATCAGGGTGGTCCTCAATATTAAAGATGATAGGCGTGCTGGACCATTTCAGAAGCTTGCGTGACTCGACAGGTGGTTCCGCCGCATTGACTTCCCGCACCCACTGCTTGAGTTGGCGGTGCGAAGTATGCAGAGAAGCACCCCCGTCAACGCACAAGACCTCTGTGGCTTTCTGGAACTCCTGCTCACTGGTCTCAACATCATCCATGTCTTCGTCTTCATCGTCATCTTCATCGTTGTCGCGGCCGCTGGGAGGTCTGTCTCCTTGCCGCTGCTTGGCCTTGCTGCGGCGTCCTCCCCGGCCGGCGTGCTTCTTGCTGGATTCTCCAGCGCCTCCTTGGGCCCTCTCCTTGTCGCGTCGCTCGTATTCAGCCTTTTGCTGCTGGACAAGCTGCTCGACCTTCTTGGAGCTCTGGAGGTCATGGCCCTTGGTGCGGTGGATCTTGCAGTACTGCTTGTCGGTGCCGTCCTGCTTGTCGGCGGCCGCCACAGTCTGGCAGTTGGTGCTTGCGGCAATCTCCTTGCCGGAGCTACCAGTTTTGGCTTTCTTGATGCCGCCTTCGTTGCCGGACTGCTCAACGACTAGCACATCTTTGCCTTTCTTCTTCCTGTTGTTCTGCCGCCGGTTTTTCTTTACCGGGGCAACATCCTCGCTGTCAGACCCTCCTGCTCCTGTATTCTCTCCAGGGAGTTTCCTCCCTTCCTCAGCACGTGCGCACTTGTCGGCCAGGGCATACAGCTCACTGACGTCCCTGATCTTGCACATCGCCATCTCCTCCCGCATCCTACGGTTACGCATGTTCTGATGGAACGCGCTGATGACCGCGGCAGGGTGGACATCTGGGATGTTGTGTTGTACACAGCTGAATCTCTGAATGTACTTGCGCAGGGGCTCTCCTTCCTTCTGGGCGAGCAGATGAAGGTCACTCTCTTGGCCATGGGGTTTGTGGCCGCCTGTAAAGGTGCCGACAAACTGATGGCATAAGTCTGCCCAGGAGGATATGGAGTCGTTCGGCAAGTGCATGAGCCAGGACCTGACGTTGGGCTTGAGCACCAGTGGGAAGTAGTTGGCAAGGATCTTGTCGTCCCGCCCCCCGGCAGCCTGCACCGTGATGGTGTAGATGCTGAGGAACTCCGACGGATGCGACTTGCCGTCGTACTTCTCTGGTACGTCTGGCTTGAAATTCTTCGTGCTGGGCCACTGGACTTGCCGCAGCTCACGAGTAAACGCAGGGCAACCTACCGCGTACGGTAAGTCGCCTGGTTCCCCCGGCGCATGCATGTCGACAGAGGGCCCAGCGCGCTGGTCCGATTGACGTCGCGCTTCTCTTCGGCACTCGATGCGAGTACGAGCGTCTTCTTGCTGTCGTTCGTGAAGAACTTGGCGCTGATCGCGACGAGCTCGTGGATCTGATGACGCGGTGGAGTCGCTGTCGAGGTGGATCCGGTGAGTCGGCGATCTTGGCCTTCGAGGCGGAGAGTGCACAGTGGTTGCACCCCCACCGGTCTTGTCACCATCGGCTCGTGCCTGGCTGACTTGCCGCGGCTGCGACGTGCTTGGCTGCCGTTGAGTGTCGCTGTTGGCGAAGCCGATGAGACTCTGAATGGTGGCCCTCCAGTCGTCGATCTTGTCTGCCGTTGGAGGGTAGTCCAAGAGTAGTTGAGCTCGCGCCAAAGCTTCTGCTGGAGTGGCGGGTGGCGGTGGCGAACGGTGCGAGGAGTGGGTTATGCTCGGACTTCTAACTATGTTAGAAGGAGCAATATCCCGTCCAGGCGACCGTGCCTCGCTTGTGCCAGCATGTTGGCGTGCATGCTGGTCTTGAGCACTCCGAGATCCACCAGCTCGATCTTGGTCCATCAAACGCATGGTACCATGAGTACCATGACGCTGCCGGTCCCGCGCCTCCTGAGATGGGCGCGGTGCATGTACGGACGCCGAGGTCTTGGAGTGCGCCCGGTCGTTGTGGGAGCCGGCTACGCCGCCGATGGGCAGCGCAGCTTTGTCCTTGGACCTGGCAGCACCGTGAGCTCCCTCGTCGACACCTGTTCTTCCACCGGCGTCTGCCCCATTAGCCGTTTGCTCGGGCGGTGGTGGGTTTGGCGTAGACGGAGCAGCCGCCTCCGAAGCCTTCTTCTTCGGCGGCATGTCGGTGAAGATGATGAAGATCTAGCTCGTGTGAACGCCGGATCTGGTTCACACAACCCCGACGACGAGTGGTCGAACCACCACCCGCCCCCCTACCTGGCGCGCCAAAGATGCCGGGGGACTAATCCACGAACACCTATGGGACCGGCGGACCGAGTCCCTTTCGGTTCGGCAGGGGCGAGGGTCGCACGAAGAGCGGATCAAGGCGAAGCACACGAGCAGTTTACCTAGCTTCGGGCCGCACGGATGCGTAAAATCCTCCTCCTGCTTTGTGGTTTGTATTGAGTTCTTGCTCGGGAGCGCGGAGTGCTACAGTACACCCTAGCAGCTAACGAGACCGAGCATGAGAGTTCTCTTCCTCCCCCTCTCCATGTTGCGCATGGGCCTCCTTTTATATGCTCAAGGGGTCACCGACAGGTGGCAACGTAGACAAGGGTAAAAATGGAAAGGTGCTGCGGTTGGTACAGCTACCTGCTACAGTGTATCATACCTAACCCTGACGGCAGGGGACAAGGGCATTAAATGCCTGTCTGCGTCGCCTAAATAGTGTAAAAGAGACCGCCAGGGATGCCACCGCTCGCCACGATGGCAATCTTGTCAGTGCTGCTTGCCACCACGCACCGCTGGCTGCACAGCCCCCCGCCACGTACGCCTGGAAGGGTCCCAGAGCGACACGTTGGTGGGTGTGCTGGAGCGCGGTCACAGAGTGGTGGTTTGCCGCGGTCGTTGTCTTGTCGCGTCCGGGAGCTTGTCGCTTACCGGGCCTTGCCGGGACGTGTGGCGCATCGCGGCAAGTTCCTTGAGATGCCTTGGTTGGCCTTCCCGGCAAGCTCCTCTTGCCGGGGTCTTGTCTCCTTAAGCGCCTCGCCTTGGTTGGCCTTCCTGGCAAGCTCCTCTTGACGGGGTCTTGTCTCCTTCGCTTGGATACTTTGTCCTTGAATGGCTCCAAAGGAACCACGGAGGACCTTGGCGGTCACCCGGCAAGCCTTGCCGCGGGATGCTGGGACTGCCCGTGCACAAGTTCGGGATACTAGGGTACCCCTACTCTAGTACACCGACACCAAGGGTACCAGGCGGGCGCCAGCCCGCGCAGTGTCCCCCTTTCATCTTTGGTGCAAAGGGAGCAAGCGCAGGCGAGAGCATCAAGCAAAGGCACCCGTTTCGGTGCAACGAGACCAAGACCAGTCCAACGGCAGGGAGGAAGTCATTTTGGAGCCCAAGCCAGCGTCACCACCAGAGCCTTTGGCAGGCGAGGACCAACTTTAGTCAGGATAAGTGTACCAGATGTTCCCCTTCAAAATGGCCAATTGTTGGCGCCCTTCCCGCTCAATATTTGGGAAGAGGCCCAGGGCCTTTGCCTATAAATAGGACTAGCCACCCCCAGGGTAGGGGAGATCTAGAATTGGCAAACCCAGAAACAAGCTGGGATCGGATCGAGTAGCATCATACAGAGAGAGAGAGAAGGAAGATTGAACTCCTCCCAGCAGTTCATCGCCCCAGCCAAGAACAGACCCTCGTGAGGCTGCTCTTCCTTGTATTACTCATCATCATCAGCCCAAGAGGCAATCCACCACACCACACACTGGAGTAGGGTATTAGACCACAACGGTGGCCCGAACCAGTATAAACCCTGTGTCTCTTGTACTGTTCTTTCCATAGCTTAGATCTTAGCCAGGCGGAGGGGTGCAGGTAGGTAGAAGGCGAAATCTCCGCGCGCACCCGAGTGTTTGAATCTCAAGGGTCTGCCGGAACCCGAAATCCGACATTTGGCGCGCCAGGTAGGGGTGCGCCGGAATTTGTCTTCCACCACCCCGTTCTCCTCCGACCATCGCGTCCATGTCTGACGCTCGTCGGGCCCACGCCGAGCGCCGGGCCGCTCTCGCTTCCCGCGTCGCCCAGATGGCTCCTGTCGCCGGGCGTCCTTGCCGTTCCCCGTCACCTGCCGTCAACGCCGCCACCGGCCTGGCGGGGGACGAGCGGCAAGCATCGTCTCAGCATCCGTCCGTGCGGCAAGATGGCCGCACCGCTACTCCCTCGCTCACCCCAGCTGGTTCTTCGTCCCGCGCGCCCCGCGCACCCATGGAGGCTCGAGCTGCGCTCATCACGGCAAACGAGCTCCTGCGCTACCGTCCTGTCGACGACGTCTACGAAGAATGGCTCGACCGTGTCGCCGAGCTCGTCCGTGCCGCAAGGGGCTCTCCTGCGTCGTCCGTTCCGCTGCACCGCACCCCGCCCCGCGCGGGCGACGAAGCTCCGGCGGCGCCCCGGCCGCCTCCTCCTCAAGAAGGCGCCATGGCTCCAAGGCGCGTGGCCCCTGGGCGGAACCCGCTCCGTCAGGTGCTAGCGTGGCAAGAGCAGAGCTGCCAAGAAGTCCCTCGCCCGCAAGAAGCTGCCCGGGCGCTCCCTGCTCCAGCACGTCGTGACCATGCTCCTACTCCCACATGTCAAGACCCCGCGCTGCTCCCAGCTGCAGCGCGTGGGGACATGCAAGACCAAGCTCTCCGTCACCCAAGGCCTCGTGTGGCCATAGCTGGCTGCCGTGCCTTCACCACCGAGCTACGCAGCGTCGCGTGGCCCGGCAAGTTCAAGCCAGACCTGCCTCCTCATTACGATGGCACGGCCGACCCTGCGGAGTTCCTCTAGCTCTATGAGCTGGGCATCGAAGCTGCCAACGGAGACGAGAAGGTCATGGCGAACTGGTTTCCCATGGCGCTCAAGGACGGGGCCCGCACCTGGCTCCTGAACCTGGCTCCAGGAACGATCTCCTCCTGGGACGAGATGCGCACCCGCTTCATCGCCAACTTCCAAGGTACTCGCGACCGGCCACCCGCCATGACCGACATGCGCCGCATCAAGCAACAACCCGGAGAGACCCTGCAGAAGTACATCCAGCGCTTCAACAACGCACGCCTCAAGATTCCCAAGGTGACCGAGGAGGCCATCATCTCAGCCTTCTCCGACCGCGTGCGCGATGTCAAGATGAAGGAGGAGTTGGCGATGCATGAAGACCTGTGCACTTCCTTGGAGTTGTTCAACTTGTCAACCAAGTGCGCCAGGGCTGAGGAAGGGCGTCTCTCCCTCCTCGAGCTGCCTGCCGCAGACCCAGAAGAGAAGAAGCCCAAGGCCAAGGATGTGAAGCGCAAGGGGGCTGTCGTGCTCGCGGCAGAACCAGACACCAAGCGGGGCAGAGATCAGCCCGAATCTTCCAAGGGAATTCGGTACTGTGTGTACCATGACCTCCACACCCACAACACCAATGAATGTCAAGAGCTCCGAGCCGTGCGAGAAGGAAGGATCGGCCGTCGCCCCGACCACGGTGACCGGGGCTACGGTCGAGGAGGAGAAAGGAATGCAGGACGCTGGGAAGACCGTTGCCCGCGCCAAGGGTGGCGCGATCAACCTCGCGAGGATCACTGGCAAGACCCGCCTCGCGAGGGAGACTGGAGGGATCAGCCTCGCGAGGATCGCCCGCCAGGCAACGCAGGCCTCCCTCCGCTGCCGTCGCAGCCAAGGAGAAACAAGGACCGCCATCAGGACGAGGGGGCTGGGGGCTTCCAGGAGCCGCGCGCGGTCGCCTGCATCCTGGGCAGGGCTCAAGCCCCAGCCTCTCAACGCATCTTCAAGCAGTTCGCCCGCGAAGTGAATGCAGTCCTCCCCAAGCTGGAAGCCACGCGCCCTCTCAGGTGGTCGGCGTGCGCCATCACGTTCAGCTCAGTAGATCAGCTCAAGTGTGCGGCTACAGCCGGAGTCCTCCCGATGCTTTGTTCCCCAATCATCAGCAACATGGTGGTCACCAGGACCCTCATCGGTGGCGGGGCAGGGCTCAACATCCTATCCGTGGAAACATTCATCAATCTCCAAGTGCCCTACAACCAGCTTCAGCCAACCAAGCCTTTCTCCGGAGTCACCGACGGCTCCACGGTCCCGATTGGGCAGGTCCGCCTCCCTGTCACCTTCGGGGCACGCGACAACTACCGCACCAAGCTCATCGAGTTCGACGTCGCTCACATTCGCCTGCCGTACAACGCCATCCTTGGGTACCTAGCGCTGGCCAAGTTCATGGCCGTAACTCACCACGGCTACAATGTCCTCAAGATGCCAGGAAGTGGCGGAGTCATCACAGTGCCCTGTGAAGAGAAGGAAGTGGTGTGTTCCCTGGAACGAGCCTTTCAGGCCGCATCACTGGAAGACCCGGATCGCGGAAGCAGGAGGCTTCCCGAGACCGCCCCCAAGAAGAAGAAGACATTGTCCAGCCCGGCCCCTCAGGAGGCAGGCCCCTCAGGGCCCGCGCCTCCCTAGGGGGAACCTCCTTCCATCACATAAGAAAACACGCCCAGCGCCCTCCTCAGGCAGGGCTCGGGGGCTCTCCCCTGGAGGGCCACCGACCTGGCTAAGGTCACGAGGGAGGCGCTTGGGCACCACATGGAGGCGTGTTTCGAAGCACGTTTCCCTCAAGAAGGAGTAAGGCAAGGAGAGCCAGACCCTCAGGAGTTTGTCAGCAAGGCCATTCAGGAGCTACAGGAGTCAAGAGTCATGAAAGGCGGCCGCCGCCTACCAGTTGTGGCTCCCCATCCAAGCGAGGATGGTGGGCTGCGCGTCTACATCGACATACCAGGCCTCAATCGAGTCGCCTCTCTGGAGCGCCTCTAGCCCTCGCGAGCGGGGCGCTGCGAAGGTCCACCCCACAGCTACATTCGCATGCCTTACGGCTTGCCGAACGCGGCTGCCACGTACCAGCGCCTCATGAGGGGCATCATGGAGGCTCAAGAGGCCATGCGTTCCGCAGCCCTGGCGGAGATGGAGATGGTCCGTGAGGAGCCACCAGTGCCTCTGGAGCCTCCCGAGGCCCCTAGGCCTGGGGGCTCGTGAGGATCAGCTTCCGCAGCCCACCGGGTCTGCTACACCAACACTCCTTTGTCCTCAACATCATCAGGTGACATCTTTCAAGTTTCATTTCCAGCTGGGAGCGCCCCCTAGGGCTGCATTATTCCCAGGCCGCGTGGGTCCGTCCCTACGGCATGTATCCCTTTTATTTCATGTTGTTAGCTTACTTTGTTGGGGGCGCCCCATGGGCTGCATCATCCCCAAGTCGCTCGGGCCTGACCCAGTGATGTCCGCCTTCCCAGCATCTATTTGAATGAATCCACTCCTTCACGGCTAATGTGTTTGACCTAGTTACCCGCTTAACTGACGCCAACTGACGGAGCTGCTCCCAAACGGCACGACGCTTGCGCATGGGTCCGTCCCTGCAATGCCGACAAACCTGAATGGCTGAGCTCTGGCCACGGCAGCCCCGCATGGCGCCACCTCGTCAAGCCTTCAGTGCCTCATCGCCCCTTAGAAGCAACCAACGGTTGACTGTCAATTGTCATGGCAACCCCTCGTTCTTTCTATGATGGGTCTACAGGATCTCCTAAAGGAGCTGCGTCAGGCAAGGCCCTTACGGTGTCTCCTTCACTCTCATCCGTGCGAACCGCTTGCACGTTAAAGGGGGGTGCCTTAGCATCGCGACTTAGGGCTCCTACTGGCTCTCCAGCCCTCACCCTCTGGCCTTGTCCACGGCATCGCGACCTGGCATACCAGCGACGGCTGAGACTCGCTCGACGGCCGGGACCCGAGGACGTAGAGCAGAAAGGGGAGCAAAGGCGAGAGGGGAGGGACACGCAAGGACCTCGCCGAGCAACCTCACGCCTGCCGATGCACGGACCCAGCGACACACGAGAGAGCGGCCCCTGATTCTCGAGATAAGTCACCACCCGGAAGCACCAGCTACCGTGGCACCATCCCCGCACCTAATGCAATCCCGTGTTAGCGACACCACTCTCTTTTCTCACCGAACGACGGCTGCTTGAGCGCCAAAGGGGACCTCCTGAGCATCGCGACTTAGGGGCTCTTACCGGACCCCGGGTCGCTCATCTCCTGGCCTTGACCACGGCATCGCGACCTGGCATACCAGCGACGGCTGAAGCCGCCTTGGGACTGGGACCTGTCAGCGCAGACCACCAAGCCCTCGTGAGGTTCGAAAGGGAGAACTGAGCTAAGATGGAATGAGAAACTCGCACAGTTCTACGACAAGGGTTATATTAACAAAACAGGATCACAGGCACCTTACAAGCCCCCACGGGACGCGTCTTTCATTCCTCACAGGGAACAGATCCTAAAAGGACGATAACTACACGCGCCCCTGCAAAAGACGCCATCATCAACAGTGGGCCGTCAAGCACCGGCGCCAACCCCATCCAGATCACAGTTAGCGACGGTCTGACGAGCCCGCCCTGCTCCAGGAGCAGCGCCAGCTCGGGGGCTCATAGCTGTCGTCGCTCGTCTCTGGAGTCGCGAAGAGCTCGCCGGAGTCGCTGGAACCTCCGACGCCTCCGCCGCTTGAGCAGCCGCCAAGGGAGCGATCGGCGGGCCCAGTCCTCGCCGTAGTAGGGTCCCGACCACCTCTCCCGAGGCAGCACTCCAGCCGATGCCCGTTCGCATCGAAGACCTTGAAGAACATCACCGAAGCACCGTCGTACTCCAAGTGGATCGTGAAGGCGCCTCTTGTCCCGCAAACCCGGGCGATTTGCTCCAGCCTCGAGTCATGAAGACCTCGCCCGGGGCAACGACCGCGACCTCTGCCTCAGTCGTGAGGGCGCTGCAGCCGGCGTGCTGCAGCCAAAGCTCCAGGAGCTCTCCATGCGGAATGATGGAGGCGAAGAAGGGAGGAAGGCGAATCCAGGACTGAGGAGGCATGGCGGCGTGGAGCACGAACTCTCGGGAGGAGCCCTCACTGTGGACCCCATGGGGGACGACGCACACCTTCGTCACCCGTCGGCGCCGACGGCGGCGCCGCCCGTGGTGATCGGCATCGACTCCTTCAGAGCCCTCGATGTGGGTGTACAAGGGAAGCGGGAACCCTGGCGGTGGCCACTCGCACCAGGGCCTCGACACCACCTGATGGGCCCCCTCGTCCCGGCCGTGGAGGGCAAGCCGTTTCTTTGGCGGGAGCGGGTCTGGTTCCTCTCGGGGAGCCTTTCCCTTCTCTGCCGTCGAGAACCGGCGGATCGGAGCCATTGTAGCAAGATGGAGCAAGGACCGGGAAGAAGGAGAAGCAAGAAGGGATGGACTGGAAGGGCGCCCGCTGTTCCGTACTTATGGCCGGCGAAGGCCAACCGCCGACCTCCACGATCACAGGTAATCATGACCCGCTTTGCATGCAGGGACTTGTCCAATCCGTGCAGTTGCTGAGGCGCCATGGGGAAGTGGAGACGCCCACGTCCAATCAACCGCCACGCGGCACCCAAGGCCGCAGGCTGTTAGGGCCCGCAGCGCTTCGCTCTTGCCCTTTCGCCTCCCTGCACAGCCAAGTCCGGGCGCGCCTTGGGCCCGGGGGCTACTGTCGGCGTTCTAGGAATGGGGGTCCCCAGACTTGCCTGCCTGCGGCCTACGGCGTGGCTCAAAGTGGAGCCCAGCATGGCCCATCTTCATCAAACACAGACCCAAGACCCTCGCGGGGCGGACGACACAGAGCTTCCTCAGGCACGGCCTCATCAGGATGGCTCGCGAGGAGGCGGAGAGATCAAGGCGGGGTACCTCACGAGGTGCCCATGACGCAAGCCATGACGACCAAGGGTGCCAGGCGGGCACCAGCCCGCGCAGTGTCCCCCTTTCCTCTTTGGTGCAAAGGGAGCAAGCACAGGTGAGAGCATCAAGCAAAGGCACCGGTTTCGGTGCAACGAGACCAATACCAGTCCAACGGCAGGGATGAAGTCATTGTGGAGCCCAAGCCAGCGTCACCACTAGAGCCTTTGGCAGGCGAGGACCAACTTTAGTCAGGATAAGTGTACCAGATGTTCCCCTTCAAAATGGCCAATTGTTGGTGCCCTTCCCGCTCAATATTTGGGAAGAGGCCCAGGGCCTTTGCCTATAAATAGGACTAGCCACCCCTAGGGTAGGGGAGATCTAGAATCGGCCAACCCAGAAACAAGCTGGGATCGGATCGAGTAGCATCACACACAAAGACAGAGAAGGGTGATTGAACTCCTCCCAGCAGTTCATTGCCCCAGCCAAGAACAAACCCTCGTGAGGCTGTTCTTCCTTGTATTGCTCATCATCATCAGCCCAAGAGGCAATCTACCACACCACACACTGGAGTAGGGTATTACACCACAACGGTGGCCCGAACCAGTATAAACCCTGTGTCTCTTGTGCTGTTCTTTCCATAGCTTAGATCTTAACAAGGCGGAGGGGTGCAGGTAGGTAGAAGGCAAAATCTCCGCGCGCACCCTAGTGTTCGAACCTCAAGGGTCTGCCGGAACCCGAAATCCGACAGAGACGAGGTTCATCGGTCTCGACGCAGAGTACACGGAGCGTGCCCCTGGGAAGATCCAGCGCGCCTCCGTCCTTCAGCTGTACCACATCATACACTCGCCCTCCATACCAGGTGAGCTTCATGATTTCTTGTCTCGGGAGGACGTATACTTCTGTGGGGCAGCCATCGAAGGGGACAAACAGAAGATGGAGCCGTACAACCTTAATTTGAATAGCATCGCTGACCTACAAACCAGAATCAAAATTCCTTTTGAAGTTTGTGATAAACAGACACCATCCCTATTCGACGTAGCAATTTTTGTGCTCGGTACAAATCTTCAGAAGGGTGACGAGACGGTGGCATTAAGGTCGTCGGGATGGGAGAATTATCCCTTGACGTACGAGCGGATAAAATATGCTGCCGGACGATGCCCGTGCGAGTTTCGAGATAGCTGCAAGGTCCAAAGAGCTTGTTGCAAAGTCGTCTCCCACAGAGAATGAGAAGAAGAAGAAGAAGAGAAGAAGAAGAAGAAAAGGCTGCACCAGCAGGAGGGCATTATGGATGGATGAACTATTTCCTCTCTTGTAAAAAAAATTATTCCCTCTCGGTGTATATTGATATAGATGGACTATTTCGATGGTGTGCATGTCTTTGGAACAGAGTAGTAGCGTGGGTCTGCTTGACTATAAGGAACTATTTATCCGCATATATAGCTTTCTCTACTACTCCTTCCAGTGATTAGTATGATGTGCATGTGTCCGTAGACATGACAGCTTGTCCATGGAAGTTCAACTACGGCGACCGTCATGTTTCATCTCGCGATTCCCACGACGCCTCTCCAACCCACGGCACCACGCCCCCCGACGTGCGCCTCACCCCTCTCGGCCACACCGCCCCTCTGCCTTTGTGTGCATGACATGTGGGCCACCTAAAATGCGGCGAGCATCAAGTTTCTACCACAGCCACCCGCGATTCCCATGACGCCGCTCGAACCCATGAAACCACACGTCCCCCGACCTGCGGCTCACCCCTCTTGGCCCCACTGCCCCTCAATCCTGACGGCCCTAAGAGGGAAATGTAACTCCTGCACCAGGGCTTGTGGTGCTCCCGCAGCACGAACTCGTGCCAAACTCAAGATTTGTTTCTTTACTATACATGCACGCAACGATTTAATGGACATTGTAATCTCAACGTGTGATGGGGAGCTCTAAATTTGAATTTGAAAATTATAAAACGAAAAGATTCAAAACAAATAAACTGGAAGAGAGGAAATATATCGTAGGATGTGTCCCATACAAAATAAGTCCCCTGGTTTGTCACCGCGAAGATGCGGTTAGAAAGGAGCACATCGTCTTCCTACTCGTACGGAAACAAATCGGCCGCAGACAGCATGGTCCGCCTTTGACCGCCATGTGCAAGGTTCGTGCTATCTTATTCAATCTCACCGTGGTTCCATCGTACCAATTCATGCAGTGTCCCGTTGCATGGCTAATCCCAACGTTGGACAAAGGTTCTACGGGAATGGTTTCACCGTTGTAAATGTTGTGCAAATTGATGTTGGTACCCTCCCGTACATATGCAAGCCAATCTCCACTCGCACCAAGCCTAACCTATGAAGTAGTGGGCAGGGGGAGAATTAGGAAATGGACACGAAAGTAGTCTTTAGAATGCATTTACTACGTGATCAAACTCATCTTACTTGCTCATCGGAGGAAATCCGAGTGCCCCTCAACGTCGGCATCTCATGGGGCGTCAACTTGCAACTACGGCCACGCCGCGCTGGAGAGACCCCCAAGGAAACATCCTCGTGCGTTCCATGGAACATCAAGATGCATTTGTATGAGTAGTTTATCTTGTGAGAGAAAAGGATGAACGAGGGAAGGCCTCTAGAGATAGAGATGGACACTACTACTACCAATGTGCTGGCCCGTGCATTGCAATGGATCCAAAGTAGTAGAATAATACTTGTTCACGTGCTTGAAATATAAACACTCTAGTTTTGATATACATGTGTCAGCAGACATGACAGCTTGTCCATGGAAGTTGAACCACGGCGACCATCACGTTTCTTGTTTCTACCACTAAGCCACTGAAGTTCGGTCCCGTGGTCCCTGAGAGGGAAATGTAACTCCTGCGGCAGGCCTTGTGGTGCTCCCGCAGTACGAGCTCGTGCCAAAACTGGAATTTGTTTCTTACTAATACCAACTAGTACTAGTAAGGTACACATGCATTGCACGCATGAGATTCTGGTGGTTTGTGCATTATGCTTCTACATGTGGACCTTTCTGTATTCTAACATGTGGCAAAATCTGGTGGAATGTAAGGTTAGGCAAGTTTGATTGACTTAGGTGAGTGTTTGATTCAAGCCACACCTTAGGTAAGCCACACTAAGGCCCCACATGACATACACACAAAAAATGTGGCAAGATTCCCTTAGGCTTGCCAACTTGTTTCCCTCGTTTTGAAGAACTAATAACTTTGCCTAAGCTTAGTTGTGGCAAAGTTAGGGTCTGTTTGATTCAAAGGATTTTCATAGGATCTTTGAAGCATTAGAATCCTTAGGAATTTTTCCTACGTTGGTCGTTTGATTCGTAGGATTGAATCATGTATAATATTTTCCTAAGGATTCATTTGTACTATGTTTCACAGGAATTCTAACATGCACTCCAACCTCTTGAAAGAAATCCTTTGTTTTTCATGTGACACAATCAAACAAACTCAAATCCTATAGGGATCCAATGAACATGCCATTCCAATCCTAATTTTTTCCTATTCCTGTGTTTCTGCAATCCTATGAATCAAAGAGGCCCTTAGTCATGAATTAAGTTCAACCATGGAGTCTTGTAGATTATACATGTGGCAGAATCTGGTGGATGATATCCAACGGCAAGTAGTGCTCGGATTTTCCATCTTTGTACCGTCGGATTGGCTTCATCCAACGACCAACTTTCAATGTTTTTCACACACTATATAGGGGGTATAGATATAGATGTGCCGGTCCGTTACAATGGATCCAAAGTATATATATCTATTTAGTGGAGTGCACTCTAAACACATTATCTATTTATTTTTCTCAAACCTTCCGTAGCCATGCAACCAAGCCACATAAGCTTCATGGGTGCACCCCATGTCATATTATTCATACTATGTTGATTGAAAAAAAAAGATAAATCACCCAAAACAAGATCTTCCCGTTTTTTGTTCCTAAGATGTTGTGCCGTGCACGTACCTACTAGTTGTATAGTGGTAGTACTAGTAATATAGTATTAGGAGTACAAACTTGGTACTAGTAGGAGTAGTACTAGTACGCAATGCTCCTACTCTATCAACGAGCCCCGTCTGACCCCAAATCTCTTGGCTTCCGTGCTACAGCTAGATCTTCCCCTCGTTTCTGTTTTCCAACCCGGCGGCGGGCGGGGTGTTGGTTTGCTCAACGGCGGTCCCACATGAAAGTGAAAATGCTAGGCAACACGCCTTCCCTAAGCTATGTGTCGTGCCGGACGGGCTGTGTTGTACTCCCGATTCCCGGGCGTGTGGGGGTGCGACGCGAACGCGGTAGGCCTTTTCCTTTTACCAGCAATGTGCCCGTGCATTGTGATGGATCCAAAGTAGTAGAATAGTAGTATTTGTTCACAAACTTGAAAGAAATCACTATTGTTTTGATATACTCCTAATATATTATTCCCTCCGTACCTAAATATTTGTCTTTTTTGAGATTTTAAATGGACTATCACATACGGATTATATAGACATATTCTAGTGTTTCTAGCAAGATGCCCGCGCGTTGCACGAAGTTGATGGAAGAGGTAAGCACAACTTATAAATTGACGGATGGAGTACTAGTTATAGTGATGCATATAGTTAAGCAAAGGGATTGCGCATGTCGGTATTGACTGGAACGAGAATGCAACAGCACAATAAGAATTAAGGCCACGATGATGCGATCACAGTGGTGGTTACAGAAGGCAAGAAGAAAGATGGATCCATGAACGTACGACCTCCTCCTCCTCAACTTAGTGCGTCGGGCCACTGACCGGCGGCTAAGGAGCGGCGGCTTTTGTGGCGAGGTCGAGGTGCTTCTCAGCAAAGGGATCCAAAGCTTCCAGCCGGTTGAGGAAGGTCAATGTCGTAGCGTCCTCACTGGCCTTGTAGATACCTATGTACACGATTTCCTCGTACATGTGGATGTGTAGGTCGATGAATTCTTGCAGGGCGAGGCGCCTCGCGGCGAGCGTGACCTCCAGGTGGACATTCTTCATGGCGTCGGCGGGCAGTCGCAGGGCCACCAGTGCTTGAAAGAGGTTCCGTCCATGGAGGCCGATTAGGGTGGCAGGCAATGAGGAGCCCGGGCGCGTGGGCTGGAGGAGTATGGCGATGTCGTCCGCTAGCTTCTTGAGGACGGTGAACTTGTTGCTGGTGGCAACGATCATCTGGTCCATCTGAGAGTCGTAGTTGGCGTCGAAGGCGGCCATCCACCAGCCGGTCTCCAACACCGTCTAGAGACGATCCTCGGCTCCATGCCGCAGGCCGGCGTCGTGGACCATCTGGCGCAGCCATTGGGCGCTCACGAGCATCGCCGCCATGGGTCTGCAGTGAGCTCTTTTGCGCTTAGTGTAGGTGCTTAGGCAAATGCTTAGGTGCGTACGATGTGGTAGATGCATTGGAATGGAGGGGCGGCTTTATATGAGGGCAATGAGGGCAAACTGCGTTGCATTCACATCGTGGAGCCTCTTTTCCCGGACCTCCTCCCATTACTTCCGTCATGCATTAATTGAAGGAGGATGCATTGCTCACTCAACATATTGGGAACCGCTACTCCGTCCCTCGTCTGCATTAAAGCCATATCGGGAACTACGCCGCCCGCTGTCAAATCGAATACTCCCTCCGTCTAGGTGAGTATTAAGACATCTTACGAAAACCAAATAGTAAACACATAGGCGTGGTGCATTAACTCTCACGTTGTTTCTTATTTTTTGACATAAATAGAGGAATCAACCAAGAAGAGATGTAGGGCTTGTATGCTTTTAACGACTTGAGACTATCAAACATGATATGCAGTGGTCAGTTCGTTGCACAAGAACAAATACAACCCACGTCAGCACACACGCATCTTATATAGAATCACATCCAATGGCTATAAAAGATGAATGCGACCAAATTATATCTCATCTAGATGAGTTCTAGCAAAACTGTGTTAATAATACTTAGTACTCCTACGCCATGTATCGTATATTAGTATCATATAGTACTTTATTTATTTATGAGGTATCCAAATGGCACTGCACCACCAAGAAAAGAGGGTAACATCAAAATTATGGACTAATTTTTTGAGTATGTTGGTAAGGTCCGGTCATAGTCACTCGTTGAAATCTCTAAAAAGACAAATACTCCCTCCGTCCGGAAATACTTGTCATCAAAATGGATAAAAGCAAATGTATCTAGATGTATTTTAGTTTTAGATACATCTCTTTTTATCCATTTTGATGACAAGTATTTTCGGACGGAGGGAGTAGAAAACAGAGTTGGTGATGATGGTGTGCGTGCCATCCTGCAATATAGGCCGTCGGATTTATATCTAATGGATAGGAAAGAAACTATGGCAATTTTGCAAAAATATACCCACACGTCTCTCCATGTTCGCAAATAAGGCCTTCCCTTGTTTAACCTTTTCTCTCACAAGATAAACTACTCATACAAATGCATCTTGATGTTCCGTGCAACGCACGGGCAGCTAGCTTATTTCTTTTAAAATAGTTGCTGCAATAATTGGGTTGAAGTGATATATTTTATGTCTGCCCCAAATGATTTCAGATTCACTAGTAGTAACAAAGAAAAGGTTGCCTTGTTAATTAACAGAAAACAGGGTGAAAACTATCACATGAGGTCGGTAAAAACAAGGCACACTGGGTTCAGCGTCATCGTCACTATAGTTGTGCACGCGCGAGAAGTCTACATATCGAGGGGGCTACCGAGCGAGGCACCGAGACACAATGTTTGAGAGAGAAACCAATTGACAGATTATGATCAGATCGAGTTGTCACCCTTCTGCTGTCATTGATGGGGGGGAGGGAGAGAAAGACGTATCGAGAGTGTGCGCGGTAGGCACAGAGGCACAACTAGCGAGTGTGTGTGTGTGTTTGAAAGAGGAGTAGATAGATTATTATCAAGATCGATGTGCCACCCTACTCCTTCGGTGCTAGGTAGTGTGTGTGTATGTTTGAGAGAGAAGCCAGTCGATAGATTAGTATCAAGATCGAGGAGGTCACCCTACTCCTTCGGTGTTGGGAAGTGTGAGTGTGTGTGGGGGGGAGGGGCAGTGACACTCACATATCTCTACTCTTATAAAAACAGAGTTGGTGATGATGGTGTTCCTGCCATCCTGCAATATAGGCCATCCAATTTGTATCCGACGGACACGAAGGAAACTATGGCAATTTTGCAAAAAGATACCCACACCCCTCTCTGCATTTGCAAATAAGGCATTCCCTCGTTCATCCTTTTCTCCCACAAGATAAACTTCTCATACAAATGCACCTTGATGTTACGTGCAACGCATGGGCATCTTGCTAGTAGGGAGAAGGAGTTTGTGTGACACATATCTAGCTATATTAAAGGATATGTAGATAGCATATGTGTGAGAGACATTAGTGGCTGTGGGTGGGCGGAATTAAAGGGGTGGGCGTGTTAGACATAGAGAGTGTGTGTGTTTCTGTGTGAGAGACTTGTAGGACGGGGTAGAAAGATGAATTTAACCCTGACGGAGGGAGAGAAATACACGAAGTGCGCTTGTGTGATTCCGATGCCCCCAGGTAAATGAGATATGTATGCGTGTGAGAGAGATTGCACAATTCATTCATGTATCACTATCTAGCGATCGTGGACGTGCATCGCTTGAACATAAGTCAATATCTACTTCATATCATGGCCAAAGGTACAATATCGATTCAACGCTATAAAGATTGGACACTCACATATCACATTTTTTCTATTTAAATAAGCCTTTTTAGTTGTGCATGCCAAAGTTACAGTGATGTTTCTTCAAACAACCAATGTAGCTATCATGAACATGCACCATTGTTACTCTTGCATTCAAATTCATTAGTCTTGGATGATTTAAGTTTTTATTTTGAAGTAATATATGTAATACTCATATATGAATTCAACGGGTACGGAATTTATGAAATGGAGGCTATGTAATCATATGAGGTAACACTTTTAAGTAGCTGACTACAATATCCATTTCTTTTTGTGCGCCTCTACACTAACACGTCAGTGCATTATGTTTAAAGTAAATAACCAATGGCACTAAATTTTCTATTTACACGAGAAATACATAGGCTGAGCGTTTGATCCCTTTTTGTGGACGCGCCACTACACCCGTACGATTGGCCGCACCCATGTGAACGTCCAAGTTATCGGCGCATCATCCCGAGTTATTGTCTTTTTTCTGGGGTGGACTTCACACCAGTTATTAACTACTGACGCGTGCCCCGTGTACACAGTCTAGCATGACCTTCCCGCTAGCACGGTCCAAAATTAGTTGAAACTAGATACGAACGATCCCGCGGGCGGCAAAATCTCCCGCCTCCTTCTAAAATTTCCGCCACCTTAGTCTTTAGCATGCGAAATCCCCCTTTTGTCCTTGGTGCACGGAGACCAACAGTTACAATACCGCCCTCACCTACATGATAGGTCGGGGCTGCTTTGGTAACTTCCAGTTCCCCCACTACACGGCACCCCCATTTCCTCTCCCCCTCCCACAAAAACGACTAACTCCATAGCACCAGAGCATCTTACATCACGCCGTCCGTACTTCATCGCCCTTTCTCCCCTCCCCTCTCGAAACCCTAGACTGCTCATCCACCGGCGTACCATAGCCCATTCACTGCCAGCGGCGTCCACCTCGCCGGATCTGCTTCTGCGGCCGCATCTACCCCTCCCACCTCCCCTAGAAACAAGTAGACTACTCATCCACCACTGTACCACAGCCCATTCAGTGTCGGCCTTGTCCACGGCGCCGGATGTGCTTCGCCGGTACTCTCATCAACCACCGCGCATCTGCAGCGGCTCATTCGTACTCCCCACCGGAGATGCTTCGTCCACACTCCCCGGAGCCGCCCCACCGACGCCCCTGTCGACGTCCTCTGATCCTCTTCGCCGAAACCTTCCTCAACCCTACCGGAGCCGCTTCGCCGACACCTTCCTCAACCCTACCGGAGTAGCTTCGCCTATACCATTCTCAACCCTACCGGGGCCGCTTTGCCAACTCACAAGTCCACGGCCTCAGATCCGCTTCCTCGCACCCTCATCCAACCTACTAGAGAAGCTTCTGACGCCCATCCACGGCCGCAGATCCGCATCGTCGACACCACCCTTAACCCAACCACCGGAGCAGCTTCTGACGCCCCGTCCACGACCGTAGATCCGCATCGTCGACACAATCCTTAACCCAACCACCGGAGCAGCTTCACCTATGCCCTCATCCACGGCCATAGATCCGGTTCGCCCACACCGTAGTCCACCCTACCGGAGCCGCTCCACAAACACCCTACTCGACGGTTCTAGATCTCCTTACCGGACCCCGACAGCCAGCACAGTGTCATCACCCTCGACGTTTCTAACCTGATTCCCACAGTCTGGAGAGATGCCAAGCTCCTGCCACGGCCTAGGTACTTGTCACCTTTAAACCCGTCCAGCATTAGCTGCTGGATGTACTTCAAATATACTAATCGGTCGCTATTACCTGTTATGCATCTAGCAAAAACTACAAGGACGATGTTTCTTCTGGATCTAACAGCTTGGCCAACCAAGATCCTGGACTGAGGCATTGCTATGATCTTGTAAACGCGTCTCTCTCTTATATTGTTCTATGCCTGCCAGCGTGCCTTGCTAGGATTTTCGACCAGTAATCCCTTTGTGCAGACAATTATTTCTACTACTGGCTGCAAAATTAGATATGTAGATGTCATACATGATACTACCTCATACCTCCATTCCTAAATATAAGTCTTTCTAGAGATTCCACTATAGGGTACATACGGAGCAAAATGAGTGAATCTACACTCGAAAATCCATCTATATACATCTGTATGTGGTCCATACTGGAATCTCTACTAAGACATATATTTAGGAACAGGGGCAGTACATTACACAAAATCGTACGTGGCATGTAGGAATTCCAGTGCACTACATTAGGCTCCGTTAGAGTGCCTGCTAGTCTAGCATACAGAGTCATGGCTAGTTTATGGTACGCACACGATTGTTAATTGGTGGTTTAAATATGCGCATGGGATATACAATGTAGTATCATGTAGAGATGTCTGAAATTAGCCGTGTCAACTTGCAGATAGGGTTGCAAAATGAAAAATTACAAGATGTAGTGCACCAGTGGCGACGGCTCGCTGGAGGAACCTTAGTGCTGCAGGCAGGGGATCGAGGTAGAGGGAAAGGGGAGAGGAGATGCAAGCGGCACTACTAGGAAAAGGCATGCTACTGGCGCACCGAATTTGCCTTCTAATGGCGCACTACTGGTGCGCCACTGGCATCACGCCATTAGAATTAAATTCTAATGGCGCACCACTGGTGCGCCATTAGTATCTGGTGTTCTAATGGCGCACCACGTAGTGCGCCATTAGTATAGCCTGCAGTGCGCCATTAGAATGCCTCCCAGGGGGCCATATGTACCCATGTGCTTTGGCATTCTAATGACGCACCAGCAATTAATGCGCCATTAGTGTGATGATCACAGTGCGCCATTAGTGTCTTGTGTGGTGTGCCATTAGTATGAATATTAGGTTTTATTTTTTTTTGCTTTTCTGATTTTTGCACAGGTTACAAATATATTATTGGACAGAATATAGACAGCAGCACACAGCAACATCAGATTCATCGAATACAATAGAAGATTAGTCTCCGAATACAATTCATCATATTAGTCTCCGAATTCAAAAGACCGAACAAAGATAAAACATTACAAGTCTCAAGACCGCGAGTATCGAGTTTGCCTTCACATTACAAGTCGATATCGATCATCTAAACTACCATCACATAGAAGAGAGCTGTGGTCATCACGATGAGCATCATCGCGATCAAACTGGTCTTCATCCGGTTCCTCCAACGCTCCCTCCTCTCTCCCGCTAGATAGCGGGCGTATCTACATTCGGCCTCCGCCCTAGTGGTGTACCCTTTGTAACTGTTACTGCTGAAACAGTGAACCTGTCTCCGACACTCCTCCCAGTCGTCGTAGACTACGGGAACCTTACCCTTGTACACGACATACGACGACATCTCTATGCACAAGACAAACAACAGACAATACATAAGCAATACGTAATTATGCAACAAAAGGATCGGAAGAGAAAAGCAAGACATTAATAGCACGATTCATGGTCCTACTAATAAATAGCATCGATTACATCTAAGTTGAACGACTGTCCAAACCAAAGAGACATACGAATTCATTAAAGTATAATTACAACATGAGCCAATCAATGTTTCAGAACTACACATCACTACTTTTGACTCGACTCATCGGACAGGAACGTGGATGAAGCCGCCGTCTGTCGTGATGGTCATGAAATCGCGGTCGTTGTCACCCTACATTTGTAGTTTTTCATCTATCTCACTGTTTGACGGTTGATATCTGAGGAAGAACTGCCCCGAGGTATGAAGGACATCTTGATGGATGATGTCCGCAAACTCTGACTGGATGCGAAAGAATTCTTGTCTAAGGTCCGCGTCCTGGACTGCCGACAAGCTCGCGGCCCAATCTTTGAGATTATCTGGTAGCAAAAGTTGATGATGGTCCCTTACGATCGCCCGCATGTGATGGAGGGCATAGTAGGCATCCTTCTGACCGCCAGGCGGCTGCTTGACGCAGCAGAACTTCGTATTGTGTGAGAACATGTGCTTGCCGTACTTATGAACTGCCCTGGTGAAGGTGCCTCCAGATTTGGTGTAGCCGGGGAGAACATCATCAAGAACTTTCTTGACATTTGTGTAGTCTATGCTGGAGTTACGGTTCGGGTCGAAATACGTGGCGATGGAATATTTCGGGCTTAAGAGGATGAGTGTGCAATGTGTGTCACTGCACAGAACACGGAATGTTAGAAAAAAAAGAATGATTGAAATCTAAGAAATCATATGTTACGGGGCGGTTAAGGGATGACTTACTCGGGAAAGTAAGCCACAAGGAAGTTATCCTTATCTGGGTTTGCCAGAATGACGCCTTCGAGGTGTGAACTAGCAACTTGGCGGTCCCCAGTGCTGCTCAAGTGCTTGGCACACATGTAGAAGGGGTCGACTATCACGATGTCCGGGGTCTTGTCTCTAATGATCCGCATCTCCATACTCAGCGAAAATAGCCGAACGAAGGTGTAGTGCAGCGGATGAAGGTTAAACATAGCAAAGATGTCATCAAACTGCAGGACGATCGTACCCCCGATGTCGCCATCCACAAAGCCTTGCCCTCTGGCACCTTGGCCACGAAAACCGGGTATGCCACATCCTTCTCTCTGAGACGCCGCTTCTCCAAAGAAAGAACACTGTCGTGCAGACTCCGCATAGCACCGGTTGCAGCATTCAGCATATTTGGCGGTAGCATCGCCCTACCCGCCACATGCACCCTCCTCGAGATATCCTTAGGTGAAGGTGGCCTGTCCTGAGCATGGATCGAACTTGGTGCCGGCTGGCTCGCACCGGCGCCCTTGTTAGTCTTTCGTTTCCGTCCCTTCTTCTTGATCTCCTATAATGGGACCGAGTTCTGCTCACAGACTGCCTTCTTGAGCGTGTTGGGGCTGATAATATTTCGCACCTCAGCTATCTGAGGCTCGGTGAAGGCGGGAGCTGGAGGCGTGTCCTGAGAACTGAACGCTAGACGACGCCTGCTGCAATTGGAATTCTCCGCCGTACTAGCTAGATCGCGGTGGTCTTGGTTGGGTTCTTGAGAAAGAGGCCCGCAGAACTCGTCAGCATACCCATGTTCGGCAAAGTACTTATCAACGTTGGTAAATATACCGTCGTCGTTGTCATTGCCGTCCGGATCCTGTGCCATAGGGCTGTCCGGATCCTGTGCCATAGGGATGTCCGGCAGGTCCGGTAGCGTTGCGGCATTCTTGCCATGGCTTGGCGCCGGCACGACTGGCGGTCTTTTCTATGGGGTGGTGTCCCCCGCCCCCAAACGAATCTGGCTCTTCGGCCAAAGCAGGGGCCAGTTTACGCAGGCGCTGAGGGTCATCTCATCTTCTTCGTCGGCCCCAGCGGGTCGAATCGGAGGTAACAGCTCGTCGCAGCCTGGCAGCACCCGAACCACTTCAACCCTATACATTGTGGGTGGCATCGGATTACCGTGGAACATGGGGTTGCCCGGTTGAACGATTCTGCCCTTGGCGACATCGACCAACTCGGCGCCCACGAAGTGCAGAAGAGTGCAAGGAACGTCGGCGGTGCCCTGCAAAAACATGTACAGGGCGTCAGGGATGCCCAGTCAAAGGCAAGGAGATGAAGTCATCGGTCGAGAGGCTTAGTTACCGTGATGCCGTCGAGCTCGGCTAATGTCGAGGCACCGCCAACGGCGGGCGTGCAACTGACGGAGGGGGTGCTTGTTGGCGAGGTGCCGGCCGGCGTACACCCGGGTGCATTAAGCTCCAATGCCCGTGCCAGTGCAGGAGACACGAATACCGCCGCCGCCGGAGACACCAATGGCGCCGCCGCCGGAGACACCAATGGCGCCGCCTGCGCGCTGTGCGAGTTGCTGGTCGTGAAGCTGGGAACCGGGGGAGGCCCCTGTTGGCCGCCCGCAATCCATGTCGTCAGCCCATGAATCAACATAGGCACCATGGCGTTGAGCGTCATTCCAAGTTGTTGTTGCACTTGCTCTTGGACAAGCTCCGGAATCCGCGCCACTTGTGCCTTGAGTTCTTCAACCTCACGCGTCTGGCTTTCCGAGCTGGTCTTTTTCTCCTTCCGCACACTAGCGGTATAGTATGACCCCCATTTTGTGGACAAGCCTTTGCCGGCCACACGACCAGCTGACGTCGGCTTAGTGAGCTTATCCTTGTTTTTCATTACGTTCAACGCCCTATTTAAAGGGGTGTCGAAAGGGGAGCTCTTAGACGACCGCGTGCTACTGCTTTCAGTGTCCTGTGAAAGGAACGTGAACCATTTAGAAATATTGGGGATTAATTAGAGTGCAACCATATGGAGCTAATTACGCGGGGGTGTATTCCTTACCAGAAGAAGCTCAAGCGCCCTGGTCTTCGGATCCGTGGTAGGCTCCTTTGTTATCGGGTCCTCCTTGTACCGGGCCCTGACATAGTTCCTGGTCTGCTTGTCACCGCTGTATTTCTCGAAGTGGGGCGGTAGGCCATGCTCGGCATGCTCCGCGTCCTCCTTGTCCCATATAGGCTCCGCCACTTTGTAACCGCCGGGACCGAGTTTGTGTTCCCCTAAGTTCAACTCCCGCATTTCTTTCCCCCACTGACTTGATTCGGAGGTTGCACTACTCTCGCACTTGATCTTGAACTCCTTGTACTCATCTTCGCTCATCAAAGGATATTTCGCCTTGATCTTCTCATAACTATCACCTTTATCAATCATTCTCTTCACCGCGCTTTTCCAAGTAGACAGGGCCGTGCTCATCTTTGTGAGGGCGGCACTATTCACTTTATTCCCTGAGAGGCGTGTGTTTTCAAATTCGGCGGGGAACTTGTATCGTTCGTGCAGCTTCGTGAAGAAGGTTGCGCAAATTCCCTCGGTCCTTATGCCTAAGGTTCTCGGTGTTGATCGAGACGGTGCTCCGGAGAATGCACCCGAGCTGAACCGAGTACCCCTTGACTATATGTTTGGGCTCCATTGGATTCCCGTCGGAGTCCACTTGAGTGAATTCCTCCTTGAGGGTGCGGAGCGCATTCGGGCGCCGGTCCTTCCTTTGCTTCTTCGGTTGGCTGCCATCTGTGTGTGCGCCGCCATCATCTGTGGTGGCATCCTTAGCGGCACCATCAGTGGTGTCATCCCCGACGCCACTAGGGGTTATGTAGTCAGGATCGATGTCTTCCGCGGCGTCCTCATAGCGGTGAGGTTCTTCCTCCATCTCCTGGGACAGCTCCCAGAATTGCTTGCCGCCTGAACCGCCGGCCTCATCGTTGTGGGCCATGTTTCGCTCGAAATAGGAAAAAAGTTTGGTCAAAAAGTTGGTTATTGTCAAGGAACAAGATCATGGTCTCATCATTTAGGGTTTGTCGACACCGAGGCAGCCTAGGAAAAAATAAATCCGCAAGTCAATATATCAGGACCCATCACATCTTCATAGACTCGATGGGGCCTCAAATTCCCTTCCTCAGCTAAAACTAGTTGTCCGCCTCAATCGATGGGTTTTCTCACATTTTTCTGATTCAAACTAGATTTCGATGGCTGTTAGGTTATTCGGAAGTAGTAGCAACTTGTAGAGGGTGAAAATTAGCCAGCATTGGGAAGTTCCAGTCTACTAGTAGAGGGAAAAACATGAGGAGCAGCTTGTAGGTTTGCTTGCTCCGGTGGGGCGGGATGGAGGATATAGCTGTAGCACCCCTATATCGTACATAGATTTATTTTTTGCCCTGTTGCTCTTACTAGTTTTAGCTTATCAAAGTGGATGTATGTATCACATGTTTCTGAAACTAGATTTGTATTGCTGGTAGGTTATTTTTTGTATGTGATCTAAAATAAATACAAAAATTATTTTTTGCCCTGCTTCTCTTACTAGTTTTAGCTTATCAAAGTGGATGTATGTATCATATTCTTCTGGTGCATGAGAGAGTGAGGGGTAAACCACAAGCTAGACAAGTGAAGGTGGTGGAGTGGTGTTGCATCCCCATCCATCCATCTATCCATCCATCTGCATCATCTCTTTTGACTTGACCACATTGGCTCATAGCTAATCTAGCCAAGCTACCTAGATCCACCTGCTTGCTTGTTGCACATTGTGTGGAGGGAGCAGATCTCGCCACTGCTTAAGTGTAAAGCTAGATAGTGTGTGTGTGAGAGTCCACTTAGCTGAAAATGTTGATTAATTTTTGTTTTGGTTGAGAATCGGGCACCTTCTAGGTCAAGAAAAATGGGCATGACCTTTGCTAATTTTCTTGACCTAGGAGTGCCCCATTCTCAACCGAAATGGAAATTAATCAACATTTCAGGAGAAAGGGGTCATTTCAGAAGATCACAAGTAGCAGCAGCATCACAAGTTGAAAAAATCACAAGTAGCAGCAGCATCACAAGTAGTGCAGCATCAGCAGCAGCATCACAAGTAGTACATCAGCAGCAGTGAATAAAATTTTTATATGAAGTTTCTGAAATTTATGGAAGTTTCTAGTACACTAAAGGAGAGAAAGGAGAGGAAGTACCCTAGCAATCTATGAAAGTGTCCAGTACACTAAACTCCAACTCCGGTACCAGAGGAAATGGGCAGTAGATGCGCAGCACTAGACCACCTACAACAGATGCAACAAATTACTCCAGTTAAGTTAAATTACTCCAACTCCTATTTGCAAGATCACAAGTAAAACAAGCAGTACTCTACTTCTATTTGCAATATCACCAACTGCTCTGGGTACAAGAACAAGCAGTACTAACCAGCCACTCCTTGGAGTGCAGATGCAGCTCCAGCTCCTTGATGTGCAGATGAGCAAATAGTGAGCAAGGACTGAAAGTCAAACACGTACAAAGATAACTAGTACATGGACTAGTAAACAAGGTGAACACACAATTATACTAGCAGATTACTCAATCACAAAGCAAGAATTCGATGACAGTTATTTCTCATAGCATAAAGATGGAGTAGAAGAAGTAGAGAGCGGCAGCAAGAAGGATTTAGAGAAGTGGAGTAGCAGCACTAGGGGTGAGGGGAGAGGAGCAGCAAGGACGAGGAATGGAGGCGGCGATAGCAGCATGTAGAGCAGCAGAGTAGCGCGGCGGCGCAGGCGTGCAACCACGATAGAGCAGCGGCAGCAGGGTCGCGCGGGCGGGGTCGGGGCTCAGCCGGCGGTAGGCTGAGCATGATGCGCGGGGCGAGAGCAGAGGCAGGGGTCGGTGCAGGCGGGGCGAGGGCGGGCAGCAGCAGGGCAAGTGCTCATCCGGTGCAGAAATCAGGGGGGATTTTGAGCCGGCATAGGATGCAATAGGGAAGGAGGGAGGGGGAGAGAGGAGGAAGGAGGGGTGGTGGCTACCTGCCTATGGACCGGCCACCGACGTAGCTTCGGCGGCGGTGTTCCTGGGCGGGGGCGGCTGCTCCGGGGACAGGGAGGGAGGCCCTGCGGTGCCGAAGTCGGGGCTGCGGAGGCTGGGCGCGTGTGGCTGCCCGGCTCGAGGAGGCAGGGCGACGGCGGTGGAGCCCGAGGAGGCAGGGCGGCGACGGTGGAGCGGGCGGTGGAAGGAGGGGGTGCGTGTGAGGGTGTGGCGAGGGGGAAAGTGGATCTGGCGAGGGAGGGACGAAGGGATCGAGCGAATTAGCTAGGGGGGACATTACTAATGGTGCACCCCCTGGCGGTGCGCCATTAGAATGTTTTTTTGATAGCAATGGCGCACCCCCGAGCGGTGCGCCATAAGTAATATTTTTTTTTTGCAAAGCAATGGCGCTCCAGCCAGCGGTGCGCCATAAGTAATTTTTTTATTATTTTTTGTTGCATCTAATAATTTTTTAGGAAATGCATATGAATATGAAATAGCAATAAATTTTTATAAAAACAGTAATAACTTTTAAAAATATATCATCAAATTTGTTATTTGAAAATATAATCAAATTTGTTTTTTTGGATTTTTAGTTGCATTCATTTGTGACGGTGGAGCGGGGGAGGGTGCGGGTGGGATCGAGATGGAGGGGGATCGAGATCGAGATGGAGGGGGAATCGAGATCGAGATGGAGGGGGATCGAGATCAAGTGTCCTCATGAATTCAAAAAGTGCCCATGAAATTTAAAAATATTCATGATATCAAAAAGTGCCCATGAAATACAATCGAGAAATGAAGACTACGATTTAAATACAATCGATCTTAGCTAGCTATCTGTTCACAATCTTCTTGCCCTTCTTTTTCGCAAATGGAGTTCTTCTGTGGAACGGACGTCCTTTAGGTAGGGTGGTCCTGCTTCTTGTGGTGTGTGTTGCTACTTCATCGTCGTCGTCATGTTCGATCTTCGGGTCGCCATACTTGTCGAAGTCTTGCTCATTGGCTACTCCATCCATTCCGATGATCTTCCTTTTGCCTCTCCTCACGACAACACGACTGGGCTTTGACGGGTCGGTAATGAAGAAGCATTGGTCCACTTGGGAAGCTAGTACCCATGGCTCATTTTTCGCGGTGACGTTTGCGCCCGTGGTCTTGGTTTTGGCTTCGGGTATAACCATGGTGGTGAAATACCGGTCTTCCTTTAGGACGCTCTTGGCCCATCTGACACGGAACATCGGGACTTTCTCTCCAGCGTAGCTCAGCTCCCAGATCTCCTTGATCCTTTCGTAGTATCTGTCCTTGTCGTTACCGGTGTAGGATTCCATCGTTACCCCGGAGTTCTGATAACCATCGCTCTTCATGTCCTTGTCCTCGGTGTAGAATGTGTAGCCGTTGATATCGTACGCCTCATAGGTAATCAGGTTGTGCTCGGTGCCCTGTGACAAGGCGAATATGAGTTGTTCTTCCGCGGAAGAATCCTCATGTAAAGGGTACGACAGAAGCTTCTGCTTGAACCAACGCGTGAAACATGAGTTGTGCTCTTTGAGTATATCTCCGTCCGTCCTTTGTTGGCCTCGATCATTGTACGTCTTCTCAATAAAGGTTTTGTGCTCTACCACCCAAGGATCGACCACGTCTATGTGTTGTAGCGCGACTAGGTTTGCTCTTTCAAAGTCGGCGAGTCGACCCTCGAAGTCGACATGCATTTCGCGGCGACCCTCACGGTGACCCCATCTAGCGAGCCTGCCGAGGTGCCTGTTGACGGGCAGACCAACGGGGTTCTCGATGCCTAGATAATTCATGCAGTAGGAGATGCACTCTTCGGTCAGAAAGCCCCTGGCTATACTTCCCTCTGGACGTGACATGTTGCGAACGTATCCTTTGATGACACCATTCATCCTTTCGAACGGCATCATGTTGTGCAGGAACGTCGGCCCGAGTTGGATGATATCCTCCATGATATGGACCAGCAGATGCACCTTAACGTCGAAGAATGCGGGCGGGAAGTACATCTCAAGCTCGCATAGTATCACCACGATCTCTTCCTGTAGCCTTCTGAGTTGCCTCACGCCAATCGACTTCCGAGAGATGACGTCGAAAAAGTTGCATAGGCCAAATAGCGTTTCACGGACGTGCGCGTCCATGATCCCACGGGTTGCAACTGGAAGTATCTGCGTCATCAGCACGTGACAGTCGTGAGACTTCATCCCGCTGAACTTCTGCTTCGCTGGGTCTAGGTATCTGCTTATCTTCCCCGCGTAACCGTAAGGAAGTTTTACTCCTAGGAGGCAGGTGAAAAACTACTCTCCTGACTTAGAGTGAAGCACGCGGGAGGGTAGTCATTTCCGGTCTTCTTGGCCTTTTTGCCTTTGCGACGACTTTCTGTGTCCTGCTTCGCCTCATCATCATCATCATCATCATCATCATCATCATCATCATTAGCGTGAAGCTCCTGCCTGATGCCCATTGATTTCAAGTCCGCCCTTGCTTTCGGCCCATCTTTGGTCCTCTCTGGCATGTTGAGCAGGGTACCAAGCAGACTCTCGCACACTTTCTTCGTGATATGCATGACATCAAGGCTGTGAGGCACACGGTGGATCTTCCAGTACGGCAAGTCCCAGAAAGCAGACCTCGTTTTCCATACCTTCAGCAGCGGCTCTGGCGCCTTTCGCTTCTTTCCCTGCTCTGGCGCCTTTTGCTTCTTTCCCGGCAGTGGGCAGTCTTTCCAATTTTTCAACAGCTCGTCTATTTCCTCGCCGCTCCTCGTACACGGGCGTTTTCGGGGTTCTGTTTCACCATCGAACAGATCCTTGCGTTTCCTCCACGGGTCATCATCGCGAAGCCACCTTCGATGTCCCATGAACACGGTTTTCAAAGACCCGGGATCTCTATCTAGCTGGCGATACATTGTGTCATCCATGCACCTTACGCATCCAGAAAATCCGTGGACTACCTACCCCGCGAGATATCCGTAACCGAGATACTCGTGCACCGTCGTGAGCAGTGCGGCTCTCATAGGGAAATATTCTTTCTCTGTGGCGTCCCATGTATTGGCTGGCGTTTTCCACATCATGTCTAGCTCCTCCTTCAGTAGCCCCAGATACAGATTGATGTCGTTCCCTGGTTGTTTCGGCCCTTCAATTAGCATACTCATGTGAATGTACTTCCTCTTCATGCACAACCAGGGGGGAAGGTTGTACATCCACACAAACACAGGCCAGGTGCTATGTGTGCTTCTCTGGCTGCCAAACGGATTGACTCCATCGGTGCTTGCGCCCAGCACGATGTTCCTTGGATCCTTCCCAAATTCTGGGTATTCGAAGTTCAACGCTTGCCACTGGCTCGCATCCTTAGGGTGACTCAGCATCTTGTCTTTTTTACTTATCTCCGGATCATTTCCGTCATCTTCCCGCTTCTTCTCCTCCCTATGCGCGTGCCAACGCAGGAGCTTTGCTACCTTAGGGTCCACGAAATACCGCTGCAGACGAGGAGTGATCGGAAAGTACCACACTGATTTTCGAGGAGCTTTCTTCCTCTTCTTGTATCGAGTGACGCCGCACACCGGACATATGGTAGACTCCGCGTGCTCCTCCCGATAAATGATACAATTGTTCATGCATACATGGTATTTCACGTGCGGTAAATCCAGAGGACACACGATTTTCTTCGCCTCCTCGAAACTGGTCGGGCACTTGTTCCCCTTGGGAAGATGTTCGTGCCAGAATGACATGTTCTCGTCGAAGCATGCGTCGGTCATTTTGTGTTTTACCTTCATCTCAAGAGCCATGAGCGTTACTTTCAGGCGGGTATCCTTGGGCCTGCATCCTTCATACAATGGAGTAACCGCGTCTATCTCCAGTTGATCCAGCTTGGCCTTCTCTCGGGAGGCAGCTCTTGCGTTATCCGTCTGCTTCAGAAGCAGCTCTTGAATATGAGGGTCCTGCACCTAGCCTCCATCGTCGTCTGCTCCGGCATCTTCATCTTCATGATCATGCCCTTCGTCTTGATCTTCCTCATCATCATGTACGACATCTTCTACATGATGACTGTGTACAGCATCACCGTCGTGATCATGTCCTGGAGATTCTTCATCTTCTCGTCCGCCCTCGCTGCGGTGGTACTTGTCTTGTTGCCCTTCTTCATTTCTTGCCCGGCCCCCATGGACGACTTCATAGTCATCTTCATCACCTTGCCACCGATAGCCATCCATGAAACCATGCAAGAGCAGGTAGTCCCACACCTGCCCGGAATCCGGGTCCGCAATAAGGCTCTTCAGCTTGCATCTTCGACACAGACATCTTATCTCCGTCTCGTTCTTTTGAAGCATCTCGGCCTTCACGGAGCTCAAAAACCTATTCATGATGCCTTCAGTCATCGTGCGGACCAAGGTCGCCTACGGGGTAGAGCAAAACGATATTTTAGAACCAAGAAAAAATTTGGCATGACCTTCCCTAAAAATAGGACCAAAAAGAATGCATAGTGCCAAAATTCTCGCCGAAACGGAAATGAATCAAAACATTCCGGCAAAATATTGGCAACTATCGCATTTCAAATACCGGTACCTTCAAACACAAACATATATGCAACACCACAAACACATGCAACACCACAAACATACATAGATCTAGCTAGGCCACAAAAAGTGCATGTGCACGTTGTTGGAGCGAGCTAGGGAGAAAAAAAGTAGATCTACATCATGAAGATAGCTTTTCCCCTTACTTACCTATCAAAAAAAGGTAATTTCACCACTTAATTTTGATGAATCTATGGTGGAAATGAGGTGAGGAGGAGTAGGCAGCCGAAAGCTTGGAGAAGGAGGTGGAGGGAATGAAGTGGGGAAAGTGAGTGGGTAGGTGTGGGGCTGTCCAAAATATCTTGTTGGGGTCCCAGGTTACTAATGGCGCACCACCAGCAAATGCGCCATTAGTAACCCTGGTTACTAATGGCGCACCTGCAGGTGGTGCGTCATTAGTAGTTTTACAAAAAAGTAAAAATAAATAAATAAATATATATTAATGGCGCACTGGGTAATAGTGCGCCATTACTAGTTTAAACTAGTAATGGCGCACTGTGAACGGTGCGCCATTAGTAGTTTTGCAAAAAAAAGAATAAAAAAAATTACAGTAATGGCACACTGTCTGCCTGGTGCGCCATTACTAGTTAGAACTAGTAATGGCGCACTTCGACCTGATGCGCCATTAGTTTGTATGAAAAATGGAAAAAAAATACTAGTGGCGCACCCTGTTTCTGGTGCACCATTAGTGTCTTCCACACTAATGGCACATCACCAACCGGTGCGCCATTAGTATATAGTAGTGGCGCACTGCTTCCATGGTGCGCCATTAGTATCAATCCTATCTATAGCCCTTTTCCTAGTAGTGCGGGCAGGGCAATGAATGCTTGTGTGTTTGTTTTTACTTGAGGGTTGTAGGATCTAGAAGTAGATGTGTCTAGAGGGGGGTGATTAGACACTTAGTGCTAAAGTTGCAATTTTTAGGCCTTTTTGGTTTGAGTGGAGTTTTAGGCACAATTTCAACATACACAATACATATCAAGCAAGCATGCAAAGAGTATATGAGCAGCGGAATGTAAAGCATGCAACTTGCAAGAATGTAAGGGGAAGGGTTTGGAGAATTCAAACGCAATTGGAGACACGGATGTTTTTCCCATGGTTCAGATAGGTGGTGCTATCCTACATCCACGTTGATGGAGACTTCAACCCACGAAGGGTAACGGTTGCGCGAGTCCACGGAGGGCTCCACCCACGAAGGGTAATGGTTGCGCGAGTCCACGGAGGGCTCCACCCGCGAAGGGTCCACGAAGAAGCAACCACCCACGAAGGGTCCACGAAGAAGCAACCTTGTCTATCCCACCATGGCCATCGCCCATGAAGGACTTTCCTCACTAGCGGTAGATCTTCACGAAGTAGGCGATCTCCTTGCCCTTACAAACTCCTTGGTTCAACTCCACAATCTTGTCGGAGGCTCCCAAGTAACACCTAGCCAATCTAGGAGACACCACTCTCCAAGAAGTAACAAGTGGTGTGTAGGTAATGAACTCCTTGCTCTTGTGCTTCAAATGATAGTCTCCCCAACACTCAACTCTCCCTCATAGGATTTGGATCTGGTGGAAAGAAGGTTTGAGTGGAAAGCAACTTGGGGAAAGCTAGAGATCAAGATTCATATGGTAGGAATGGAATATCTTGGCCTCAACACATGAGTAGGTAGTTCTCTCTCAGAAATAGGATGCTGGAAGTGTAAGCTTAGTCTGATGGCTCTCTCTACGAATGAAGAGGAGGTGGAGGGGTATATATAGCCTCCACACAAAATCCAACCGTTACACACGATTTACCAATCTCGGTGGGACCGAATCAACAAACTCAGTCAGACCGAAATAGGAAACCTAGTGACCGTTAGAGATTTTTGGTGGGACCGACTGGATCAACTCGGTGGGACCGATGTGCTAGGGTTAGGGTAAATCCAAAACTCGGTTTGACCAATTACTCAAACTCGGTGGGACCGATTTGGGTAATAAGTGAAACAGAGAGTTGGCCAAGCAAACTCGATGGGGCCGATTGCATATCTTGGTGGGACCGAAAATATTGCAATAGGTAACAAAGAGTTTGCAAGCCCATCTCGGTGAGACCGAGATCCCATCGGTGAGACCGAACTGATTAGGGTTTCTGGCAGTGGCTATGACAGGTGAAACTCGATGGCGCCGGATAGGAATAATCGGTAGGTCCGAGTTTGGCTTTGGGTTTAGGTCATATGTGGAAGTGGGAAAGTAGCTGAGGATTTTGGAGCATACCATTAAGCACATGAAGCAAGAGGCTCATTAAGCAACACCTCATCCCTCCTTGATAGTATTGGCTTTTCCTATGGACTCAATGTGATCTTGGATCACTAAAATGTAAAATGAAGAGTCTTGAGCTTGAAGCTTTAGCCAATCCTTTATCCTTAGCATCTTGAAGGAGTTCCCACAACCTTTAGTCCATGCCACTCCATTGTTGAACTTATCTGAAACATACTAGATAGAAATGTTAGTCCAACAAGAGATATGTTGTCATCAATTATCAAAACCACCTAGGGAGCACTTGTGCTTTCAAGGGTCAGGTGTGACACGGGTGTCAGCAGTTGCATTTTGAGTGTAATATAGGCAGACAACAAAGTCTTTCACTATTCCCCTTCCCTTAAATTTTTAGTGAGGTTCTACCCGAAACACCCCCCTCCAAAGCGAAATTAGTTAAGCCCAAGCCCATAACTCAAAAATGACTTCTTTACATCTTTTATGGCTTATTTTGACAATATGCGCTGAAAAGGCGGAATTTAACTGGCCCTGAACCTGCAATTCAATTGTGCGTGCAATGATGAATCACTCCTGCTTGCTATCTGTACATTTAGGCATCATCATACATGGCATAACCTAATACATGTGAATTCCATTGTAGAATCTGGAATATGCAATGTTTATGTTAGTTCATACGTTGCACATGATGTTTAAATGCCCCTTAAATCTGGTCAGTCAAGTGATGGTCATTAAGCCTCCTTCTTTGCTTCTTTTCTTGATATGTAAGATTTTCTCACACATCTGTTCAATTGCTTGTTTGCATCAGCCAGCCATACTAGGACTGTTTGCTTTGATTACTTGCTGTTCTTGACCTAACACCCTAACAAAGCTTGTCAACGATTTAAACACTAAGGGCTGCTGTAGTGGGGCCTTGTCTAACTCATAGGTGACATAAAGGTTTGGCTGTACACTACAGTAGGCAAGTATGTTAGGAAAGTATGCATATTTATCTTCCAAGGAGAGGAGTAACTAGTTGACATAGTTATGTGGTGTTGTTTTGTTATAATCTCATCCTTTTGTGTTCAAAGACTGGAAAGTATGCATATTTATCTTCCAAGGAGACGAGTAACTAGTTTGTGTCACCTTGCAGAGGGGGTGCAATGAAGATAAGATTGAGGATTTCCAAGTACAAGATGTTAGGAAGGAGCCTTGCAAGAGAAGTAGGAGCTGCGCTGAGCCTCTTCAACCTGCTAAGGTAAGTCACTGTATGCAACTCAACAGTTCAATTCCTTGTTTGTTTCAGGCATAGTTAATTTTCTCTTTTCAATTGCTTTATTTGTCCTCAGTTAATGAGATGCCCAAATAATCATGCCTGATGTTCGGTACTTGTATCACTATTAGTTGACATAATTAAAGGCCTTACCATTTAATTACTCTACCAAAGTGTGCCTGAAGCTTTGAAGTCTATTAACCAACTACTATTGCATGAGGCTCACAATCTAGTTTATACTACGCTAATGATTGCATAGTTTTGCCTGCTGTAGTATGTTTGTATGAAACCCTCTGCTGTTCATTATGCTCCCTAAGACTTTAATTGAGGCACAGAATGGCCAACTGCTTGCTTACTTATACGCAACGTGCTGTCTAAATTTGTAACTTGTTTGTGTTTTCGATTGGGCCCCAACATCATGCTCCTCTGGTGAGCTAAGAGGGATTTCTGTATGCAAGCTGCACAGACTATCTTTTTTATAATTTTTAAAATATCACCTGCTTATGCTTCATGACGTGTAACATTTTTTCTGAAAGTGACGTGTAACATTATTGTTAGTCCTGTTTTCCCATGTAGTACAAAATAGTGTCTTGTTCGCTTCACTGTTGTAACTATATTTTTTCCCCAGTCATGTGTACTTACAGAAACATTTCAGGATGAAGTGACATCAACACAAAGATCTGCGAGCAGTGCGGCATGGCCATTATCGAATGATTATGGATTGGAATTGGAATGTGCTGATGTTCTCGAGCATCAACTAGAGGTGGCAAGACAACGTGTACATGATTGTCAATGTATAATCAACAAGTTGAGACTAGACATGCATGTATTAGATGCAGGAGTCAAAAAATGAAACAAGACGCTGAGGTAACCATGAAGGAATTGGAGATTTTGCAGACTGAAATTTGTGCTATCTGAATCCAGCCAATCCTATTTTCTGAAGAGATTATAGTTTAAATGGAGTTAAGTTGATGCGCGTCCATGATGTATGAGCTGTATTTGCCCAGTGTATGTAATTTGTTGTTTGTGTATGCTTTATTATCACCTGTGCCGAACCATAATGCCCAGTGGGTATAATCGGCTGTAATTTCTTTATTGTATAGGGTAGGATTATTCTACCTTTCTATGCCTTGATCTCTTTGTTGTAATAGTGTAGGCTTTTTAGAGGTGATAGTATTGAGTAGGATAATTCTTTGAATATGCTATATCGTTCAAACGGGGGCCAATTCGCCCGACCATGGCCCTTCACGGGCCGTCGGATCCATGGGCCTTCTACGTCTCGTAGGATCCATGGGCCTTCTACGTCTCGTAGGATCCATGGGCCTTCTACGTCTCGTAGGATCCATGGGCCTTGTACGTCTCGTAGGATCCATGGGCCGCCGGCTCATTTATGGGTCTTGTACGGGCCTTTAATGGGCCGTAGACGGGCCTTTAATGGAAATCGTATGTTTTATGGGCTGACCATAATGGTCCGTTAATAGGCCGTATTTGGTGATGCTATGAAAATGGCCCAACAGACTAATGGACCACAAACGGGCCGACTGTAACGACGGGCTGAATTTGGCCCATAAACAGAAATTGACAGTAACGGGTCGTAAGTAACCGAATGCTGCAAATGAGCCCAAGAATAAATGGGCCCTCAGAAGGCCGAAAGTTAACTTGGGCTGGAAACGGCCCAACGGAATAACGAGCCGTTAATGGGTATAAAGTGATACACTGTTCATTACGGGCCAGTTTCACCACGGGCTGTTAATGGGTGTAAAGTAAACACTGTTCATTAGGGGCTAGTTTCAGCATGGGCCGCTAATGGGCCAAGAGTTACAAAGGGCATCATATGGGCCGAAAGACGTCATGGGCTATACATGGGCCAGAAGTGAAAACGGGCTGGAATCATATTGGACGGCCCAGATGATGCTACTGGGCCTAATTCGGATAGGGCGTAACGGGCCTTGGGTTAGCGGGCTGTAAATGGGCTATATGCGAACAGGGCGTTAACAGGCTTTCCATGGGCCGGCCCGCCAGCTTTTCACCAAGTCAAATGGGCCGGCCTTTTCACAGGAATGGGCCACTGTTGGGCCGTGCCACGTGTCGATGTATCATAGGCGCCTTCTGTCTAGTGAGTGGATGACATATGTCCCAACGATGATCCGACATGTGTTTCCTCTAGCCAATGGTGATTTTACACGTGGAAAATCCCCATTGGTCGGGGCTGTTAACGGGTTATCGGATCCAAAACCTGACCCGATAGCTTAACGGCATTCCGTTACGGTGGATGCCACGTGTCGGTCACCCTTGACAAAAGCACTTCTGTGACTCGTGATTTATTGTCATGGAAGTGGACACTTCCGTGATGATAATTTTGGTAATGTCATGGAACACTTATACGACAGCACAGGTATGACTATCTTGATTCTGTCATAAATTTGTCATGGATGTACATGCATGACAAAAAAGCGACCTACTGTGACAAACACGTACCATCACGGAAGTGTATTTTTTTGTAGTGATCGAGGGATCATAAAGCAAAACTCAAAACTAGATCATGCCATAAGCTTTATTCTACTAGATCAAGATATTACCAAAAGGATCGAACTAAGAAAAATGGTAAAGATAAAAGTGATGGTGATACGATACCGGGTCACTCCCCCAAGCTTGGCAGTTGCCAAAGGGAGTGCCCATACCAGATACTCAATTCTTCTTTCTTGGTGGAGAAGGTGATGGTTTTGTTGATGGCGTAGGCTTGTCGTCCTTCTTCCAAGGCATAGTCTCACCATCATAGAAGGATGATCGAGTCTCCTCGAACCTCAAATCTGCAGCCAAACTCATCCTCCTGAATCTATATTCATACTCATAGTTTTGATTTTGCAGGTCATAGATCTGGGCTTGGAGGTGCTCGATTTTCTCATGAAGCTTGAAGATGGCCTCCCCAATGTACTTGACGTCTAGCTTGTGGTTGTTGGTGAACTCTGTGATCATAATGTGATTGGAATCGAGTCCACGCTCCACCATCTCCTGACACTTGAAAACTTCTTGCTCCAATGCCTCGAGCCTTGCCTCCGTACTTCCGGTCTTCCTTGGTCCCTCAACATCGTGGATGTGCAACAACCCCTCACGCCTCTCAATGGTTTGACGGTGTGGCAGCACCTCCGCGAGGTAGGGGTTGATGACCTTCTCAAAGAACTGGTCCTTGGGGGCACTTGAAGACGACATGACGTACTGGATCTGCCAGAAAAACAGCTCGAAACAAAGACAAGATATTTTTGCATGATACGGGAGTCAAAACCTCCGGGAGATTATATAATGAATTTTTACCGACCAAATTATGTAACATGTAAGAAAATGGAGTCCGAAGAGCGCACGAGGTGCCCACGAGGTAGGGGGCGCCCAGTAGGGTAGGGTGCGCCCTCCACCCTCGTGGAGGCCTCGTGTCCTTCCCGGACTGCTTCTTATTTTTCTAAATATTCCAAAACGGAGAAATATTGCCTTAAAAACTATTTTGGAGTCGGTTTACTTACCGTACCACATACCTATTCCTTTTAGGAGTCTGAAACGTTTCAGAAAGTGTCCCTTATGTATTCCTCCGGGGTTACGGTTTCAATAACATTGGTTTCAACATTTGTGGGATTACCTGAGATATAATGTTTGATTCTTTGACCGTTCACCACCTTCGGATTTGTGCCTTCGAAGTTGTTGATTTTTATGGCACCGGAATGATAGACCTCCTCGATAACGTAAGGACCTTCCCATTTACAGAGAAGTTTTCCTGCAAAAAATCTTAAACGAGAGTTGTATAGCAATACATAATCACCTACATTAAACTCATGCTTTTGTATCCTTTTGTCATGCCATCTTTTAACTTTTTATTTAAACAACTTGGCATTTTCGTAGGCTTGGGTTCTCCATTCATCGAGTGAGATAATATCAAATAACCTCTTCTCACTGGCAAGTTTAAAATCATAATTGAGCTCTTTAATAGCCCAATATGCCTTGTGTTCTAGTTCGAGAGGTAAGTGACATGCTTTTCCATAAACCATTTTATACGGAGACATACCCATAGGATTTTTATATGCAGTTCTATAGGACCATAATGCATCATCAAGTTTCTTGGACCAATTCTTTCTAGACCTATTGACAGTCTTTTGCAAAATTAATTTGAGCTCTCTATTACTCAATTCTACTTGACCACTAGACTGAGGGTGATAAGGGGATGCAATTCTATGATTAACATCATAGTTAGCAAGCATTTTACGGAAAGCACCATGAATGAAATGTGAACCACCATCAGTCATTAAATATCTAGGGACTCCAAATCTTGGAAAAATAACTTCTTTAAGCATTTTAATAGAAGTGTTATGATCAGCACTACTAGTTGGAACTAAAATATGTGTATATCCATTAGAGGCAGGAAAAGGACCCATATAGTCAAAGCCCCAAACATCAAATGGTTCAATAACGAGTGAATAGTTCATAGGCATTTCTTGACGTCTACTAATATTACCAATTCTTTGACATTCATCACAAGATAAGACAAACTTACGTGCATCCTTGAAAAGAGTAGGCCAATAAAAACCAGATTGCAATACCTTATGTGCAGTTCTATCTCTAGCATGGTGTCCTCCATAAGCTTCGGAGTGACACTTGCGTAGGATCTGTTCCTGTTCATGCTCAGGTAGAGAACGTCTAATAACACCATCTACTCCTTCTTTATAAAGATGTGCACTACTAGGGAAAACCTTATACACAGATTTTTAGCAGCAGCGCGACACAAAAAGAAGCGCTACTGCTAATTAGCAGTAGCGCGGGTTTTTACCCCTCGCTACTACTAAGTTGATAGTAGTAGCGCGGGTTTTTAACCCTCGCTACTACTAACCGGTCTCTACCGTGCTCCCCGACACATGCCATAGTAGTAGCGAGGGGTATAAACCCACGCTACTACTAAGTTGATAGTAGTAGCGCGGTTTTATACCCCTCGCTACTCCTAAGTACGAGGTAGGTGAAGTCGCCATATCCTCGGCCGAATCCCCATCTCCTCTCCCTCCCTCCTCTCTTCCACCATTCTCTCCTCTCACTTTCCATACGCTCTCACATGGACCTCTTGCCCATGCACCCATCCATCTCCGTGGTGCCGAAAGAGGCCACCACCTCGCGCCACCGGCATCTAGGAGCTCGCCGGTCTTCCACCGACGTCTAGGAGGCCGCCGCCCCACGCCACCACACCGGAGCACCTCACCACCGGCGACTAGCTCCGCTGCTCCCTACATCACCTTCCTCTCTCCCTCGGTTTTCCTTTCCTCTCTCTCCCTCTGGTTTGACTCACCCTCCCATGTCCATGCCCGTGCAGGTCGTCGCCATGGACGACCCGGAGCTATCTGGCATGGTCAGGAAGAGGAGCCCCATGCCGCGGCCTGGCTCTGCCATAGAAACGGGCCCTCTCCAACAGCCACTGCTGGATCTGGTCTTCCGCTATCCGTTCATGCCTCCTGCGACGCCAATCATCGCTAGATCGAACCACTGCTACCATTGACAACACACACGGGATCGAGATTTTGTTTTGTTTTTGAAAGTAATAGCAGTAGCGCGGGATATAAGACCCGCTATAGCTAATTAGCAGTAGCATTGTTCGTAACGCATGCTACAGGTAACCATGTATAGCAGTAGCGTGTGTCAACACGCGCTACTGCTACAAGTTAGCTGTGATGCCATATCAGTAGCGCGGGCACCCGCGCTACTAATACACCCAAAACCCGTGCTGCCGCTAGGCTTTTCCCTAGTAGTGGTGGGTCATCCCAAAAGTAATGTCTCAAATCATAGAAGAACTTTTTCTTTTGCTGGTATGTGAAACTAGGTGGTATGAATTTGGCAACAATGTAATTAGCATAATCAGCATACCATGGAGCAGTATGAGAAGCATTTATGACATTTAATTGCTCATCAGGAAAGCTATCATCAATAGGTAGTGGGTCATCAAACACATTTTCTAACCTAGACAAGCTGTCTGCAACGGGGTTCTCAGCTCCCTTTCTATCAACAATATGTAAGTCAAATTCTTGTAGCAAGAGAACCCATCTAATAAGTCTAGGTTTAGTATCTTTCTTTTCCATAAGATATTTAATAGCAGCGATCAGTGTGAATAGTTACTTTAGAATCAACAATATAAGGTCTGAACTTATCACAAGCAAATACAACTGCTAAGAATTCTTTTTCAGTAGTAGCATAATTTCTTTGAGCATTGTCTAGGGTTTTACTAGTATATTGAGTAACATTTAATTTCTTATCAACTCTTTGCCCTAGAACAGCACCTACAACATAATCACTAGCATCACACATAATTTCAAAGGGTAAATTCCAATCAGGTGGCTGAACAATAGGTGCAGAGATTAATGCTTTCTTAAGTATTTCAAATGCTTCTACGCAATCCTCATCGGAGGCAAATGGTATATCTTTTTGTAATAAATTAGTCAGAGGCCGAGAAATTTTTGAGAAGTCCTTAATGAACCTCCTATATAATCCGGCATGCCCAAGGAAACTTCTTATACCTTTGATGTCCTTGGGGCATGGCATCTTTTCAATAGCATCAACCTTGGCTTTATCAACTTCAATACCTCTTTCAGAAACTTTATGCCCCAAGACAATACCTTCATTAACCATAAAGTGGCACTTTTCCCAATTCAAGACAAGATTAGTTTCTTCACATCTCTGCAAAACTCGATCAAGGTTGCTCAAGCAATCATCAAAAGAAGATCCATAGACGGAGAAATCGTCCATGAAAACCTCACAAATCTTTTCACAAAAGTCAGAGAATATAGCCATCATGCATCTTTGAAAGGTAGCAGGTGCATTGCATAAACCAAAAGGCATATGTCTATAAGCAAAAGTACCAAAAGGGCAAGTAAAAGTAGTCTTTGATTGATCCATGGCTGACACAGGTATTTGAGAGAAACCAAAATAACCATCTAGAAAGCAAAAATGTGTATGTTTGGATAATCTTTCTAGCATTTGATCGATAAAAGGTAAGGGGTAATGATCCTTTTTAGTGGCCTTATTTAATTTGCGGAAATCAATTACCATCCTATAACCTGTAATAATTCTTCGAGGAATCAATTCATCTTTATCATTAGGAACGACAGTAATACCTCCCTTCTTAGGGACAGAATGGACAGGACTTACCCACTGACTATCAACAATGGGATAGATTATACCTGCCTCAAGGAGCTTTAGTATTTCCTTTCTTACCACTTCTTTCATTTTAGGATTCAGCCGTCGTTGATGATCACGAACTGGTTTATCATCTTCTTCTAAATTTATTTTATGTTGACATAGAGTGGGACTAATGCCCTTAAGATCATCAAGAGTATACCCAATAGCAGCACGGTGCTTCTTCAAAGTTTTCAATAATCTCTCTTCCTCATGCTCTTAGAGGTTAGCACTAATAATAACAGGATATATCCTTTTCTCATCAAGATAAGCATATTTAAGAGTATCAGACAACGGTTTAAGCTCAAACACGGGATCACCCTTGGGTGGAGGAGGATCCCCTAGGATTTCAACAGGCAAATTGTGTTTCAGAATAGGTTCTTGTTTAAAGAATACTTCATCTATTTCCCTTCTTTCATTCATAAACATATCATTTTCATGGTCTAGCAAATATTGTTCTAAAGGATCACTAGGAGGTACGGCAATAGAAGCAAGACCAATAATTTCATCCTTACTAGGTAATTGTTCTTCAAGGTGTTGTCTACTAAATTTAGAGAAATTAAATTCATGAGACATATCATCTAAACCGATAGTAACAACTTCCTTTTTGCAATATATCTTAGCATTAACAGTGTTCAAGAAGGGTCCACCAAATATAATGGAACAAAAGCTATCTTGTGGGGAACCAAGAACAAGAAAATCAGCAGGATATTTAGTTTTCCCACACAAGACATCAACATCTCTAACAATTCCCATTGGTGAAATAGTATCTCTATTAGCAAGTTTAATTGTGACATCAATATCTTCTATCTCAGCAGGTGCAATATCATGCATAATTTCTTTGTATAGGTCGTAAGGTATTGCACTAGCACTAGCACCCATATCACATAAGCCATGATAAAATGATCTCTTATTTTAACAGAAATAACAGGCATGCCTACCACAGGTCTGTTTTTATCTTTTGCACAAGGTTTAGCAATTCTAGCAGTCTCATCAAGGAAATGAATAACATGCCCATCAATATTATCAAACAAGAGATCTTTAACAATAGCAATATCAGGTTCAACTTTAATTTGCTCAGGAGGTGTATAAGTTTTAATATTGCTTTTACGAACCACAATTGAAGCTTTAGCATGATCCTTTATCCTAACAGGAAAAGGTGGTTTCTCAACATAAGCGGTAGGAACAATAGGATCATTATAAGTGACAGACTTTTCTTCAACTTTAATTGGTGCAGCTACTTTTACTTCTATGGGAGGATGATATTGAAACCACTTCTCCTTGGGGAGATCCACATAAGTAGCAAAAGATTCACAGAAATAAGCTACTATCTCAGAGTCAAGTCCATATTTGGTGCTAAATTTACGAAAACCATCAGTATCCATAAAAGATTTAACACAATCAAACTTAGGTGTCATACCTGACTCCTTACCTTCGTCGAGGTCCCAATCTTCAGAGTTGCGTTTAATTCTTTCCAATAAATCCCATTTGGATTCAATAGTCTTCGTCATAAAAGAGCCAGCACAAGAAGTATCGAGCATGGTGCGATTGTTATCAGAAAGCCGGTCATATAAATTTTGAATAATCATCTCTCTTGATAGCTCATGATTGGGGCATGAATATAACATTGATTTAAGCCTCCCCCAAGCTTGAGAGATGCTTTCTCCTTCGCGAGGACAAAAATTATATATATAGTTGCGATCATGATGAACAAGATGCATAGGATAAAACTTCTGATGAAATTCCAATTTCAGTCGTTTGTAGTTCCATGACCCCGTGTCATCACATAGCCTATACCATGTCCATGCATCTCCCTTCAAAGATAAAGGGAAGACCTTATTCTTAATATCATCTCTGGGTACACCTGCAAGCTTAAATAATCCACAAACTTCATCCACATATATTAGGTGCTCATCGGGATGCTTTGTTCCATCTCCTGCAAAAGGATTAGCTAGAAGTTTTTCTATCATACCCAAAGGAATTTCAAAGCAGACATTTTCATTTTTAGTAGGTTCAGTAGGTTGAGGAGCAACTCTTTGCTCTACTGGTCGGGGTGAAGATACCCCGAACAAGCCCCTCAGAGGATTACTTTCCATAGTAACAAGTGAGAGTAAATTTCAGCACACTATATAAATTTTCCTTACCAAATTCCACTTACCAAAGGCGCTTCACTCCCTGGCAACGGCGCCACAAGTATAGGGGATCTATCGTAGTCCTTTCGATAAGTAAGAGTGTCGAACCCAACGAGAAGCAGAAGGAAATGATAGGCGGTTTCCAGCAAGGTATTCTCTGCAAGTACTGACATAAGTGGTAATAGATAGTTTTGTGATAGGATATTTTGTAATGAGCAACAAGTAACAAAAGTAAATAAAGTGCAGCAAGGTGGCCCAATCCTTTTTGTAGCAAAGGACAAGCCTAGACAAACTCTTATATAGAGAAAAGCGCTCCCGAGGACACATGGGAATATCATCAAGCTAGTTTTCATCACGTTCATATGATTCGCGTTCGGTACTTTGATAATTTGGTATGTGGGTGGACCGGTGCTTGTGTACTATCCTTACTTGGACAAGCATCCCACTTATGATTAACCTCTATTGCAAGCATCCGCAACTACAACAAAAGTATTAGGGTAAACCTAACCATAGCATGAAACATATGGATCCAAATCAGCCCCTTACGAAGCAACACATAAACTAGGGTTTAAGCTTCTGTTACTCTAGCAACCCATCATCTACTTATTACTTCCCAATGCCTTCCTCTAGGCCCAAATAATGGTGAAGTGTTATGTAGTCGACGTTCACATAACACCACTAGAAGAGAGACAACATACATCTCATCAAAATATCGAACGAATACCAAATTCACATGACTACTAATAGCAAGACTTCTCCCATGTCCTTAGGAACAAACGTAACTACTCACAAAGCATAATCATGTTCATAATAAAAGGGGTATTAATATGCATATAGGATCTGAACATATGATCTTCCACCAAATAAACCAACTAGCATCAATTACAAGGAGTAATTAACTCTACTAGCAACCTACTAGTACCAATTCCGGAGTTAGAGACAAGAATTGGATACAAGAGATGAACTAGGGTTTTGAGAGGAGATGGTGCTAGTGAAGATGTTGATGGACATTGCCCTCTCCCGATGAGAAGAGCGTTGGTGATGATGATGGCGATGATTTTCCTCTCCCGGAGGGAAGTTTCCCCGGCAGAACAGCTCTGCCGGAGCCCTAGATTGGATCCGCCAAGGTTCCGCCTCGTGGTGGCGGAGTTCCGTCCGAGGAGATGGCTTATGATTTTTTCTCATCGAAAGACTCCATATAGAAGAAGATGGCCATCGGAGGGCCACCAGGGGGCCCATGAGGTAGGGGGCGCGCCCAGGGGGTAGGGCGCGCCCCCACCCTCGTGGGCAGGGTGTGGCCCCCCTGGTGAACTTCTTGCGCTCAGTATTTTTTATATATTCTGAAAACGTCTTCCGTGAAATTTCAGGACTTTTGGAGCTATGCAGAATAGGTCTCTAATATTTGCTCCTTTTCTAGCCCAGAATCCCAGCTGCCGGTATTCTCCCTCTTTATGTAAAACCTTGTAAAATAAGAGAGAATAGGCGTAAGTATTGTGACATAATGTGTAATAACCCATAATGCAATAAATATCGATATAAAAGCATGATGCAAAATGGACGTATTAGGGAGTCCTTCTCCAAGGATAGATTCTTTAAAGATATTAGCACATCACCCAAAGGCGAGTGCTGGAAAACGTCAGCGGTGCTGAACTCGAAGATCATTAATCGATCTAGCTCGGTGTCCGCGGGCGTACACAGTCCGGAACTTATAGCTGGAAAAGAGTCTGAAGTTCCATTAAAGCGAATATTGCAGGGCGTCGAGTCCAGGTGCGGCTCCAACACCGCGGACTCTAAGGCCTCGGATGGCTCGATCTGCTTCGGCTCTAAGGTCGTTGCAGCCACGGGAACCATCTCCTGGGTGTGATCCGATGACAGATTTAAGTCACGTTCATCGGGATGAGGTGGAGCGATCACCGAAGGCTCTGATCCCTCGAAGATCGGGTCTCCACGGATGTCCGTGGTGTAGTTCAAGCTTCTGAATCCGACCTGATGGTCAGGCATGTAGCTGTCGATATGCTCCAGATGGCCAAGTGAGTTGGCCTGTAGTACGAAGCCACCGAATACGAAGATCTGTCCGGGGAGGAAGATTCCTCCCTGGACATCGTCATTATTGAGGATAGAGGGGGCCATCGAGCCTTTTGTCGACGGCATAGTGGAACTCTCAATGAAAGCACCAATGTCGGTGTCAAAACCGGCGGATCTTAGGTAGGGGGTCCCGAACTGTGCGTCTAGGATCGATGGTAACAGGAGACAGGGGACACAATGTTTACCCAGGTTCGGGCCCTCTGTACGAAGGTAAAACCCTACCTCCTGCTTGATTGATATTGATGAATATGAGTGTTACAAGAGTGGATCTACCACGAGATCGTAATGGCTAAACCCTAGAAGTCTATCCTATGTGGGTATGGTAATGAGTATATATATATAGTGCCCTTTCCGGACTATCTCCTTCGGTTTATATAGACATCGAGGGGATCTAGGGTTTACATGGAGTCAGTTACATAAGAAGGAATCTTCGGTCGCCAAGCTTGCCTTCCATGCCAAGTAGAGTCCATTCTGGACACGGTGCAGTCTTCGGCCTTCATGTCTTCACAACCCATCAGTCCGGCCCATAGATAACAGGCCGAACGCCCAAGGACCCCTTAGTCCAGGACTCCCTCACTTGGGAGCAGATTTGGGCTTAGATGGAGCAGCCCCTGACTTGATTGCATCTCCCATAAGCTTCTGAGCCTTAGGATTCGGTGCAACATCCTCTTCCTCCTCCTCTTCTTCTGAACCTCTCATAATGGAGCATCTAGTACTCTGGTAGTGGTCTTCTTGACCCTTTCTTTTCTCTTCTTTCCTTCTCCAGCAGCCTCTCCAGTTGGCTTGGAGGTTTCAGCAGTTGTGGCTCTAAATTTTAAGGTTGGAATCCTCTTGGCAGGGGCCTTTTTGTGCAATCCAGGCTTAGTTGATGCAACTGTGCCATACTCTTTCTTCAGAACCTTTTTCTTGGAGCTGACTTCTTCCTCAACAGCCACATAATCCTCATCCTCAGAATCTAAGGTTTTCTTCTTCCTTGTTCTGGTGGCTACCTTGGGCAAGTTGCTTGGTGTGCTCCTGCTGCCCTCATCAGAAGTGCTAGACGGACTAGTGCCCTCACTCATATGAACCTGCTCCTCAGACTTGTTCTAGCAGTCACTTTGATTAGACATCTTGCAGGCAAACTGTCAACAGACCCTGTGAATAGGTTGTAGATGAGGTAGAGTAGATGAGCATCACAAAGTGCAGAATTTTTGCAAAACAAATGACTTAAAAACTTAGTTTTAGTTCTTCACAGAAAGCATTTCAGATCTACCGATTTGTAAACTCAGTGACACCGAAGCAGCTTTTGGAACCTAAACTAGTGAACTCGGTTAGACCGAGTCACAGTTCGGTGGAACCGAGACTGCTAGGGTTCCACAGAGAATTGAACTTGGTCACACTGATTTGCAATTTTCGGTCAGACCGAAAACGCATGTGCAATGGCCTAAGCCAAATCGGTGAGACCGATTTCTACAACTCGGTCGGTCCGAGATGAGTTCGGAAGAGACCTAACCCTAAATTTTCAAATCAAATCTACTCTACGGGATGCTTTCGCTGGACAGGATAATTTCATACGTGGCAAGAAACATGGCAAAGCAATGTGCTACGAATCGGAGTTAAGGAATACCACAAATATCAAGTTCATACCCTACTTCAGCGGTGAACTTGCTATGGTGACAATGGCAGGGCAGATTGCCGTTGGCGGCGGCGGAGACGAGCGGCGGGAGGTCACTGGCGGCGAGAGGACGATCCGGAGACCCGAGGAGGCAGAGCAGGTCACGCGCGGGTGAAAGGTTTTGGAAAAAATTCAAAATTTGACCCGTCAGTATATATAACCCGACCCTGTCGGTGTGACCGAACAACTCGGTGGCACCGAGATGCAGAACTGCAAGCGTTTACTACAACTCGGTGTGACCGAAAAGTTCTAAACGGTTGCAACGAGATTGAAAACCTAGATCAACTTAGTTATCTCGGTGTGACCGAAATGGATGACCCGGTCATACCAAAATGCACAAAGAGGTTTTGGAAGTTTAAGTCTATGAAGAATCGGGGACTCCGAGTGCTCCTCACACAGAGTGGTTCGAATCAGACTTGATCAAACTTTGTGATGTAGCATGAATAGAGTTCGAGATGAGAAAAGCATAGATAGCTAGAAGGAGTTCTTAGGCATTCTTGTCCACCCATTTGGCAAAAGAGAAAAAGCCAAACAATTAAAGCAACAAATGGATGTCCTCGAATGAGTAAAATATGCAACCAACATGCTTACACAATAAGATGGCAAATGAAATATGTGACAAAGCATGCACGCACACTCTAGCATCTATCAAGCAATTTGTCAATGACTAGGTCATCTATATATGAGTATATTGACTTAGGAGTGAAATGAGAACATTTGATCGTAGGTCATACTCATCGTTTAAGCACAAGTGGGGTTGCCACTTTTACATAAAGCATTGTTGTGTTCACACGATTAGAGTTGCTTTAGCTCAATTGATTAGAGTAAAGCTCCCCCTAGATGTGATATCACCCCTAAGAGGGATGAACTAACCTTGGGTTTTGTCGATGATCACTTCATGTAGGTGTTGAAGATGTGGACGCTCAATGTTGACGTAGATCATTCGGAGCAATCCATTGGAGTGAGTTGCACTTTCAATACCTACACGGATTAGTCCCACAAGGAACAAACAAGGATATCCATAGACATAGAGTGATATTCACATGAGATGATGTCCATGAATGCATTAGGTTACCTTGTCCCTTGTCTTACCAACAAGAGGGTTTGTGACTCCTTGAACTAGTGCAAGATATGGAAGTTGTTTGCACTTGTCCTCGCCAATATGATATGAGTGAAGTGTGTTGGCGGAGTCACCCTCAAGAACTCTCTAGTTCTTATTCTTCGGGATCCACACCATCTTGATGGGAATCCTTGGAGTTGTAGTCATACTTGATGATGTAGAACTTGATGTAGTCTTGGGAACCCACTTGACCAAGGCTTTGGGAGCTTCTTCAAATGCATCAATCTCCTCTTGAAGCTTGTCCTTGCTTTTTTGCTTGTGGTCTTGTGGTGGAAGATCATCTTGAGCTTGTGTTCCTTAGAAAGAAGTAGGATCATACTTCTCTTGTTGAGGAACAAATTTCGTCTTGGGGTATTGATCTTCTTCCCACTCAACTTCATTGGCATTGAACTTTCGTTCAAAACCAACACCTTGATTCTTCCAGTGTCTTCCATGCTCGCATACAATTTCCTCAAATTTCTTAATTCTGGCAAGGCTCTTGTAAGCACCTTTCTCTATAATTCCCTTCAATAAGCTATTTTCTTGCTCAAGTGTAACTTGGCTAAGAGAATCATTAGTGGAATCAAGAGAACTACTAGAAGCAAAATCGTTGAGTTTAGCATGATTATTGTTACTACTAGGAGAAGAATCTTTCTTACTCTTGTTGCTAGATTTAACTTGTGCCATGTGAGTAGACAAAAGTAAACGCTTGGCAATGTAAGAGGAACTTTTCTTGCGAAGATCATCATTGATTTCTTTTAAGAACACATGCTCTCGCTCAAGGTTGAGCTTTTTGAAGCGTAACTTCTCATGAATCTTTAAAATCTCTCGATGATTTTCCAAGGTAGTTTCATGAGCTAACTTAAGAGTGTTTAGCTCTTTAGTTAGATTCTCAATCTCCTTCTTATCATCATTATTCATTTTGTCTTGATTAGCATGATTAATAGAAAGTTCATCATAGTTTTCATCACTAGAATTGTCAACAAGTAAATCATCATCACCTAGCAAGTCATCTTCATCACTATTGAAATCAACATACTCGGGGTGTGATACCTTTGGGCCTTTAGCCATGAAGCATCTTCCAATTCCTTCATTTGGTGACTAAAATATGTCGTAGGAGTTGGTTTACACAAGTGCTAGACCGCCAACACCTTCATCTTGAGTATATTCGGAGTCGGAGTGATAAATTCTCTCGGAGTGATCGTCAAAGTCGGATCCGGATACCCATTCACCAATGTGAGCTTGATGTCTTCATTTTGTGTAGCCCCTTGATGATTTGTCCTTCCTTTCTGAATCCTTGCTCCTCCGTGATGTTCTTCGTTCATAACGGTCGTCTCTACTCCTTCTCTCTCTTGGTGGTGATTCTTCTCTCCTACTCCTTTTGGGAGAACCTCCTCTTCTTTTGTAGGGAGCCATACACTCATTGGAGTAGTGTCCGGGTCTTCCACAATTGTAGCAATTACGTTCATGACTTGAAGATCTTTTGTCATTGTAGGACCTTGACTTGGAACTTCTTTCCTTGCTTCTACTCTTGTAGAACTTGTTGAAGTTCTTCACCATTAGGCTCAATTCTTAATTGAAGTTTTGTTTCTCACTTGATGATGTGGGAGCATCACATGAGGCTGTGTATGCATCACTTGACTTGTTGTGAAGCTCTTCCTTATCCTTGAGTGACATCTCATGAGCAACAATCCTTCCAATGACTTACGTTGGCTTGAGATCTTTATAATTGGGCATCATTTGGATCAATGTGCACACGGTATCATATTTTGCATCCAAGGCTCTTAGGATCTTCTTGATGATGAATCTATCGGTCATCTCTTCACTTCCTAAGCCGGCAATCTCATTTGTGATGAGAGCAAGCCTAGATTACATTTTAGCGACACCTTCACCATCCTTCATTTTGAACTTGTCAATCCAATTTGGATTCCTTGACGGAGTCGGTACCTTCGTGCATATCAATCAAAGTATCCCAAATTTCCTTTGCATTCTCAAGACGGCTGATTTTGTTGAATTCTTCGGAGCACAATCCATTGAATAGAATATCACAAGCTTGAGCATTGTATTGCAGCATCTTCAACTCTTCTGCACTAGCCTCACGGTTCAGTTCCCTCCCATCAAAGAATTCACCTTGCAAGCCAATACACACAATATCCCAAACGACGGGGTTATGTCCAAGAATATGCATTTTCATCTTATGCTTCCAACTAGCAAAATTAGTACCATCAAAATAAGGACCTCTATGGCGGTAATTTCCCTCACTAGACGCCATACTCTCCCAAGTTGTGAAACCAAGGTTATGATCACCAACGCTATGGAAATCAAGGCAAATGGAGACCAAAGCTCTGATACCACTTGTAGGATCGAAAGTATGTCTAGAGGGGGTGATTAGACTACTTGACCAAATAAAAATCTAGCCTTTTCCTAATTTTAATTCTTGGCAGATTTTAGCAACTTAGCACAGTCAAGCAAACAACCTACACATGCAATTCTAAGAGTATAGCAGCTGAATGTAAAACAATTGCATATGAAGGTAAAGGGAGGAGTTTGGAGGGAGCAAACGCAATGTAGACACAGAGATTTGTGGCGTGGTTTCGATAGGTGGTGCTATCGTACATCCACGTTGATGGAGACTTCAACCCACGAAGGGTAACGGTTGCGCGAGTCCATGAAGGGCTCCACCCACGAAGGGTCCACGAAGAAGCAACCTTGTCTATCCCACCGTGGCCATCACCCACGAAGGACTTGCCTCACTAGGGTAGATCTTCACGAAGTAGGCGATCTCCTTGCCCATACAAACTCCTTGGTTCAACTCCACAATCTTGACGGAGGCTCCCAAGTGACACCTAACCAATCTAGGGGACACCACTCTCCAAGAGGTAACAAATGGTGTGTTGAAGATGAACTCCTTGCTCTTGTGCTTCAAATGATAGTCTCCCCAACACTCAACTCTCTCTCATAGGATAGGCTTTGGTGGAAAGATGATTTGAGTGAAAAGCAACTTGGGGAAGGCTAGAGATCAAGATTTATGTGGTTGGAATGAAGTATCTTGACCTCAACACAAGTGTAGGTGGTTCTCTCTCAGAAAATGTATGTTGGAAGTGTAGGCATGTTCTGATGGCTCTCTCTATGAATGAAGAGTGGGTGGAGGGGTATATATAGCCTCCACACAAAATCTAACCGTTACACACAAATCACCAAACTTGGTGGGACCGAATCATACAACTCGGTCAGACCGATTTAGTTCATAATGTGACCGTTAGGGTTTTCGGTGGGACCGACATGTCAACTCGGTGGGACCGATATCATTAGGGTTAGGGCATAACGTAATCTCGGTGAGACCAATTTTGGTAATAGACTAACCAGAGAGTTGGTCAGGCAATCTCGGTTGGACCGATTCGCTCTCTTGATAGGACCGAAACGTTATGAAAGGGAAACAGAGAGTTTGCATTGCAATCTTGGTGGGACCGATCACTCATCTCGGTTGGACCGAAACATTACAAAGTGAAACAGAAAGATTACAATCCCATCTCAGAGAGACTGAGATCCCTATCAGTGGGACCGAAAAGACTAGGGTTTGTGGCAGTGGCTATGTCAAGTAAACTCGGTGGCGCCGAATAGATCAAATCGGTGGGGCCGAGTTAAGGGATATATTTGGATATGAGAAAATGCTTGAGGGTTGTGGAGCATATGACTAAGCACTTTGAGCAAGAACCTCATTAAGCAACACCTCACCCCCACTCAATAGTATTGGCTTTTCCTATGGACTCAATGTGATCTTGGATCACTAAAAATGAAATTTAGAGTCTTCTGCTTTGAGCTTGAGCCAATCCTTTTGTCCTTAGCATTTTTATGGGTCCACTTTCTAATCCATGCCATGCCAATCATTGAGCTTTTCCTGAAATATTTATCTTCAAGTAGCATTAGCTCAATGAGCTATATGTTGTTAGGAATTACCAAATCCACCCAGGGATAGTTGCACTCTCAGCGGATGTGCCATACCTTCGGTGCTAGGATTGGTCGATCGTGAAGACATACGACTACATCAACCGTGTTGTCATAATTCTTCCGCTTATGGTGTACAAGGGTACGTAGAAAACACTCTTCCCTCTCATTGCTATGCATCACCATGATCTTGCGTGTGTGTAGGAACTTTTTTGAAATTACTGCGTTCCCCAACAGTGGTATCTGAGCCAGGTTTATGCGTAGATGTTATGTGCACGAGTAGAACACAAAGGAGTTGTGGCCGTGGGTATATACATATTGCTTGCCGTCACTAGTTGATTCTTGATTCGGCGGTATTGTTGGATGAAGCGGCCCAGACCGACATTATGCGTACGCCTAAGCGAGACTAGTTCTACCGACGTGCTTCGCACACAGGTGGCTGATGAGTGTCTGTTTCTCCAACTTTAGTTGAATCGGATTCAATGAACAAGGTTTTTGATGCGTGAACGGTTCTTGCTCAGCCCATAGCAGCCACGTAAAACTTGCAACAACAAAGTAGAGTAGTCTAACTTGTTTTTGCAGGGCATGTTGTGATGTGATATGGTCCAGGCATGATGCTAAATTTTATTGTATGAGATGATCATGTTTTGTAACACAGTTATCGGCAACTGGCAGGAGCCATATGGTTGTCGCTTTATTGTATGAAATACAATCGCCATGTAATTGCTTTACTTTATCACTAAGCGGTAGCGATAGTTGTAGAAGCAATACTTGGCGAGACGACAATGATGCTTCGATGGAGATCAAGGTGTCAAGCCGGTGACGATGGTGATCATGACGGTGCTTTGGAGATGGAGATCAAAGGCACAAGATGATGATGACCATATCATATCGCTTATATTGATTGCATGTGATGTTTATCCTTCATGCATCTTATTTTGCTTAGTTCGGCGGTAGCATTATAAGATGATCTCTCACTAAATTTCAAGGTATAAGTGTTCTCCCTGAGTATGAACCGTTGTTATAGTTCGTCGTGCCGAGACACCACGTGATGATCGGGTGTCATAAGCTCTACGTTCACATACAACGGGTGCAAGTCAGTTTTGCACACGCAGAATACTCGGGTTAAACTTGACGAGCCTAGCATATCCAGATATGGCCTTGGAACACAGAGACCGAAAGGTCGAGCGTGAATCATATAGTAGATATGATCAACATAGTGATGTGGACCATTGGAAACTACTCCATCTCATGTGATGATCGGACATGGTTTAGTTGATATGGATCACGTGATCACTTAGATGATTAGAGAGATGTCTATCTAAGTGGGAGTTCTTAAGTAATTTCATTAATTGAACTTTAATTTATCATGAACTTAGTCCTGATAGTAATTGCATATCTATGTTGTAGATCAATAGCTTGCGATGTAGCTTCCCGTTTAATTTTGATATGTTCCTAGAGAAAAAGAAGTTGAAAGATGATAGTAGCAATGACACAGACTGGGTCCATAACTTGAGGATTATCCTCATTGCTGAACAGAAGAATTACGTCCTAGAAGCACCGCTAGGTGACAAACCCGCTGCAGGAGCAACGCCAGATGTTGTGAACACCTGGCAGAGCAAAGCTGATGACTACTCGATAGTTCAGTGTGCCATGCTTTATGGCTTAGAACTGGGACTTCAATGATGTTTTGAACGTCATGGAGCATATGAGATGTTCCAGGAGTTGAAGTTAATATTTCAAGCAAATGCCTGGATTGAGAGATATGAAGTCTCCAATAAGTTCTATAGTTGCAAGATGGAGGAGAATAGTTCTGTTAGTGAACATATACTCAGAATGTCTGGGTATCACAACCACTTGACTCAACTGGGAGTTAATCTTCCTGATGATAGTGTCATAGACAGAGTTCTTCAATCACTGCCGCCAAGCTACAAGAGCTTCGTGACGAACTATAATATGCAAGGGATGGATAAGACGATTCCTGAGCTCTTCGCAATGCTAAAGGCTATGTCGGCGTTTTGGGAACGGGGGTCCCCAGACTTGCCTGCCTGTGGCCCGCAGCGTGGCTCCACCGGCGGCCCTGTGCGGCCCATCTTCACCAGCAATCATTCAAGACCCTCGTGAGGGGCCAAGCATCGCGAGGCGGACGATGCAAGACCACCTCAGGGGCGGCCTCACCAGGCTGGCTCGCGAGGGGCGGAGAGATCAAGGCGAGGGGCACCTCACGAGGTTCCCGTGACGCAAGCCATGACGACTGCAACCAGGCGGGCGCTAGGTGGGCGCCAGCTTTAACACCCTCGATGCGACTATAGCTCCCACGTGTCGAGGCACAACTTAGAGATATAATCGCATTGAAGGCATATGTCGCAAGTTAGGCAATCTTCACAACATCCCATGTAATATGAATAATAAGGGGAGATAATATAGTTGGCTTACACTCGCCATGTCAATCAAGTACATAAATAACATTACATCATCCAAACACTCATGGCCCGACTATGGCGCCAAAATAAAGAGAACCCAACATACGACAACGGTCCCAATCACCCCCAACTGGGCACCACTACTGATCGTCGGGAAAGGAAACATAGTATTGTTGAGAGTCTTCGTCGAACTCCCACTTGAGCTCATACGCGTCTCCTGAAGTGGAATCATCGGGCCCTGCATCTGGTGTAATAGTAATATGTGAGCCATAGGGACTCAGCAATCTCGCACCCTCGCGATCAAGACTATTTAAGCTTATAGGTAAGGCAAGGTAAAATATGAGTGGAGCTGCAGCAGGCGACTAGCAACTGTGGTGGCTAACTTATTCGCAAAAGAGAGCGAGAAGAGGAGGCAAAGCACGAGCGAGAAACTAGAGAGCAACCTGCGCAAACATTACTCCAACACCGTGTCCACTTCCCGGCCTCCGCCGAGAAGAGGCCATCACGGTAACACACTCGATTGATTCATTTTAATTAATTAAGGTTCAAGTTATCTACAACCGGACATTAACAAATTCCCATCTGCCCATAACCGTAGGCACGGCTTTCGAAAGTTCAATCCCTGCAGGGGAGTCCCAACTTAGCCCATGACAAGCTCTCACAGTCAACGAAGGAATAGACCTCCTCCCAAGACGTTCCGATCAGACTCGGTATCTCGGTAACTCAAGACACTTTGACAGGTTAAAACAAGACCAGCAACACCGCCCGAATGTGCCGACAAATCCCGATAGGAGCTGCACATATCTATTTCTCAGGGCACACTCAGATGAGCAAGACGGCAGGTAGGCCAGCCCAGAGTTGCCCTTGGTAGCCCCGGACATCGCTCCGTTGGACCAACACTCAGAGGAGCACTGGCCCGGGGGGTTAAAATAAGATGACCCTTGAGTCTGCAGAACCCAAGGGAAAGAAAAGGCTAGGTGGCGAATAGTAAGACCAATGTTGGGCATTGCTGGAAAAGCTTTAATCAAGGCGAAATATCAAGGGGTTCCCATTATAACCCAACCGCATAAGGAACGCAACAATCCGGGAACATAACACCGATATGACGGAAACTAGGGCGGCAAGAGTGGAACAAAACACTAGGCGAGAGGCCGAGCCTTCCACCCTTTACCAAGTATATAGATGCATTAAGATAACATAGCAATATAATGATATCCCAACAAGTAAATAAATGTTCCAACAAGGAACGGCCTCCAAACTTCACCTGCAACTAGCAACGCTATAAGAGGGGCTGAGCAAAGCGGTAACATAGCCAATCAACGGTTTGCTAGGACAATGGTGGGTTAGAGGTTTGACATGGCAATTTGGGAGGCTTGCAAGCAAGTGGTAGGCATCGTAGTAATGGCATAGCAAAAGAGCGAGCAAACTAGCATAGCAAACATAGTAGTGATTTCGAGGGTGTGATCATCTTGCCTGCACAGTTGTCAGAGTTGACTGGATCCTCACAAGCAAACTCAATGGGCTCCTCATTAGCGAACTCGTCTCCCAAATCTAACCAAACAAGACAAACAAGCAACAAGGATACAATCAACCACGTGCAAACTCAAACAAAAAGATGCAATGATGACATGCTATGCGGGATGCGATGCGGGATGCAAAATACAAGATATGACAGGAAATGCATGAACCTGGCCTCAACATGGAAAACCAAGTCTGCCACTGGAAAGATGGGATGAAATCGCTTGAAAACGATATAAAGATCATCGGAATCGGAGTTACGGTTTGAAAATGGCAAGCGATTCAAAAATGACACTGGTCTGTGATTTACAGCAAGTAGGCATCTAAATGCAATGAGATGAACATGCTACAGCACCCAAACATGACAACAAAATACATGGTAGGGATGCACACAAGATGCTTAACAAAAGTCTAGCACTGAGCTACGGCCAAATCATCCCCTAAGAGGTTCAAACAAGCATGGCAAAAACATAAATGGTAAAACAGATCTCAGACTTAGTGAAATTAACACTTGTCTGGAATTTCAGATCATATAGCCCTGTTCGTAGCAACAAAACAACATGCTACAGGACCTTATTAAGACAAAGAAGAACATGGCATGGAGCTACTCAACAAGCTTAACAAAAGACCCTTAGAGACCTTGAGCCAAAAGGGATCACAAAATATACTAACAAGCACACGAACATAGCTAAAATATAATCAGTTTTCAGACTTGGTGAAAACTGAGACATGCTGAAAATTAACTTACGAAGGCATGTAAACGAGCTCGATGCACTCACTACGGTGCAAGTCGTGGCAAGGCAAGCATACATCCATTAAGAAGGCACAAAATGCAAGCTATACATGGCAAGAACAATGGCATACCATGCACGGATCAACTACAATAGCATCGGAAAAATCACAAACCAGTTGACGATCTGCCCCGATTCACAACAAAGCAAAAGTAGAGCTCGATTGACTCAAGCTAGGGTGCTCCATAATTGCAAACAAAGACATGGATGGATAGAGCATAACAAGATTAACAAAACTCCTTTAGTGATCATCTTCAAAAGAGGCACAGATCACTAGGAAACAACAAGAACATATGGCATCATGAACTAAATAATCCCAGACTTAGTGAAAACTACTAAGTCCTTGAAAACAGATTCACCAGGTGCCTCACTTTGCAAGCTTGCACAAGCCACCACACACATCACAAAAATGCATGGGTTGCACCTCTGGAAAGATAACAAAATCCTTAACAAAACATATGTAGGACTCACAGGCATATCATGCACACAATAATCATGGCAAAAATGACAGAAGTCTAAGATGAACTAGCAGAACTGACAATTAACTCACGAAGGCCTCTTCTAACAGCATTTCGGGCATCAAGATGCACCCAAATGAAAGTGACGCAATGGAATGAAATGATGTACTCATCGAGACGAACATTTTGGTATGCTATATGCCCAAATCGGAGCTACGGATGCGAAGATATCACAGGTCAAAGTTAGGACAAAATTAGGGTTTCGGGGATAAAAGTCAACCGTCGAATTTTCCAGATCTGGATCTGCACTGTTATCGGAGTTCGCCGGAGGGAGCACTGTTCACCGCCGGAGATGGCGTCGGCCGGAGTTGGACGGCGAGGCGGCCGGAGAGAGGAATGCCGGCTCGGGCGGCGAGGGTGCCGC
>NC_041386.1:127575997-127726130 GCF_002162155.2 Triticum dicoccoides | reverse complement strand
CGGGGGCCCGATCTGGGCCTCCCGGGCCGCGGCGGCGGCGAGGTGGCGAGTGCCACGTGGCGGCACGCGAGTGGACCGGGCGAGCGGCGGACGGCGGGATTTTCGTCCGGCGGTGGGCGGACACGTCCGGCCGCGCGGAGATCTCTTTTTCTAGGGTTAGGGGTGGATTGAACCGCGAATTTTTTGGAGGGGGTGTATATATAGGCATAGAGGGACCTAGGAAAGTCCAAATGAGGTGCGGTTTTCGGCCACGCGATCGTGATCGAACGCTCTAGGACATGGAGCAGAGTTTGGTGGGTTTTGGGACAAATTGGAGGAGTGTTGGGCTGCAACACACACAAGGCCTTTTCGGTCCCTCGGTTAACCGTTGGAGTATCAAACGAAGTCCAAATGATACGAAACTTGACAGGCGGTCTACCGGTAGTAAACCAAGGCCGCTTGGAAAGTCTCGGTCCAATCCAGAAATGTTTAATCCCCACACACGAAAGAAAGCTAGAAATGACCACCGGAGGAGAACGAAGCGACGGAATGCAAAACCGACAACGGGGAAAATTCTCGAATGCATGAGACGAACAGGTATGCAAATGCAATGCACATGATGACATGATATGCAATGCATGACACGCAAGCAATGACAAGGCAACAACAGCGAATAACTGGACGACACCTGGCACATCGGTCTCGGGGCGTTACAACACTCCACCACTACGAGAGGATCTCGTCCCGAGATCTAGAATGGCACAGGAGGGAAAACGGAAGAGAAAAAGAAGAGGTAAAACTAAGTTGCTTCTTTGACAAACGAGTGAAACCAAAGAACCTTGCAAGGTTGAGCAAATTGAAAGAAAGAAGCAACAGCGATGAACGAAGTTGAAAGCACTCCGTTAAGAAAGAGGAATAAGAAAGAACCAATTCGGGTAGCACTCCGGTTAAAAGAGATGAAAGACTTGTTAAGAAGAAAGAACTTTTGCAGAGGACACAACACTCCTGTTAAATGGATAAACCAAGAAAAGAACACGATCCTTACAAAACAAAAAGATGGGTTGAAGAGAGCAACATCACAATGCCTCCAGAACAAAAGTAAGAATGGAATGGAATGAACGAAGGGAAACACGATCTTGAGAGAGCACGCTTACAACAAATGCTATAATGGAGTTGTTGGAAAACCACAATGAAAAGAATAAGCTTGATATGGTCTTATGGAATACATCTCAAATTATGAGGTGACAACCTGCCACTCACGGGAAAAAGAATTGAATTGATATGAAAGAGGAGACGAGAAGCTTATTTCACTGGGAGGATAAATGAAGAACTTGGGACATTTGTAAGCACCATAATTAGCAACAAACCTTAGGGAAGGCTTTAGGTGGAATATAACCCAAGGTAACTCCAATGACGAGATTGATGGATTTAAAATACCTTATTCTTAACAATCTGTGAATCATGAAACATGAACTCAAATTATCAAGAATGACATAATACTACCTCCAATGATAAGAAAGAAAGAATTGCACTCCGGATAGCAAGATGAAGAATGCTTGTACTCCTCTTAAAAGAATCTCGATGAATGCTTCGAGAAGGAAATAATCTTTGATGAACCCTCATGTATAGCCTCCATGAAGAAACTCCGGTAAAAGAATGGTCAAACGAATGGAAAGAAAAGTTGAAACACAGGTTGAACCCTTGCAATGATTAGATGGATCTTCATGACGATATAGTTGAGAGGGCTTGGAACTCCGGTAACAGAAAAGATAAAGCATCTCGAACTGAGAATATGATGAGCCTCCGGAATAAAGAATTAATCACTTGGATGAACAAGAATAAGAATTATGTTATGCGTATCCTTCACCAATTAAATTGATGACACTCAACGGATTTGGCACACTACTTATTCTCGTAGAAAGGATTAAGATAGATATAGCGCAACTTGAGAATGCCTTCACCAGTAAAATTGGAGAATGATAACTGAAAGCTGAGAATGAATAATCCCGAAATGATGGACTCCGGATAACAAACTGAGAAGACTCTTAAATCTCTCCGGAAGGGTGAAAAGAATTCTCACGATCAAAACAATTACGAGAGGATGGCAACAAGCTAGAATCACGAATCTTGAAGATAATGGAGCAAGATTAAAGAGAAACTCTTCTTCGGTCTTCAAATGACAACGAGAAACACCACCGTGAATTGTTGAGGCACTCCGGAATGAATAATGGAAAGGTTGAGCCAACGATGAAAAGAATTGACAGATCTTGTGAATACATTTGACTGATGATAAATCATTCTTACGTCAAACTTCGAAAGAATTTAGGCTAGCTCCGGGAGAATAAGAAGAGTCAGGTAAGATCCTGGGAAAAGACCTGTGGGTTAGGGCCCACTCAAAATAAACACCATAGAACGATTTGAAGAGAGATAATGCACCGGTTGAAATAAAAGACTTGAATGAGAGAACATCCTCGAAAGATCTTGAACGAATGCATAGTGGAAACATGAATCTTCGAGATATCTTGAGCATTCCGGAACAATTGAATAGCGAGAAATGTATGAATATGAGGAGCACCGTCAAGAGAAGGTATTTGAAACGAGAAAAAGGGATATAATCGACAAATCTTGACTTGAATCCACCAGAGAAGAAAAGAAAGAAGAATGGCGAACTTGAAGCTCCGTTAGAAACTTCATGAGAATCACCGGATAAGAACATTGAAGGAAAGAATGGAGAGACTTCACATCAATAAGATGGATACTTGATCAATAATTTTGAATCCTTCAAGAAAACAAGGGTGGGAGGGTGCGAAAACACTGTTGAGAACGAAACGAACACCGTTGAGAAGAAATGATAATTGATCTTGCTGATGTTGAAATGATCGGATCCACTTGAAGAGAGACACACCGGTTGAAAAGGATTGGCAAGACAATCTCGATTATCCAGAATGATTAGTATTCAAATCGGAGTATGAGAACACCATTTGGGGAAGGTATGGAATCAACACTTGACATTGAAGCAACTTGAATACCACAACTCAAAACAAAACAAAGGATTGGCTTGCAGAATAAGCCGGAACAAACATATGATAGAGATTTTGTCCGAAGTTTTCGTGGTGGGGCCTACACGGGCTCGATCGTACAGCACCATCATGTACAAGGCAGTGCACATGACATACGAAGCGTCCCCGAGTCGGCATAGCCAAGGACACTTTAAGACACAACGAGACCACTGTAAAACCGACCGTGAATAGGCGGACCACTAGACGTCGAACCCCAATTTCATATCATACATCTATCGGAAAGATATCCTAAGAGCTACTTGAATTCCCACCTATGAAACTCCCGAACTTTTCCGGTTATGCAATCAGGTGTTGGGGATACAGGGGAAGCATAATATCTCACCCAAACTAGCAAATCCTACATCCAGTTGTATCCATCCTTCAACACATAACCAAGAAAAACTTCGGAAACCATCTACCTCAACCTTCGAAAAGCATCCGTTATACAAGTTATGGCGATACTCCCGAACTCCCGCCCTAGTACTGGGTGGTGTCGAGGTTATTTCACCAACGAACTACATAAAAGAGATTTTCGATGTCGGTGTACTAAACTCAGGTATTCCAGAACTGCAACGATTAAATTATGATGACAACACCTCAGAGCTCAACTCCCCGGGACACTTCCACAAAACCCCTGACAGGAGGCACCAAGACAATGTTCTCATCATAAGCCATCGGAACGATTCCAAGATACCCGCGTGATCCTAAATTTTTTTTTTGTGAAATTTGAGAAGACAAGAGTCAAAACTCTACGTCAGGATGCCTTACCAGAGCGATGAGGAGACTGGGAAGTAAAAATAATTCCTAAACTCTCCGATATATAATTCCTAAAGACTCAAAACATTTTTCTAGACACAACTCGGCCGCTAAAACGATCAAGCAATGGGGCTCCTAAGGTCGGGGATGGCTCTGATTACCAACTTGTAACACCCTCGATGCGACTATAGCTCCCATGTGTCGAGGCACGACTTAGAGACATAATCGCATTGAAGGCATATGTCGCAAGTTAGGCAATCTTCACAACATCCCATGTAATATGAATAATAAGGGGAGATAATATAGTTGGCTTACACTCGCCACGTCAATCAAGTACATAAATAACATTACATCATCCAAACACTCATGGCCCGACTATGGCGCCAAAATAAAGAGAACCCAACATGCGACAACGGTCCCAAGCACCCCCAACTGGGCACCACTACTGATCATCGGGAAAGGAAACATAGTATCGTTGAGAGTCTTCGTCGAACTCCCACTTGAGCTCATACGCGTCTCCTGAAGCGGAATCATCGGGCCCTGCATCTGGTGTAATAGTAATCTGTGAGCCACAGGGACTCAGCAATCTCGCACCCTCGCGATCAAGACTATTTAAGCTTATAGGTAAGGCAAGGTAAAATATGAGTGGAGCTGCAGCAGGCGACTAGCAAGTGTGGTGGCTAACTTATTCGCAAAAGAGAGCGAGAAGAGGAGGCAAAGCACGAGCGAGAAACTAGAGAGCAACCTGCGCAAACATTACTCCAACACCGTGTCCACTTCCCAGACTCCGCCGAGAAGAGGCCATCACGATACCACACTCGGTTGATTCATTTTAATTAACTAAGGTTCAAGTTATCTACACCCGGACATTAACAAATTCCCATCTGCCCATAACCGTGGGCACGGCTTTCGAAAGTTCAATCCCTGCAGGGGAGTCCCAACTTAGCCCATGACAAGCTCTCACGGTCAACGAAGGAATAGACCTCCTCCCAAGACGTTCTGATCAGACTCGGTATCTCAGTAACTCAAGACACTTCGACAGGTTAAAACAAGACCAGCAACACCGCCCGAATGTGCCGACAAATCCCGATAGGAGCTGCACATATCTCTTTCTCAGGGCACACTCAGATGAGCAAGACGTCGGGTAGGCCAGCCCAGAGTTGCCCGTGGAAGCCCCGGACATCGCTCGGTTGGACCAACACTCAGAGGAGCACTAGCCCGGGGGGGTTAAAATAAGATGACCCTTGAGTCTGCAGAACCCAAGGGAAAGAAAAGGCTAGGTGGCGAATGGTAATACCAATGTTGGGCATTGCTGGAAAAGCTTTAATCAAGGCGAAATATCAAGGGGTTCCCATTATAACCCAACCGCGTAAGGAACGCAACAATCCGGGAACATAACACCGATATGACGGAAACTAGGGCGGCAAGAGTGGAACAAAACACTAGGCGAGAGGCCGAGCCTTCCACCCTTTACCAAGTATATAGATGCATTAAGATAACATAGCAATATAATGATATCCCAACAAGTAAATAAATGTTCCAACAAGGAACGGCCTCCAAACTTCACCTGCAACTAGCAACGCTATAAGAGGGGCTGAGCAAAGCGGTAACATAGCCAATCAACGGTTTGCTAGGACAATGGTGGGTTAGAGGTTTGACATGGAAATTTGGGAGGCTTGCAAGCAAGTGGTAGGCATCGTAGCAATGGCATAGCAAAAGAGCGAGCAAACTAGCATAGCAAACATAGTAGTGATTTCGAGGGTGTGATCATCTTGCCTGCACAGTTGTCAGAGTTGACTGGATCCTCACAAGCAAACTCAATGGGCTCCTCGTTAGCGAACTCGTCTCCCAAAACTAACCAAACAAGACAAACAAGCAACAAGGATACAATCAACCACGTGCAAACTCAAACAAAAAGATGCAATGATGACATGCTATGCGGGATGCGATGCGGGATGCAAAATACAAGATATGATAGGAAATGCATGAACCTGGCCTCAACATGGAAAACCAAGTCTGCCACTGGAAAGATGGGATGAAATCGCTTGAAAACGATATAAAGATCATCGGAATCGGAGTTACGGTTTGAAAATGGCAAGCGATTCAAAAATGACACCGGTGTGTGATTTACAGCAAGTAGGCATCTAAATGCAATGAGATGAACATGCTACAGCACCCAAACATGACAACAAAATACATGGTAGGGATGCACACAAGATGCTTAACAAAAGTCTAGCACTGAGCTACGGCCAAATCATCCCCTAACAGGTTCAAACAAGCATGGCAAAAACATAAATGGTAAAACAGATCTCAGACTTAGTGAAATTAACACTTGTCTGGAATTTCAGATCATATAGCCCTGTTCGGAGCAACAAAACAACATGCTACAGGACCTTATTAAGACAAAGAAGAACATGGCATGGAGCTACTCAACAAGCTTAACAAAAGACCCTTAGAGACCTTGAGCCAAAAGGGATCACAAAATATACTAACAAGCACACGAACATAGCTAAAATATAATTAGTTTTCAGACTTAGTGAAAACTGAGACATGCTGAAATTTAACTCACGAAGGCATATAAACGAGCTCGATGCACTCACTACGGTGCAAGTCATGGCAAGGCAAGCATACATCCATTAAGAAGGCACAAAATGCAAGCTAGACATGGCAAGAACAATGGCATAGCATGCACGGATCAACTACAATAGCATCGGCAAAATCACAAACAAATTGACGATCTGCCCAGATTCACAACGAAGCAAAAGTAGAGCTCAATTGACTCAAGCTAGGTTACTCCATAATTGCAAACAAAGACATGGATGGATCGAGCATAACAAGATTAACAAAACTCCTTTACTGATCATCCTCAAAAGAGGCACGGATCACTAGGAAACAACAAGAACATATGGCATCATGAACTAAATAATCCCAGACAGTTAAAACTACTAAGTCCCTGAAAACAGATTCACCGGGTGCCTCACTTTGCAAGCTTGCACAAGTCACCACACACATCACAAAAATGCATGGGTTGCACCTCTGGAAAGATAACAAAATCCTTAACAAAACATATGTAGGACTGACAGGCATATCATGCACACAATAATCATGGCAAAAATGACAAAAGTCTAAGATGAACTAGCAGATCTGACAATTAACTCACGAAGGCCTCTTCTAACACCATTTCGGGCATCAAGATGCACTCAAATGAAAATGATGCAATGGAACGAAATGATGTACTCATTGAGGCGAACATTTTGATATGCTATATGCCCAAATCGGAGCTACGGATGCGGAGATATCACAGGTTAAAGTTAGCACAAAAATTAGGGTTTCGGGGATAAAAGTCAACCGTCGAATTTTCCAGATCTGGATCTGCACGGTTATCGGAGTTCGCCGGAGGGAGCACTGTTCACCGTCGGAGATGGCGCGGCCGGAGTTGGATAGCGAGGCGGCCGGAGAGAGGGAGGCCAGCTCGGGCGACGAGGGTGCCGCCGTGGTCGGCGGGGCGGCGGCGTCCTCGGGCGACGAGAGGAGGCGCGGGCGGCAGCGTGGTGGCCCGCGGCGGCGGCGGCGGTGGCCGGCGGCGGCGGCGGTGGCGGCCCGCGGCGGCGGCGCCCACCAGAGCCGAGGGAGGCAGCAGCGATCGAGGCGGGGAGGCGCGGGGGCGGCTCGGGCTCGCGGGGGCCCGATCTGGGCCTCCCGGGCCGCGGCGGCGGCGAGGTGGCGAGTGCCACGTGGCGGCACGCGAGTGGACCGGGCGGGCGGCGGACGGCGGGATTTTCGTCCGGCGGCGGGCGGACACGTCCGTCCGTGCGGAGATCTCTTTTTCTAGGGTTAGGGGTGGATTGAACCGCGAATTTTTTGGAGGGGGGTGTATATATAGGCATGGAGCAGAGTTTGGTGGGTTTTGGGACCTAGGAGAGTCCAAATGAGGTGCGGTTTTCGGCCACGCGATCGTGATCGAACGCTCTAGGACATGGATCAGAGTTTGGTGGGTTTTGGGCCAAATTGGAGGGGTGTTGGGATGCAACACACACGAGGCCTTTTCGGTCCCTCGGTTAACCGTTGGAGTATCAAACGAAGTCCAAATGATACGAAACTTGACAGGCGGTCTACCGGTAGTAAACCAAGGCCGCTTGGCAAGTCTCGGTCCAATCCGGAAATGTTTAATCCCCACACACTAAAGAAAGGTAGAAATGACCACTGGAGGAGAACGAAGCGCCGGAATGCAAAACGGACAACGGGGAAAATGCTCGAATGCATGAGACGAACACGTATGCAAATGCAATGCACATGATGACATGATATGCAATGCATGACACGCAAGCAATGACAAGGCAACAACAGCGAATAACTGGACGACACCTGGCACATCGGTCTCGGGGCCTTACACCAGCGTGTAGTGTCCTCGTTTCCTCTTTGGTGCTAAAGGGGCAAGCGCAGACAAGTATTCCCGAGGCATCAGCCAAAGGTTTCCATATCGGTGCAACAAGACCAAGACTAGTAGGACGGCAGGACGGAGGTCATCATGGAGCCCAAGACGGCGTCACCACTACAGCCTTTGGCAGGCGAAGATCACTTTTGTCAGGATAGCTTGTACTAGTTGTCTCCCTTCGAATTTGGCCGTTGTGGGATCCCTTCCCGCTCAATATTTGGGAAGAGGAGCAGGGCCTGTATAAATAGGACTAGCCACCACCATAGGGAGGCATCCGGATCAGAGGCCAACTAGAGAGAGAGCGAGAGAGAGGACCAGAGAACCGGGGAGAGATCTGATTCCAAACCTCAACCACACAAGCACACCAAGCACAAGAACACCTCACCTCGCGAGTCTGTTCTTCCCTTGTAACTATTCATCCTCAGCCCAAGAGGCAATCCACCATACCACACTGGAGTAGGGTATTACACCACAACGGTGGCCCGAACCAGTATAAATCTTGTGTCTCATGTTCTTTGGGTTTGTCGAGCTAGGCCGTGAGATCATAGAGTGTGCAAGCTAGAGAGGGGGAGAGATCTTTGTGTGCACCCCAGTGTTCGAACCTCAAGGGTTTTGCCGAAACCAGAAATCCAACATTTGGCGCGCTAGGTAGGGGTGCGCTGAGGCTTTCATCTTCATTGATCCGCGTCTCACCACTCCGCCAAGCTCATGGCCGACGCTCACCGGGCCCATGCTGAGCGTCGGGCTGCTCTCGCCACCCATGTCGCTCAGACATCCCCTATTGGTGGACCTCCTCGTCGTTCTCCGTCACCCGCCGCCAACATCGCCATCGGCCCGGCGGCAAACGAGCAGCAAGCCTCTTCACTGCACCCCTTTGTGTGGCGAGACGGTCGCACCGCCACCCCGTCGCTGACTCCGGACGTCTCATCGTCTCACGCTCGCCGCGCCCCACAGACGCACAGGCCGTGCTGCTCATGGCACGCGAGCTCCTGCGCTACCGCCTGGTTGACGACCTCTATGAGGACTGGTTGGACCGCATCGTTGAGCTCGTTAGCGCCGCGGGGGGCTCTCCTGCACCATCCCTCTCACTGCCTCACCCGCCCCCGGCTAGGCGATGTGGCTCACGAAGCGCCTCCGCCCCCTCAGCACCAAGATGGCACCCTCGTACCGAGGCGCGCGGCTCATGGAGCACCTCAGCCTCCCCCACATCAAGACGGCGTCCTCGCTCCAAGATGTGCGGCCCAACGGCATGATCCACCATGCTGCGTGCCCGTGCATGAATTAAGAAGTTGCCAGGAGGTTCCCCGTTCGCAAGAAGATGCTCCACCACTTCTAGCACCACCACGCCAGGATCGCTTGCTGTGGCAGGGCCACGTGCCACTCGTTGTGGCGGCACAGGGACACCAAGGTCAAACTCCACCTTCACGACGAGCCCTGGTGGCCACGGCGGGCTGCTGTGCCTTCACTCCTGAGCTGCATAGCATCGTCTGGTCGGGCAAGTTCAAGCCGGATCTGCCTCCTCGCTACGACGGCACCCCCGACCCTACGGAGTTCCTGTAGCTCTACGAGTTGAGCATCGAGGCAGCCAACGGCGACGAAAAGGTCATGGCGAACTGGTTTCCCATGGCAGTCAAGGACGGCGCTCGCTCGTGGCTCCTTAACCTACCCCCAGGCTCGATTTCCTCCTGGGATGAGATGCGTAGCTACTTCATTGCCAACTTCTAGGGCACTTGCGACCGCCCCCAGTCACGGGTGACCTAGGCCACATCAAGCAACAAACGGGAGAAACCTTGCAGAAGTACATCCAGTGCTTCAACAGCGCGCGTATCAAGATCCCCAAGGTGACGCACGAGGCCATCATATCAGCATTTTCCGACAGTGTCTGTGACGTCAAGATGAAGGAGGATCTCGCCATTCATGAGGAGTTGCGCACGACCTTGGAGCTGTTCAACATAGCAACCAAGTGTGCAAGGGCTGAGGAGGGGCGTCTCTCCCTCCTCGAGCTCCCTGCTGCGGATCCAGAGGAGAAGAAGGCACAGGTCAAGGACGTGAAGCGCAAAGGGGTGGCCGTTCTCATAGAAGAACCGGACACCAAGCGCGGTCGAGATCTTCCCGAGTCGTCCAAGGGCAGCCGTACGTTCTGCGCCTTCCACAACGTGCGCACACACAACACCAACGATTGTCAAGAGCTCAGGGCCATTCGAGACGGATGCTTCGGTTGACGCCCCAAGCGCAACGACTGGGGCTACAGCCGATGAGGTGGACAAGGTCGAGGATGTTAGGACAACCATGGGCCCCGCCAAGAGTGGAGTGACCAGCCTCGCGAGGATCGTTGGTAGGACTAGCCTTGCGAGGGCGCCTGGAGGGACCAGCCTCGAGAGGATCGTCCTCAGGGCAACCCTGGTCTCCCTCCGCTGCCGCCGCCAAGAAGGAACGATGACCATCAACAGGACGAAGGGGCTGGGGGCTTCCAGGAACCGCGCGCCATCGCCTGCATCTTGGGTGGCGCTCAGGCCCCAGCCTCCCAGCGCATGTTCAAGCAGTTCTCCCGCGAAGTGAATGCAGCCCTCCCCAAGCTTGAGGCTAGGCGCCCGCTCAGGTGGTCCATGTACGCCATCACCTTTAGCTCGGCAGACCAGCTCAAATGCGCGGCAACCGCTAGCGTCCTCAGCAATGTCCAAGTCACCAAGACCCTCATCGACGGCGGCGCAGGACTCAGTGTATTGTCCATCGAGACATTCGACAACCTTCAAGTGCCATACGATCAGCTCCAGCCCACCAAGCCTTTCTCAGGAGTGACAGACGGCTCCACCACCCCGATAGGGCAAGTTTGCCTCCCTGTCACCTTCGGTCACCGCAACAACTACCACACCGAGCTCACCGACTTTTATGTCGCCCACATCCGCCTGCCGTACAATGCCATCCTCGGGTACCCAACACTGGACAAATTCATGGCAGTCATCCACCATGGCTACAACGTCCTCAAGATGCCGGGAAGCGGCAGAATCATCACAGTCCCTTGCGAAGAAAGAGACGCGGTGCGCCTTCCAAGCTGCATCAATCAAAGACCCTGACAGCGCGGGTGTGCAGTACCCTCCTGAGGCGAACCCCAAGAAGAAGAAGCAGCTACTCCGCACTGGGCCTCAAGGGAGCGGCACCTCCAGCGGCACCACTTCAGGACCCACGCCAGCGCCTGGGGCGCCTCCCTCCCTCGCATAGGGAGGCGCGCCCGGCGCCCTCCTCGGGCAGGGCTTGGGGGCTCTCTTCTAGAGGGCCTCAGACCTGGCCAACATCACGAGGAGTTCGGGCACCACGTGGAGGCGTGCTTCGCGGCACATTTCCCTCAGGAGGACACCGGGTGAGGAGCGCCCGGCGCTCAAGAGTTCATCACCAAGGCATCTCAGGAGCTTCAGGAAGCAAGAGCAATGCATGGCGACCGCCGCCCACCTGGCGTTGCTCCCCACCCAGGTGAGGGTGGTGAGCTGTGCGTCTGCATCGACATCCCATGGCTCAATAGGGCCGCATCTCAGGAGCGCTTCTGGCCTTTGCGTGCTGGCCGGTGCGAGGGCCCGCCTCACAGCTATGTTCGCATGCCGTTTGGCCTGCCGATCATGGCTGCCGCCTTCCAGCGCAACCTGCGAGCACCCTGGCGGGTCTAGAGGCCATGCACCACGTGGTCCTGGCGGAGATGGAAATGGTCCTCAGGAGGCCACCCGAGGCTCAGGGCCTCGGCGGCTCATGAGAAGCGGCTTCTTCGCTACGTGTCTTCAGCTACCCCAACACTCCTTCAGCAACCAAACCAGGTGACATTTTTCCAAGTTCATTCAGCTGGGAGTGCCCCCTGGGCTGCATCATCCCCAGGCCGCGTGGGTCTGTCCCTGCGGCACATATCTGCTTGCATCTTCAGTTCACTCTACTGGGAGCACCCCTTGGGCTGCATTAACCCCAGGCTGCTCAGGTCCAACCTAGTGGCATGTATCGTTCTCGCACTTACCTAAGCTGGTTGCTTTTCATGCGTAATCTACCTATGGATATCACCTACTCGATTGTCACCCACCATGCATGGGAGCCGCGTGCCGATTGTCTTTCTTCAGGATCCTTCGCATAAGAAGGCTAGGCACGACGTCTATGCTCGGGCCCATCCCTGCAGCGTCGATAAATCCAATGGCTGAGCTCTGTCTGGCGGGCCGGCCCCATTCACGTCACCTCCTGGGGTCGTTGGTGCTTGGCCTTTTCGTATGATAGCCTCTGGAAATCCATTCGGCGCAGGTTGTCTAACCATCTCGCAGGAATGCCATAGCCATGAAGAACCAAGACCAGGCGCAACCTGCCATGAGGTGGGGCCTCGTGAGCCCCGGGTTGGCTCACGAGTGCCCAGATGCACCTCGTCTAGCCCTACCGTGCAAGCCACGTGTCAGGTCGGGGCTGTACACGCCCCGGGGGCTCGCCGCGGTCGGGAGTCAACGAAGCCTCCACGAGGCATGGGGCGCGCCCAGGGGGTAGGCGCGCCCCATCCTCGTGGGCCCCATGGAGCTCCACCGACGTACTTCTTTCGCCTATATATACCCATGTATCCTAAAAACATCCAGGGGAGCCGCGAAACCACTTTTCCACTGCCGCAACCTTCTGTACCTGTGAGATCCCATCTGGGGCCTTTTCCGGCGATCTGCCGAAGGGGGATTCGATCACGGAGGGCTTCTACATCAACACCATAGCCTCTCCGATGTTGTGTGAGTAGTTTACCACAGACCTTCGGGTCCATAGTTATTAGCTAGATGGCTTCTTCTCTCTCTTTGGTTCTCAATACAAAGTTCTCCTTGATGTTCTTGAAGATCTATTCAATGTAATACTCTTTTGCGGTGTGTTTGTCGAGATCCGATGAATTGTGGGTTTATGAATTTGATTATCTATGAATATTATTTGGTTCTTCTATGAATTCTTATATGCATGATTTGATATCTTTGCAAGTCTCTTTGAATTATCGGTTTAGTTTAGCCTACTAGATTGATTTTCTTGCAATGGGAGAAGTGCTTAGCTTTGGGTTCAATCTTGTGGTGTCCTTTCCCAGTGACAGCAGGGGAAGCAAGGCATGTATTGTATTGTTGCCATTGAGGATAAAAAGATGGGGTTTATATCATATTTCTTGAGTTTATCCCTCTACATCATGTCATCTTCCTTAATGAGTTACTCTGTTCTTATGAACTTAATACTCTAGATGCATGCTGGATAGTGGTCGATGTGTGGAGTAATAGTAGTAGATGCAGAATCGTTTCGATCTACTTGACACGGACGTGATGCCTATATTCATGATCATTGCCTTAGATGTCATCATAACTATGCGCTTTTCTATCAATTGCTCTGTAGTAATTTGTTCACCCAACGTAATATATGCTATCATGAGAGAAGCCACTAGTGAAACCTATGGCCCCCAGGTCTACTTTACATCATATAAGTTTCCGATCTATAATTCTAGTCTACTATTTATTTTGCAATCTTTATTTTCCAATCTATACAACAAAAATACCAAAACTATTTATCTTATTATCTTGATCAGATCTCACTTTTGCAAGTGGCCGTGAAGGGATTGACAACCCCTTTTGTCGCATTGGTTGCAAGGTTCTTGATTGTTTGTGCAGGTACTAGGCGACTTGTGTGTAGTCTCCTACTGGATTGATACCTTGGTTCTCAAAAACTGAGGGAAATACTTACGCTACTTGGTGCATTGCCCTTTCCTCTTCAAGGGAAAACCAACGCATGCTCAAGAGGTAGCAAGAAGGATTTCTCGAACTGTTGTCGGGGAGATCTACGCTCAAGTCAAGACATACCAAGTACCCATCACAAACTCTTATCCCTCGCATTACATTATTTTCCATTTGCCTCTCGTTTTCCTCTCCCCACTTCACCTTTGCCATTTTATTCGCCCTTTTTCGTTCGCCTCTTTTCGCTTGCTTCTTGTTTGCTTGTGTGCTGGATTGATCGTTTGTCATGATGGCTCAAGATAATACTAAATTATGTGACTTTTCCAATACCAACAACAATGATTTTATTAGCACTCCAATTGCTCCTATTACCGATGCTAAATCTTGTGAAGTTAATGCTGCTTTGTTGAATCTTGTCATGAAAGATCAATTTTCGGGCCTTCCAAGTGAAGATGTCGTGACCCATCTAAACAACTTTGTTGACATGTGCGATATGCAAAAGAATAAAGAGGTGGATAATGATATTGTTAAATTGAAGCTATTTCCGTTTTCACTTAGAGATCGTGCTAAACCTTGGTTTACTTCTTTGCCTAGAAATAGTATTGATTCATGGAACAAGTGCAAAGATGCTTTTATCTCTTAAGTTTTTTTCCTCCCGCTAAGATTATCTCTCTTAGAAATGATATTATGAATTTTAAGCAACTTGATCATGAGCATGTTGCACAAGCTTGCGAGAGGATGAAATTAATGATACGTAATTGCCCTACACATGGTCCGAATTTATGGATGATTATATAGAATTTTTATGCTGGAATAAATTTTGCTTCTAGAAATCTTTTAGATTCGGCCGTGGGAGGCACTTTTATGCAAATCACTTTAGGAGAAGCTACTAAACTCCTAGACAATATTATGTTTAATTATTCTCAATGGCACACCGAAAGATCCACTAGTAAAAAGGTTGACGCTATTGAAGAGATTAATGTTTTGAGTGGAAAGATGGATGAACTTATGAAATTGTTTGCTAATAAGAGTGTTTCTTCTGATGCTAATGATATGCCTTTGTCCACTTTGATTGAGAATAATAATGAATCCATGGATGTGAATTTTGTTGGTAGGAACAATTTTGGTAACAACGCGTATAGAGGAAACTTTAATTCTAGGCCGTTCCCTAGTAATTCCTCTAATAATTATGGTAATTCCTACAACAACTCTTATGGAAATTTAAAAAATATGCCCTCTGATTTTGAGACTAGTGTTAAAGAATTTATGAATTCGCAAAAGAATTTCAATGCTTTGCTTGAAGAAAACTTGCCTAAGATTGATGAGTTGGCTAGGAACATGGATATAATTTCTCTTGATGTTGATTCTTTGAAACTTAGATCTATTCCACCTAAGCATGACATAAATGAGTCTCTCAAAGCCATGAGAATTTCCAATGATGGTGCAAATAAAGAACCGCTAGGATGCATGCTAAAAAAGATTGCTTTGTGAAAGTGTGTTCTTCTAGTTTTCATGATAATAATGATGAAGATCTAAAAGTGATTGATGTGTCTCCTATTAAATCTTTTTTTCCAATATGAATCTTGATAAAGATGGGACTGGAGATGAGTCACCTTTAGTTAAAAGGCGTCCCAATGATTCGGAGTTTTTAGATCTTGATGCTAGAATTAATAAAAGTGGGATTGAAGAGGTCAAAACTTTACATAGCAATGAACCCACTATTTTGGATTTCAAGGAATTTAATTATGATAATTGCTTTTTGATACATTGTATTTCCTTGTTGCAATCTGTGTTTAATTCTCCTCATTCTTATGATCAAAATAAGGCCTTTACTAAACACATCGTTGATGCTTTAATGCAATCCCATAAAGAAAAGATTGAATTAGAAGTTTCTATTCCTAGAAAACTTTATGATGAGTGGGAACCTACTATTAAAATTAAGATTAAAGATTATGAATGCTATGCTTTATGTGATTTGGGCGCTAGTGTTTCCATGATTCCAAAAACTTTGTGTGATGTGCTAGGTTTCCGTGAATTTGATGATTATTCTTTAAATTTGCATCTTGTGGATTCCACCATTAAGAAACCTAAGGGAAGGATTGATAACCCACAAGTATAGGGGATCGCAATAGTTTTCGAGGGTAAAGTATTCAACCCAAATTTATTGATTCGACACAAGGGAAGCCAAAGAATATTCTCAAGTATTAGCTGCTGAGTTGTCAATTCAACCACACTTGGAAACTTAGTATCTGCAGCAAAGTATTTAGTAGCAAAGTAATATGATAGTAGTGGTAACGGTAGCAAAAGGTAACAGTAGTAAAAGTAATGTTTTTGGTATTTTGTAGTGATGATAGCAATAGCAACGGGAAAGTAAATAAGCGAAGAACAATATATGGAAATCTCGTAGGCAATGGATCGGTGATGGAGAATTATGCCGGATGCAGTTCATCATGTAACACTCATAACCTAGGATGACACAGAACTAGCTCCAGTTCATCAATGTAATGTAGGCATGTATTCCGAATATAGTCACATGTGCTTATGGAAAAGAACTTGCATGACATCTTTTGTCCTACCCTCCTGTGGCAGCGGGGTCCTTATGGAAACTAAGGGATATTAAGGCCTCCTTTTAATAGAGTACCAGAACAAAGCATTAACACATAGTGAATACATGAACTCCTCAAACTACGGTCATCACCGGTAAGTATCCCGATTATTGTCACTTCGGGGTTAACGGATCATAACACATAATAGGTGACCATAGACTTGCAAGATAGGATCAAGAACTCTCATATATTGATGAAAACATAATAGGTTCAGATCTGAAATCATGGCACTCAGGCCCTAGTGACAAGCATTAAGCATAGCAAAGTCATAGCAACATCAATCTCAGAACATAGTGGATACTAGGGATCAAACCCTAACAAAACTAACTCGATTACATGATAAATCTCATCCAACCCATCACCGTCCAACAAGCCTACGATGGAATTACTCACGCACGGTGGTGAGCATCATGAAATTGGCGATGGAGGATGGTTGATGATGAATATGGCGACGGTTTCCCCTCTCTGGAGCCCCGAACGGACTCCAGATTAGCCCTCCCGAGAGGTTTTAGGGCTTGGTGACGGCTCCATATCATAAAACGCGATGAATTCTTCTCCCTGATTTTTTTCTCCCCAAAACACAATATATAGAGTTGGAGTTGGAGTCGGAGGAGCTCCAGGGGCCCACGAGGTAGGGGGCGCGCCCTAGGGGGGCAAGCGTGCCCCCACCCTCGTGGATAGGTGGTGGGCCCCCTGGCCTTCATCTTTTGCAGGCATTTTTTATATTTTCCAAAAAGTTGCTCCATGAAGTTTCAGGTCATTCAAAGAACGTTTGTTTCTGCACATAAATAACACCATGGTAATTCTGTTGAAAATAGCGTTAGTCCGGGTTAGTTCCATTCAAATCATGCAAGTTAGAGTCCAAAACAAGGGCAAACGTGTTTGGAAAAGTAGATACGACAGAGACATATCAACTCCCCCAAGCTTAAACCTTTGCTTGTCCTCAAGCAATTCAGTTGACAAACTGAAAGTGATAAAGAAAAACTTTTACAAACTCTGTTTGCTCTTGTCGTTGTAAATATGTAAAGCCGGCATTCAAGTTTTCAGCAAAGATTATAACTAAACATATTCTCAATAATGCTTAGGTATCTAGTTTACTCATATCAATAGCATAATTAACTAGCGAGCAATAATAATAAATCTCGGATGACAACACTTTCTCAAAACAATCATAATATGATATAACAAGATGGTATCTTGCTAGCCCTTTCTAAGACCGCAAAACATAAATGCAGAGCACCTTTAAAGACCAAGGACTGACTAGACATTGTAATTCATGGTAAAAGAGATCCAGTCAAGTCATACTCAATGTAAACTAACAATAATGAATGCAAATGAAAGCAGTGCTCTCCAACTGGTGCTTTTTAATAAGAGGATGATGACTCGGCATATAAGTAAATAGATAGGACCTTCGCAGAGGGAAGCAGGGATTTGTAGAGGTGTCAGAGCTCGGTTTTGAAATAGAGATGAATACTATTTTGAACGGTATACTTTCATTGTCAACATAACAACCAAGAGATGGCAATATCTTCCATGTTACACACATTATAGGCGGTACCAAAATAGAATGGTAAATTTTATACTCCCCCTTCCACCAACAAGCATCAATCCATGGCTTGCTTGAAAACAACGAGTGCCTCCAACTAACAAGAGTCCCAGGGGGGGTTTTGTTTGCAATTATTTTGATTTAGTTTGCATAAAGCATGGGACTGGGCATCCCGGTGACCAGCCACTTTCTCGTGAGTGAGGAGCGGAGTCCACTCCTCTTGAGAATAACCTGCCTAACATGGAAGATACAGACAGCCCTAGTTGATACATGATCTATTCGAGCATAGAAAACAGGATATTTATTTGAAGGTTTAGAGTTTGGCACATACAAATTTACTTGGAATGGCAGGTATATACCGTATATAGGTAGGTACGATGGACTCATGTGGAATAACTTTGGGGTTTATGGAGTTTGGATGCACAAGCAGTATTCCCGCTTAGTACTGGTGAAGGCTAGCAAAAGACTGGGAAGCGACCAGCTAGAGAGCGACAACAGTCATGAACATGAATTAAAATTAATCAACACCGAATGCAAGCATGGGAAGGATATAAACCACCATGAACATAAATATCGTGAAGGCTATGTTGATTTTGTTTCAACTACATGCGTGAACATGCGCCAAGTCAAGTCACTTAAATCATTCAAAGGAGGATGCCACCCTATCATACCAGATCACAACCATTTTAATAGCATGTTGGCACGCAAGGTAAACCATTATAACTCATAGCTAATCAAGCATGGCACAAGAAACTATGATCTCTAGTTGTCATTGCAAACATGTTTATTCATAATAGGCTGAATCAGGAACGATGAACTAATCATATTTACAAAAACAAAAGAGGTTGAGTTCATACCAGCTTTTCTCATCTCATTCAGTCCATCATATATCATCATAATTGCCTTTCACTTGCATGACCGAATGATGTGAATAATAATAATAGTGCACGTGCATTGGACTAAGCTGGAATCTGCAAGCATTCAATAAACAGGAGAAGACAAGGCAATATGGGCTCTTTTGTCAGATCAACAATTATGCATACAAGATCCACTTCAACAATTTAATTAAGGTCTTCTCCTATCGACCCCCAAAGAAAAGAAAAGAAATAAAACTATTTACACGGGAGAGCTCCCAACAAGTAAAAGAAGAACATGAAATCTTTTTGGGTTTTCTTTTTAATTACTACTATAAGCATTGGAAGTAAACTAATTAGAAGCTACAACTAATTTTTTTGGTTTTTTCTTAAGGTTTATTAAACACACAAAAAGAAAGCATAAAAAGAAAATAAACTAGCATGGATGTACAATGAAAATGTATGAGCACCGACATCTAGCAATGAGTGTGTGAACATAAATGTAATGTCGGTGAGAAATACGTACTCCCCCAAGCTTAGGCTTTTGGCCTAAGTTGGTCTATGGCCACGGCTGGCCTGGCGGATATCCATAATAATAGTTGGGGTCGTACTGCGAAGAAGAAGAAGACTCCGATTGCCACTGGTTGGCAATCATCTCCGGATCCCACTGGTAATTAGACTATCGTGAAGGATCAACTCTAGTGGTTCCGGCTCTGGCTCCATAGCTAGTGCAGGGTTCCGGTAGGCGTGAATAGCCTTTAATGGAACAAGGTACTGGCCTGCAGATAAATCAAACAAAGAAGGAGCAGGCAGGGTAATAATCTTAGGATGATGTTTATCAAAGAACAATTTGTATTTAAGCTCTCCTTCCCTATTCTTAACAATAAAATCATGTGCCACCATACTTTTATAATCTAAATAAACACAAGGTAGCACTTTTTCTTCCTTCTCATAATGCCTAATAGGTATGTTAAAATGTGCAGCTAGGCATGAAGCATAGATGCCTTCAAAGATGGGGACCTTGGTACGGTTCAGACTTAACCGTTTAGCAATAATGCCGCCCATACTAACAGAGTTATCACCGTATAAACCGTGGAGCAAAATAATAATATCAGGGACACTAAGGTTTCCACAGTTTCCGCGACCAATTAAACAACAACTAGCAAATAATGCAAAATAGCGTAAAACAGGAAAATGTATGCTAGTGATTCATGCATCGGAAATCTTCCTTGTTTCCCCTACAGTGATTGTATCAATAAACCCATCCACATCCTCGCGATGTGGTTCCTCTGTCTTGCCCTCAAAAGGGACTAAAAAACCCGACAAAAATCATAAAGTGACATCTCCTTATGCTCATCATATAAATGAAACTCCACCGTAGGTGGTGAGCTCCTAGAATGGAAATGAAAGTTTTGCACAAAGATATTTGTGAGTAAGAGATACTGATCGCTTTGGTCGTGGAGGAAAGCGGTGAGGCCTGCATTCTTAGCCAATTCATGAAAATCTTCATAAATCCCGACTGCTCTCAAGAAATCATCGGAAGGCCATTCACATGACCAAACCTCCGCGGTGCGAGGCAGATTATACTTAGGCTTCGGTGCCTTTTCCTTCGAGCTTCGGCTCGATGAGCCCCTCAAAGTTTCTTCATCATTTTCTGAAAAATTCTGAAATTTTTAGTAACTTCAAAATAAAAGTAAATCAAACTCAATAATATTGATAGCAACTACTCCTACAAGTGCCTAGGGCCTATATCATGCATCAAAACTACTTTTGACCATATAAATTTGGCATGCAAGCTCAAGAACAGGGTCACCTAAGCAGCAAAAATTTGCAATGAATAAATCACTAGAACGAAAACTAATTGGACAAATGGAGGAGTCACATACCAAGGAACAATCCCCCCAAGCAGTTTTGTGAGAGGTGCTTTGAGCAAGGAGATCGAAAGTGGCAGCAAAATGAGCTTGGACTCGGGTTTGAGCTAGATATTCGTGTTTGTGGGAGGAAGAAGGAGTGTGTGGGTGAAAGGATAAGTGGAGGAGGGCCACCGTGGGCCCACGAGGCAGGGGAGTGCGCCCAGGGGGTAGGGCGCGCCCTCCACCCTCGTGGGCAGGTGGGTGCCCCCCGTGCTATGTTCTCAGTGCCAGATATTCTCAAATATTCCAGAAAAAATCATATTTAAATTTCAGGGCATTTGGAGAACTTTTATTTTCAGGGTATTTTTATATTGCACGGATAATCATATAACAGACAGAAAAATAATATTTTTATTTTATTTAATATAAATAACAGAAAGTAAAAGGAGGGTACAGCTAGCTGTGCCTTCTAGTTTCATCCATCTCATGCTCATCAAAAGGAATCCACTAACAAGGTTGATCAAGTCTTGTTAACGAACTCATTCCGAATAACATGGAATCGGAGAAATTTCGAATAACACTATGTTACCTCAACGGGGATATGCACATCCCCAATAATAAGAATATCATATTTCTTCTTGACAGTAGGAAGAGGAAATTCAAAACCTCCAAATATAATCGATGGGATTTTTCCAATAGAGTTGATATTATGAACTTGAGGTTGTTTCCTCGGAAACTGTACCGTATGCTCATTACCATTAACATGAAAAGTGATATTGCCTTTAGTGCAATCAATAACAGCCCCTGGAGTATTCAAAAAGGGTCTTCCAAGAATAATAGACATACTATCGTCCTCGGGAATATCAAGAATAACAAAGTCCGTTAAAATAGTAACGGTTGCAACTACAACAGGCACATCCTCACAAATACCGACAGGTATAGCAGTTGATTTATCAACCATTTGCAAAGATATTTCAGTAGGTGTCAACTTATTCAAATCAAGTTTACGATATAAAGAGAGAGGCATAACACTAACACCGGCTCCAAGATCACATAAAGCAGTTTTAACATAGTTTCTTTTAATGGAGCCTGGTATAGTGGGTACTCCTGGATCTCCTAGTTTCTTAGGTATTCCACCCTTAAAAGTATAATTAGCAAGCATGGTGGAAATTTCAGCTTCTGGTATCTTTCTTTTATTTGTAACAATATCTTTCATATACTTAGCATAAGGATTCATTTTGAGCATATCAGTTAATCGCATACGCAAAAAGATAGGTCTAATCATTTCAGCAAAGCGCTCAAAATACTCATCATCCTTTTTCTTGGATGGTTTGGGAGGAAAAGGCATAGGTTTCTGAACCCAAGGCTCTCTTTCTTTACCGTGTTTCCTAGCAACAAAGTCTTTCTTATCATAACGTTGATTCTTTGATTGTGGGTTATCAAGATCAACAATAGGTTCAATTTCTATATCATTATCATTACTAGGTTGAGCATCATCATGAACATTATCACTAACATTATTACTAGTTTCAGGTTCATTACCAGATTGAGTTTCAGCATCAGAAATAGAAATATCATTTGGATTCTCACGTGTTTCAATAACAGGTTCACTAGAAGCATGCAAAGTCCTATCATTTTTCTTTTTCTTCCTTTTAGAAGGACTAGGTGCATCTATATTATTTCTCTGAGAATCTTGCTCAATTCTCTTAGGGTGGCCTTCAGGATACAAAGGTTCCTGAGTCATTCTACCACCTCTAGTCATAACTCTAACAGCATTATCATTATCCTTACTATTCAATTCATTGAGCAAATCATTTTGAGCTTTAAGTACTTGTTGTACTTGAGTGGTAACCATAGAAGCATGTTTACTAATAAGTTTAAGTTCACCTTTGACATTAGCCATATAATCACCCAAGTGTTCAAGCATATTTGAATTGTATCTTAATTTTCTACCAAAATAAGCATTAAAATCTTCTTGTTTAACCATAAATTTATCAAACTCATCTAAGCAGGGGCTAGCAAACTTAGTAAATGGTATTTCAGCTTTATCATATCTATAGAGAGAATTTACCTTTACTACCTGTGTCGGGTTATCAAGAACATGAGTTTCTTCAATAGGTAAAGGATTAATGTCATATGTTTCTTCAACAGGCGGTAAATTAAGACCGTGTATTTCTTCAATAGGAGGTAAATTCTTAACATCTTCAGCTTTAATACCTTTTTCTTTCATAGATTTCTTTGCCTCTTGCATATCTTCCGGACTGAGAAATAGAATACCCCTCTTCTTCGGAGTTGGTTTAGGAATAGGCTCAGGAATTGGCTCCGGAGGTGTCCAATTATTTTCATTTGTCAACATATTATTCAATAGAATTTCAGCTTCATCCGGTGTACTTTCCCTGAAAACAGAACCAGCACAACTATCCAGGTAATCTTTGGAGGCATCGGTTAGTCCATTATAAAAGATATCAAGTATTTCATTTTTCTTAAGAGGATGATCAGGCAAAGAATTAAGTAATTGTAGAAGCCTCCCCCAAACTTGTGGGAGACTCTCTACTTCAATTTGCACAAAATTATATATATCCCTTAAAGCAGCTTGTTTCTTATGAGCAGGGAAATATTTAGCAGAGAAGTAATAAATCATATCCTGGGGACTACGCACACAACCAGAATCAAGAGAATTAAACCATATCTTAGCATCACCCTTTAATGAGAACGGAAATATTTTAAGTATATAAAAGTAACGAGTTCTCTCATCAGTTGTGAACAAGGTGGCTATATCATTTAATTTAGTAAGATGTGCCACAACAGTTTCAGATTCATAGCCATGAAAAGGATCAGATTCAACCAAAGTAATTATATCAGGATCAACAGAGAATTCATAATCCTTATCGGTAACACAGATAGGTGAAGTAGCAAAAGCAGGGTCAGGTTTCATCCTAGCATTTAGAGATTGCTTATTCCATTAAGCTAATAACCTCTTGAGTTTGTATCTATCTTTGCAAGCTAAAATAGCTAAAGAAGCTTCTTTATCAGAAACATAACCCTTAGGAATAGCAGGCAAGTCTTCATCATCACTTTCATCAGTATTATCAGATTCAATATTTTCAATCTCTCTAGCCCTAGCAAGTTGTTCGTCAAGAAATTCACTAAGTGCCATAGTAGTATCAAGCATAGAAGTAGTTTCATCATAAGTATCATGTATAGCAGAAGTGGCATCATCAATAACATGCGACATATCAGAACAAATAGGAGAAGCGGGTTTAGGTGTCGCAAGCTTACCTAACACAAAAGGTGAATCAAGTGCAGAGCTAGATGGCAGTTCCTTACCTCCCCTCGTAGTTGAGGGATAAATCTTGGTTTTTGGATCTCTCAAGTTCTTCATAATAGGATAGTAGTGGTAACGGTAGCAAAAGGTAACAGTAGTAAAAGTAATGTTTTTGGTATTTTGTAGTGATGATAGCAATAGCAACGGGAAAGTAAATAAGCGAAGAACAATATATAGAAAGCTTGTAGGCAATGGATCAGTGATGGAGAATTATGCCGGATGCAGTTCATCATGTAACAGTCATAACCTAGGGTGACACAGAACTAGCTCCAGTTCATCAATGTAATGTAGGCATGTATTCCGAATATAGTCATACGTGCTTATGGAAAAGAACTTGCATGACATCTTTTGTCCTACCCTCCCGTGGCAACGGGGTCCTTATGGAAACTAAGATATATTAAGGCCTCCTTTTAATAGAATACCGGAACAAAGCATTAACACATAGTGAATACATGAACTCCTCAAACTACGGTCATCACCAGTAAGTATCCCGATTATTGTCACTTCGGGGTTAACGGATCACAACACATAATAGGTGACCATAGACTTGCAACATAGGATCAAGAACTCTCATATATTGATGAAAACATAATAGGTTCAGATCTGAAATCATGGCACTCGGGCCCTAGTGACAAGCATTAAGCATAGCAAAGTCATAGCAACATCAATCTCAGAACATAGTGGATACTAGGGATCAAACCCTAACAAAACTAACTCAATTACATGATAAATCTCATCCAACCCATCACCGTCCAGCAAGCCTACGATGGAATTACTCACGCACGGCGGTGAGCATCATGAAATTGGTGATGGAGGATGGTTAATGATGAAGATGGCGACGGATTCCCCTCTCCAGAGCCCCGAACGGACTCTAGATCAGCCCTCCCGAGAGGTTTTAGGGCTTGGCGGCGGCTCCGTATCATAAAACGCAATGAATTCTTCTCCCTGATTTTTTTCTCCCCGAAAAACAATATATAGAGTTGGAGTTGGAGTCGGAGGAGCTCCAGGGGGCCCACGAGGTAGGGGGCACGCCCTAGGGGGGCAGGCGCGCCCCCACCCTCGTGGACAGGTGGTGGGCCCCATGGCCTTCATCTTTTGCAGGCATTTTTTATATTTTCCAAAAAGTTGCTCCGTGAAGTTTCAGGTCATTCCGAGAACGTTTGTTTCTGCACATAAATAACACCATGGTAATTCTGCTGAAAACAGCGTCAGTCTGGGTTAGTTCCATTCAAATCATGCAAGTTAGAGTCCAAAACAAGGGCAAAAGTGTTTGGAAAAATAGATACGATGGAGACGTATCAAGGATTAATAATGTTCTTATTGTTGCAAATAGGAATTATGTGCCCGTAGATTTCATTGTTCTTGATGTAGATTGCAATCCTACATGTCCCATTATTCTTGATAGACCTTTCCTTAGAACGATTGGTGCAATTATTCATATGAAAGAAGAAAATATTAGGTTCCAATTTCCGTTAAGGAAAGGCATGGAACACTTTCCTAGAAATAAAATTAAATTACCTTATGAATTTATTATGAGAGCCACATATGGATTGCATACCAAAGATGATAATACCTAGATCTATTCTTGTTTTTATGCCTAGCTAGGGGCACTAAACGATAGCGCTTGTTGGGAGGCAACCCAATTTTATTTTTTTCCTTGCTTTTTTCCTGTTTAGTGATAAATAAATCATCTATCCTCTGTTATGATTCTTTTTTTATGCTGTAATTAGTGTTTGTGCCCAGTAAAGCCTTTAGGATCTTCTTGGGTGATTGTTATTTGATCTTGCTGAAAAAACAGAAAGTATGCGCTCAAGAAAATAATTTTCATTTTTTACCAGGGAGTGATAAAATACCAATTCCAACTAAGGTAGATCAATATACAAATTATTTATGACGTCCTAATGTTTCCAAATTTTTGGAGTTACAGAAGTATTCGAAACCTCCAGATTGCTATAGAATGTTCTGTTTTTGATAGATTCTATTTTTCGTGTGTTGTTTGCTTATTTTGATGAATCTATGGCTAGTATCAGGGGGTATGAACCATAGAGAAGTTGGAATACAGTAGGTTTAACACCAATATAAATAAATAATGAGTTCATTATAGTACCTTAAAGTGGTGGTTTGTTTTCTTAAACTAACAGAGCTCATGAGATTTTCTGTTGAGTTTTGTGTTGTGAAGTTTTCAAGTTTTTGGGTAAAGATTTGATGGATTTTGGAACAAGGAGTGGCAAGAGCCTAAGATTGGGGATTCTCAAGCCACCCCAAGGTAAAATTAAAGGACAACCGAAATCCTAAGCTTGGGGATGCCCCGGAAGGCATCCCCTCTTTCGTCTTCTTCTATCGGTAACTTTACTTGAGGCTATATTTTTATTCACCATATGATATTTGTTTTGCTTGGAGCATCTTGTATGATTTGAGTCTTTTTTTAGTTTACCACAATCATCCTTGTTGTACACACCTTTTGGGAGAGACACACATGAATCAGAATTTATTAGATTACTCGATGTGCTTCACTTATATCTTTTGAGCTAGATAATTTTGCTCTAGTGCTTCACTTATATCTTTTTAGAGCACGGTGGTGGTTTTATTTTATAGAAATTATTGATCTTTCATGCTTCACTTATATTATTTTGAGAGTCTTTTAGAACAACATGGTAATTTACTTTGGCTATAAAATTAGTCCTAATATGATAGGCATCCAAGATGGGTATAATAAAAACTTCCATATAGAGTTCATTGAATACTATGAGAAGCTTGATACTTGATGATTGTTTTGAGATATGAAGATAGTGATATTAGAGTCTTGCTAGTTAAGTAATTGTGAAATTGAGAAATACTTGTGTTGAGGTTTGCAAGTCCCGTAGCATGCACGTATGGTAACTGTTGTGTGACAAATTTTAAGCATGAGGTGTTCTTTGATTGCCTTCCTTATGAGTGGCGGTCGGGGATGAGCAATGGTCTTTTCCTACCAATCTATCCCCCTAGGAGCATGCGTGTAGTGCTTGGTTTTGATGACTTGTAGATTTTTGCAATAAGTATGTGATTTCTTTATGACTAATGTTGAGTCCATGGATTATACACACTCTCACCCTTCCATCATTGCTAGCCTTTTCGGTACCGTGCATTGCCCTTTCTCACCTCGAGAGTTGGTGCAAACTTCGCCGGTGCATCCAAACCCCGTGATATGATACCCTCTTTCACACATAAACCTCCCTATATCTTCCTCAAAACATCCACCATACCTACCTATTATGGCATTTCCATAGCCATTCCGAGATATATTGCCATGCAACTTTCCACCGTTCCATTTTTTTATGACACGCTCCATCATTGTCATATTGACTTGCATGATCATGTAGTTGAAATTGTATTTGTGGCAAAGCCACCGCTCATAATTTTTTATACATGTCATTCTTGAATCATTGCACATCCCATTACACCGCCGGAGGCATTCATATAGATTGATATTTTGTTTTAGTATCGAGTTGTAATTTTTGAGTTGTAAATAAATAGAAGTGTGATGATCATAATTATTAGAGCATTGTCCCGTGTGAGGAAAAAAGAGAAAAGGCCAAATAAAAAAGAGAAGTCCCAAAAAATGAGAGAAAAAGAGAGAAGGGGCATTGTTATTATCCTTTTTCCACACTTGTGCTTCAAAGTAGCACCATGATCTTCATGATAGAGAGTCTCTTATTTTGTTACTTTCATATACTAGTGGGAATTTTTCATTATAGAACTTGGCTTGTATATTCCAACAATGGGCTTCCTCAAAATGCCCTAGGTCTTCGTGAGCAAGAAAGTTGGATGCACACCCACTTAGTTTCTTTTGTTGAGCTTTCATACATTTATAGCTCTAGTGCATCCGTTGCATGGAAATCCCTACTCCTCGCATTGACATCAATTGATGGGCATCTCCATAGCCTGTTGATTAGCCACGTCAATGTGAGACTTTCTCCTTTTTTGTCTTCTCCACATAACCTCCATCATCATATTCTATTCCACCCATAGTGCTATGTCCATGGCTCGCGCTCATGTATTGCGTGAAAGTTGAAAAAGTTTGAGAATACTAAAGTATGAAACAATTGCTTGGCTTGTCATCGGGGTTGTGCATGATGGGAGCATTTTGTGTGACAAAAATGAAGCATGGCCAAACTATATGATTTTGTAGGGATGAGCTTTCTTTGGCTATGTTATTTTGAGAAGACATAATTGCTTGGTTAGTATGCTTGAAGTATTATTGTTTTTATGTCAATATTAAACTTTTGTCTTGAATCTTTCGGATCTGAATATTCATGCCACAATAAAGAAAATTACATTGAAAATTATGTTAGGTAGCATTCCACATCAAAAATTCTGTTTTTATCATTTACCTACTCGAGGACGAGCAGGAATTAAGCTTGGGGATGCTTGATACGTCTCCAACATATCTATAATTTTTTATTTTTCTATCCTATTATATTATCTATTTTGGATGTTTAATGGGATTTAATATGCACTTTTATAATAGTTTTGGGACTAACCTATTAACCGAAGGCCCAGTGCAAATCGTTGTTTTTTGCCTATTACAAGTCTGGAAGTCCGCGAAGCTTCCACGAGGCAGGGGGCGTGCCCAGGGGGGTAGGCGCGCCCCACACCCTCGTGGGCCCCATGGAGCTCCACCGACGTACTTCTTTCACCTATATATACCCATGTACCCTAAAAACATCCAGGGGGGCCACGAAACCACTTTTCCACTGACGCAACCTTCTGTACCCGTCAGATCCCATCTGGGGCCTTTTCCGATGATCTGCCAGAGGGGGATTCGATCACGAAGGGCTTCTACATCAACACCAGAGCCTCTCCGATGATGTGTGAGTAGTTTACCACAGACCTTCGGGTCCATAGTTATTAGCTAGATGGCTTCTTCTCTCTCTTTGGTTCTCAATACAAATTAAAGTTCTCCTTGATGTTCTTGGAGAGCAATTCGATGTGATACTCTTTTACGGTGTGTTTGTCGAGATCCGATGAATTGTGGGTTTATGAATTTGATTATCTAGGAATATTATTTGGTTCTTCTCTGAATTATTATATGCATGATTTGATATCTTTGCAAGTCTCTTTTTGTGCAGTTACACCAAAATCAACCAACTTCATGTGTAGCTTGTACGATTTCATGTTTATATGTTGCATTGCCTTGAACATATCAGCGGCTCCTTTCTTGTAGCTAGTTTGGCGGCTCGAGGTGGCAATGAATGATTTGAGAACCATTCAATGTACTGTGCATGATGAAGTATTGTGGAGGGCAAGAACCATCCCAACATTTTGTGCAGTTCCACTGAAATCTAGTTGAGCATCCCTGTTTGCATAAATACAGAAAAGGTGATTAGTATGAAGCAAGCTATATTTAAATTCAGAGATGAGTGGTTATGAGTTCACATTATTGGATAGTATTTTCATTAATGTTCCATAACTATCACTTCACACTTCATAGTTTAAACACGCGCCTACATGATCCATGCAGAACACACATTTACAAAATGGAACTCACCAGAAAGAATTCTACAACAACGTTGTGCTTTCCCATCACAACAACAAAGATCGGGATCCCTGAGTGTATAGATTGGACCTTTTGCTGCACGATTTCCTTATGAGCTGATGTTAATTTCGTATTGTGGGCAGTAATGTAGCCATCCTTCAAATGCTCCTTCTGATATGAAGATAGACTGACCTTCTTATTCCTAACATAATCGGAACTAGGCACTTCACGTAGTCCATATTCTTCTTCAGAGGAGGATGATCCGATGTGCAAAGACAAGAGAACAAATAAATGCTAGCTATAAAAATATGAGAATGATCTGCAAGGGAAGGTATATCTATAACCGTAAATTGATACATGATGACTCATAGGAGGTGATACGTCTCCAACGTATCTATATTTTTTTATTGTTCCATGCTATTATACTATCAATCTTGGATGTTTTATAATTATTTTATAGTCATTTTATATCATTTTTGGTACTAACCTATTGAAAAAGTGCCAAGTGCCAGTTCCTGTTTTTTTCGTGTTTTTTACGTCGCGGAAAATCAATATCAGACGGTGTCCAAATGCCACGAAACTTTACGGAGATTTTTTATGGACCAGAATGAACATGTTGGGCCCCGGTTGCACCTGGGGTGAGTCCTGAGGAGGGGACAACCCACCAGGGCGCGCCAGGAGGCCCAGGCGCGCCCTGGTGGGTTGTGCCCACCTCGGGTGCCCCTCGAACCGCCTCTTTGCTCTATAAATACCCAAATATTCCCAAAACCCTAGGGGAGTCGACGAAATATTCATCCAGCCGCCGTAGAGTCCAGAACCACCAGATCCAATCTAGACACCATCTCGGATGGGCTTCACCACCTCCATTGGTGCCTCTCCGATGATGCGGGAGTAGTTCTTTGTAGACCTTCGGGTCCATAGTTAGTAGCTAGATGGCTTGATCTCTCTCTCTTGATTCTCAATACAATGGTATCTTGGAGATCCATATGATGTAACTCTTTTGCGGTGTGTTTGCTGGGATCTGATGAACTTTGAGTTTATGATCAGTCATATCTTTTGATATCCATGAAAGTTATTTGAGTCTATTTGATCTCTTATATGCATGATCTCTTATAGCCTCGTATTTCTTCTCCGATATTTGGGTTTTGTTTGGCTAACTTGATCTATTTACCTTGCAATGGGAAGAGGTACCTAGTAGTGGGTTCGATCTTACGGTACTTGATCCCAGTGATAGAAAAGGGAACCGACACGTATGTATCGTTGCTACTAAGGATAAAAAGATGGGATCTATATCTACGCAGTAGATAAATGGATCTTGTCTACATCATGTCATCGTTCTTATTGCATTACTCCTTTTTTCCATGAACTTAATACACTAGATGCATGCTGGATAGCGCTCGATGTGTGGAGTAATAGTATTAGATGCAGGCCGGAGTCGGTCTACTAATCTTGGACGTGATTCCTATGTAATGATCATTGCCTGGATATCATCATAATTATTTGAGGTTCTATAAATTGCCCAACAGTAATTTGTTTACCCACCATTTGCTATCTTTTCTCGAGAGAAGCCACTAGTGAAACCTACGGCCCCCGGGTCATCTTCCTCATATATTTGCTTGCGATCTACTTTTCCTTTGCATTTTTATTCAGATCTATTAAACCAAAAATACAAAAATACTTTGCTGCACTTTATTTTATTTGCAATCTATTATTTCAATCTACTACAATTTTCTGGCATCGTTACCCAAAAGGGATTGACAACCCCTTTAACACGTCGGGTTGCGAGGTGTTGTTATTTGTGTGCAGGTGATGTTTATGTTGTGTTGCTTGGTTCTCCTACTGGTTCGATAACCTTGGTTTCTTCACTAAGGGAAATACCTACCGTCGTTGTACTACACCATACCTTCCTCTTTGGGGAAATACCGACGTAGTCCTAGAAGACAGGAGCTTTTCTAGCGCTATAGTCAGAGAGCGATCAAAAGGAATGTCTTGCACCGTTGCCGGGGAAGATCTTCTTTATAACCAGGTTCCTAATCAAAAATCTCATCTCCTCGCAATTTACATTATTTGCCATTTTCCTCTCATTTTCCTCTCCTCCACTTCACAAATTTGTTGTTTTATTTGCCTCTCTTTTTCCGTTCATCGTTTTCTTGTTGGATCTGTTTTTGAGTGCAATCTTGTTGTGTGCTCATCGTGACTCAAGAGAACACCAAGTTATGTTATTTATGAAATACTAACAACAATGATTTTATTGGCACTCCACTTGCTCCTCCTGTCGCTAGTGCGGAGACTTGTGATATTAATACTGCTTTGCTGAATCTTGTTATGAAAGACCAATTTTCGGTACTCCTAATGAGGATGTCGCGTCCCATCTTAATACCTTCGTGGAATTATGCGATATGCAAAAGAAAAAAGATGTGGACAATGATGTGGTCAAGATTAAATTATTTCCGTTTTCTTTGTGTGATTCTGCAAAAATTTGGTTCTCTTCTTTGCCTCGCAATAGTATCGATTCTTGGAATAAGTGCAAAGAAGCTTTTATCACTAAGTATTTTCGTCCCGCAAAAATTGTTTCCCTTAGAACCCAGATCATGAATTTCAAGGAACTTGAACATGAGCATGTTGCACAATCTTGGGCAAGGATGAAAATGATGCTAAGGAATTGCCCAACTCATGGGTTAAATCTTTGGATGGCCATACAAAAGTTTTATGCGGGGATGAATTTTGTTTCTCGTAATCTTTTAGATTCGGCCGCGGGTGGTACTTTTATGGAAATTACTTTGCGTGAAGCTACCAAATTGCTTGACAATATCATGGCAAATTATTCGCAATGGCATACCAAAAGGGCTCCTACTAGTAAAAAAGTTAATTCGGTTGAAGAAATTTCTTCTTTGAGTGAAAAAGTTGATGCTCCTGTGAAATTGGTTGCTAGTAGAATTGCTCCTATTGATCTTAATGATATGCCTTTGTCTGCTTTGATTGAGCAAAATAGTGATGCCATTGATGTGAATTTCATTTCTAGAGATAATTTCAACAATAATGCATATAAAGGTAATTTTAATCCTAGGCCTTTTCCTAGTAATTCCTCTAATAATTATGGTAATTCCTATGGAAATAAATCTTATAGGAATAATAGGAACACCTCTGATATTGAGAATAATATTAAAGAATTTATCAACACGCAAAAAGTTTTCAACACTTCCATAGAAGAAAAGTTGAATAAGATTGATGTTTTGTCTAGAAGTGTTGATAGAATTGTTCATGATGTGGAAAATCTCAAGATGAAATTTTTTGTGCCTAAAGTAGATGAATCAATCAAAGCTCTTTATGTTTCTATGGATGAAAGTAAGAAAAGAACCGCTATGCTTAGAGCTAAAAGAGAATTTTTAGAAAAGGTGTTTTCTAGTGATTTCTTTCACAAAAGTGACGATGATCTTAAAATGATTGGTGTTTCTTATATTGATTCCTTGTTTAGTAAAGTTAATATTGATGAAAAAGGGACTCGAGAAGAGTCAACTTTAGGTAGAAGGCGTCCCAATATTTCGGAGGGTGAAAATCTTGTTGAAAGTTGGTTTGAAGAGGTCAAAACTTTAACTAGTGATGTGCCCACTCTTTTGGATTACAAAGAATTTAATTATGATAATTTCTCTTTGATTGATTGTATTTCTTTGTTGCAATCCACGATAAATTCACCCCATGCTTATGAACAAAATAAAGTTTTTACTAAACATAATGTTGATGCTATGATGAAAGCTCTTGAAGAAAAAATGGAATTAGAAGCTTCAATTCCTAGAAAATTGCATGACGAATGGGAACCTACTATCAAAGTCAAGATTAAAAATTATGAGTGTTTTGCTTTGTCTCACTTGGGTGCTAGTGTTTCTACAATTCAGAAATCTTTATGTGATGTGCTTGGTCCAATCGATCTTGAATCATGCTCTTTAAATTTGCACTTGGTGGATTCTACTATTAAAAAGCATATGGGAAGAATTAATGATGCTCTTATTCTTGCAAATAGGAATTATGTGCCCATAGATTTTATTGTTCTTGATATTGATTTTAATCTGTCTTGTCCAATCTATTAAATAGGAATTATCAAGTCTCCTCGGATATCAGCGACATAATCCAGATTTCCAAAACTAATCTGGCGACCTGGGGTGTAAATGTCGATCTCCTCTAGATGGCCAAGTGAGTTGGAACGCAGCGCAAAGCCGCCAAACACAAAGATCTGGCCGGGGAGAAAGACCTCCCTCGGGGCAGCATTATTGTAGATGACTAATGGAGCCATCGAACCTTCTGGAGACGACACAGTGGAACTCTCATTGAAAGCACCAATGTCGGTGTCAAAACCGGCAGATCTCGGGTAGGGGGTCCCGAACTGTGCGTCTAAGGATTGATGGTAATAGGAGACAAGGGACACGATGTTTTACCCAGGTTCGGTCCCTCTTGATGGAGGTAATACCCTACATCCTGCTTGATTGACTTTGATGAGTATAGGGGTTACAAGAGTTGATCTACCACGAGATCGTAATGGCTAAGCCCTAATTGTCTAGCCTATATGATTATGATTGCCTCTACAGACTAAACCCTCCGGTTTATATAGACAACGGAGGGGGCTAGGGTTGTACAGAGTCGGTTTACAGAGAAAGGAATATTCACATCCGCATGCTAATCTTGCCTTCCACGCCGAGGAGAGTCCCATCCGGACACGGGAGGAAGTATTTTGTCTTGTATCTCCATGGTCCATTAGTCCGGCCCACGTCACATATCCCGGACGCCCGAGGACCCCTTAATCCAGGACTCCCTCAGTACCCCCTGAACCAGGCTTCAATGACGATGCGTCCGGCGCGCAGATTGTCTTTGGCATTGCAAGGCGAGTTCCTACTCCGAATACTTCAAAGTAGTCCTCGAACACAAAAAACGTGTCCAGCTCTGCAAGACAGGCACCACACATAGCCGCAAAGAGTATAGTATTTCACAAGTCCCATCTACTGACAACTTTTTGTAGCGAGACGTTACGTCCGTGCCCGGTTATTATTTCAAACCGTTTTTAGCTTCCCGCTCCATATTTTGAGGTGTAGTTTTCATTGGCACGTCTTATCGAAGCAGAGATCATGTCCCCTTATTGCCAGATTCTCATCAATACGAGCATGGGTAATCCAACCGCGCCGTCCACACGGCCCTTGGGGAATAGGCGAGTTTTAAGGCGAGTGGGGAGGCGCTTGATATTCGCTGCCTTTATAAGAGGATAAAGAGCCATTCTTTCTTCCACGCCTTCTTCCTCTCTGCCCATCCATTCTCGAACTCCAGCGCCCAAGCTTCCATCCTTTCCGCGTCCAAAAAGCACTCCGACCATGTTCGGATCTAGAATGCAGGGCAAGTGGATGCCCTCCTCCGTCACGGAGGGGAACATCACGGAGCTCCGGGAAGCGGGGTACTTGGCCTAAGGAATCGCCCACCGGCTTTCGGCCAAGGGGCAGATCGTCCCCACCCCGGAACCCAACGAGAGGGTGGTATTCATCCCCCACTTCATCCGCGGGTTAGGATTTGCCCTCCACCCCTTCGTTCGTGGACTCATGTTCTACTACAGGCTAGATTTCCACGATCTAACCCCGATTTCTTTCCTCAACATCTCGGCATTCATTGTCGAGTGCGAGGCCTTCCCCGGCATCCCACCCCACTTCGGATAATGGCTGAATATCTTCAATGTGAAGCCGAAAGTGGTGGATGGTCAACATGCGGAGTGTGGACGTGCCATGGTGAGCAAACTATCCATTGTCACATGTCCCACTAGCACCTTTGTGGAAACTGTCAAGGCGTGGCAGAAGCAGTGGTTTAATGTCAATGAGCCCCGCGACACCACCTGGGCCGCGGCTCCCGAGTTCAAGTCCGGGCCCCCAATGCGGCTTACCTCCTGGCTAAAAAAGGGCCTGAACTGGTCATCATTAGACGAGATGTCGGCGATGCAGGCACGCGTCAAGAGCATGGTGGACAAGAACATCAAGCTCATCAATGTGATCTAGGTGATGCTTTTTCGCCGGATCCTTCCCTGCCAAAGCCGGACTTGCCATTTGTGGGAGTTCGATCCGGTCAAGCACCAGACCTTGCAATAGTTCTTCGGCTCCACACACGAAGATATCTGGAAGGTGCATTTCAAGGCCAACCAGACGTGGCCGCAGACGTCCGAGGACCGCGGATACGACATGACCCATCTAGCCAGTCCGGTAAGTTCTTCATACTTCAAGGTGTATCTCTTCCCATGCATTCAAGGAAGATGTCTAAGTTTCTCCAATTGTCTTTTTAGAGCTGGATAAAGAAGGCGGAGCGGATCCAGTGTTCGACCCCGTTGCCCAAAAAGCCAACTATCCCGCTCCTGACCAAGATGCTGGTTTCGGCGCCCTACCAGGCGCCGGAGAAGAAGGCCAAGAAAAAGGACCAGGAGACAAGAAGCGGCCTCCGCCATAGAGGCACTTCGGACGCAACATCCAAAGATGCCAAAACCCACTCCTCCCCCACCAAGAATGACGAGGAGGAGGAAAGCAATTCTCCCCCCGAGGGGGGAAGGAAGAAAAGGGCGGCCTCCACGGATCTGGCGTCCCAGGAAGAAGCCCCTGGCCGGATAGTAAGTACTCAAAGGCACTTAAACACATATATATCCAGCTCCTTTACTTCATGGTTTTAATATGTTGAATCATGTGCTGCAGTCCGGATCTCGTCCACCTCCAGCGATCCTCATCTTCAGGGAATTCGCTGGATCCGAAGGTGATGGACAGCGGGTCGCTTCCGCCGGCCTCCTCCCCTAAGACTACGGGTGATGCCAAAGTGTTGTCCCGAAGGGCCCTCCCAGACCAGGGAGAGGTACAGGAGGCCGCCGAGGGGGCACCAGAGGGTGATACCTCGGCCGCCGGACACATGGGGGAGCAGATCCCCCTGGAGACTGGCGATGGGGGCCATATCCAATTCGGCCCCCAGCCGAATACTATTCCGGAGGCCCTATTCCGTCGGTGACCTCTGTCCATCTGGAGGAACGGGATACTCTACTGGAAGCGCTCCAAGGTGCTTCCATTGTAGAAGAACACTGTATCCTTATGGGGACCGTGGTTGACAGGGTTCAGTCCGCTAAGAGTAGACTGACCGAAGCCTGCGCCAGCCTTCTAACATGCTTTGAGGTACGTGACGCAATTATGCAAAAAGAACGCCATGGTACAGAGAGTAGCCGCCGGGACTCTATCCGGTGTTCAAAAAGAAAGGCCGGACAGAGGGTCTAATAATTTCCACAAGAGACTAATCATATATGTCTATGTGAATAAGCAGGCGTCGATGCTGGCTGCGACCTCCCATTATGCCGAAGTATCCAAATTGAAGGAGAGGCTGGAGCAAGCTGATGAAGAGCTCGACCATGTCAAAAAACAGCTTGAGGACAAACAAGGTACGTAATGGCCTATTCAGATCTTAAAATGAAAAGAACTGTTTGTGTTGATCACGTTAATATGATGCTTCATAGGAGCTGAAACCGAGGTGGAATCCCTCCAGAAAGCTCTGAACGAGTCCCTGAAGAAAGCGGAGAAGGAACAAGCCGCCCGCAAGAAACACGAGTCAAGGGTCGGGGAGGTTCAGTAGGAGCTCGAGGACGCCGTAAAGAAATGTGAGTCCTTGGAGCGCAAGATTGCAGACCAAGAGTCCGAACTTGCTAAGGCCCGCCAAAGCGCACAAGAGGTCCGGGTAGGAGCCCAGGGCGCCCTCCGGGAAGTCCAGGAGGCCAAGCAAATTGCGGCAGGTAAGACCTTTATTATGCAGAGCAAATTTGTGAAGAAAAGGTACCTCTTACTGACCCGGATTTGGAGTTCTCCAATAGCGTTTGCGGATCTACCTTGCAGTGTGGCTGATGCTACGGAGTTCTTTCGAGCCAAAGAGGGGAGCTCATCGGAGAAGCTATTCTGGTCGCAATACCTTGTGCCAGAGCATCCGGTGGCCCTTAGTGATCAGCTGAAACAGTTGTCCGAACTGCATAGGGTGGCCAGACTACCATGAAGGATTTAATATTCCGTCTATGGCCTGCCGAAGCCGTGCCCAGCAGCCACTTCGGGCCCATGAAGCGGCTGGTCGAAGCCTGCCCTTGGCTTGATCCCATAAAGCGATCAGCCTGCATCGAAGGTGAGTGGATGGCCTTCGCTCATGTCAAGGTACAGTGGGCGAAGATGAACGCCATCAAGCTTGCGACCGAGGGGCCGCCTGAGGGCAAAGAACACTGCATGCCGGAGCGCTATTTTGATGACGTCCTGGAAGGATCTCGCATTGTAGCGGGCCAGTGTGCGAAGGACATTATCTTTGAATGAATGTATTTGTGTTTATCCAATCCTGTATTATGGAACAAAGCCTATATGTAATATATTGCTTATTGTTTTTCAAAAATATTTCCTTTTGTGCGGCCGTTTATTTAAATCTAAGAGTTGGCCAGTCGTCGGCTTCAGCCCCCACATAGATAGTACGGGGGTGTTCGGATTGGAACCTAAACACACTTGACTCAAGAGTTTGGTCCTTGAAGGAGGTGTTTAGTGCATCGAACCAGGCAATCAGACTATGTGGCTTTATCACCCTCACTTAGCCATATGAGTTTGACAAATAGGAGTATAGGTGCAGCCCCTAGTTTGTTTATCCGGACCAGGGGCTGTAAACACCTGATCGGGTGGAAGCAGATCCGTCGCGTAATGCGGAAAAAATCACAAGAGATTTTAGCCACCGAATAGCTGACCAGCTCTTGCCGTATCATGACAGTCAGTTTTCGGCTTTCTCTACTGAGGTGTTTATCCAGATGAACCAGGAACACAATCATAGTAGTTTTCCCTTTACTACCTTAGCCGATAAAACGGAATGTAAGGTAGAAAGCACAGGAGCCGGGCAAGCCAACTATTGACCAAAGACATGATTCGGAGTCGATGCATATAATGCAATATTCGGGGCGCCGAATTGTACTGTAAAAAGTGTTCGGACTTGTTGCCAACATATCGAGCGCAAAGGAGCCCCTGGTGGGTTAAGTCATACAAAGTGTACGGGTGCAATTAAAAAAATTAAATATAATGAAGGAGTAAGCCAATGCCACTTATGTTGGGCCACAAACTGTTTCCATTATAATCTGATTGATACATCAAAGCGTATTTGTACAAATAGTGCGATAAGCAACTTGGCTATTTAAAATGCCGAGAACAACAGGGGCTGCGTGCGGGTCCTTCAAACAGGAAAAGTGATCGTCAAAAAGATCATCTACATGTTTCTGCCACACGTTTATACTGCTTGCCTCCTTGGTATGTTTATCCTTCGAAAGGATCGATGATGAGGCCGTCGTGAGGGGCGTGTGGAAAAGAAACCTGCAAAAAGGACAAAAAGAAAAAGGGAAAGTATGAGTGCCCGGATACGGTCGAGTCGTATTGTGGACCATGATCGAGTTATGCCTTCGTCTTTGCCCATGGTATTTTTAGTGCGTAGTTATGTATGCCCGGTACATACGCCGCAGTTCGGTCGAGACTAAGACGGGGGCCGAATTGCTACTCTGACTCCTGATGAGCCAGACTGTCATGCTACAGAGTAATCTTGACTCATTTAATAGTGTCTGGGGGCTTGGCTGTCGAATTGATGTTCTGCTTGATAAGGCCGCCCTATACTTCCGCTGCCAGGGCCGCGGTTTGCTCGTCGGTACGGAGGGAGCGTTCCATGTTTCCGTTGACTGTTATGACACCGCATGTCCCGGGCATCTTAAGTTTGAGATAGGCATAGTGTGGCACCACATTGAAGCTTGCAAATGCGCTTTGTCCGAGCAGTGCGTGATAGCCACTGCGGAAGGGGACGATGTCGAAGATCAAGTCTTCGCTTCGAAAGTTGTCCGGTGATCCGAAGACGACTTCCAATGTGATTGAGCCAATGCAGCGGGCCTCTACACCTGGTATTACTCCTTTAAAGGTAGTTTTGGTGGGCTTGATCCTGGACGGATCGATGCCCATCTTGCGGACTGTGTCCTGACAGAGCAGGTTAAGCCTGCTGCCACCGCCATGAGGACGCGCGTGAGGTGGAATCCATAAATGATTGGGTCAAGGACCAGTGCGGCTGAGCCGCCGTGACGAATACTGGCTGGATGGTCCCTGCGATCGAAAGTGATAGGGCAAGATGACCATGGATTGAATTTTGGGGTGACTGGCTCTATCGCATAGACGTCCGTGAGTGCGCGTTTGCACTCCCTCTTGGGGATATGAGTAACGTATATCATGTTCACCATTTTGAGTTGGGTGGGTGGGATTTCTTCTGTCCCACTGTGTTTGGTGGACGGGGCTCTTCGTCATCGTCCTCACTTGGCGACCCCTTCTCTTTGTCCTCGGTATGTAACTTACCGGCCTGCTTAAAGACCCAACAACTTCTGTTGGTATGATTGGCAGGTTTATAGGGGGTGCCGTGGATCTAACATGGTCGATCGAGGATTCAGTCCAAGCTGGATGAGCCCGGATTATTTCTTTTAAATGGCTTCTTCCGCTGACCGGGCTTGGAGCCGCTGAATCCGGCGTTAAGCGGCATGTCATTGGTATTATCACCATTGTTCCAATACTTGTGCCTGTTGCGCCGGGGCTTTCCATTGCTATTTCTGGCCAGAAGTGCTAGGTTCGCTTGCATTATTGCTGCTATGGGCTAGCCAACTATCTTCGCCCACGCAGAAGCGGGTCATAAGTGCCGTGAGAGCTGTCATGGACTTCGGTTTTTCTTGGCCAATGTGCCGGGTGAGCCATTCGCCGCGAATGCTATGCTTAAAGGCCACTGGGGCTTCGGCATCCGAACAGTCGATGATCTGGTTCTTTTTAATTAGGAACCTAGTCCAGAATTTCCTGGCCGACTCTTCGGGCTGTTGAACTATGTGACTTAAGTCATCGGCGTCCAGAGATCGGACGTATGTACCCTGTAAGTTGTCGCGGAAGGCAGCATCTAGGTCCTCCCAGCTGACAATAGAGTTTTCTGGCAGGCTGTTTAACTAGTGTCGAGCTGGTCCCTTTAGTTCTACCAGGAGGTATTTGATGGCATGAAGATCATCACCGCGGGCCATATGAATATGGAGGAGAAAGTCCTCTATCCATACTGCGGGATCCATTGTTCCATCATATGATTCGATATTCATGGGTTTAAACTCTTCTGGGAATTCATGTTTCATTACTTCGTCAGTGAAGTAGAGGGGGTGTGCGGGGCCTCTATAGCGGGCCACGTCGTGATGTAGCTCGAATGGAGTCCGTCTACGGTTTTTAGCCCGGGAGTGGTTATGGCCATCGTGCCCAGCTAGATAGCCATCCTTGCGCGTCGGAGCACGCCCCCATGATCCGTAGATCGATCTGGTCTGGCCCGCTTTGTTTTCCAAATCCTGCCGCAAGTCGTAAGTATATTTCCGAGCAATTGTGTCTCTACCTTTACGGTGAAGTAGTACGGGCTGGTATTCGGCTTGAGCTGTCGCTTTGTCACAGCCACGTGGTGGTCGGTCGCTCGCATTACGCGCCGATGGTACGGGCACTACTGCCTCGTCGTTGAATTGAGGAGAAGCTTGCGCTTCAGGTAACTCTTGGTTGGCCCCTCGAGGCCGTATGTAACGCCCCAAGACCGGAGTTTCAGGCACCTTCCATGTTTTCTGGGTTTCATCCTGTGAGTTGTTGGTTTGTTGCATTCATCATTGCATCATTTGCATTGCATCATGTCATCTTGCCATCATGTCATTTAATTTTTGTAAAACTCAACTAAATAAATTGCATAGATCTTTTGATCTATTTAAACCAAGGGAATTCACATGGTGATTCTCTTTACAACATATCCTCCCAATATTATGGAGCTATATTAAATATTTCTTTAATTTGGAATTCACCATAACACATTTGCAAATTATCTCAATGCCTTTGTTGTCTTAATTCTTGGTCTCCAACCTTGCCATATATTCTTTCATTATATTCCGGAGCTCCACCAAAAATCCGAACATTTTTGGACCTTCCCAACCCCCACTTCCTATTCAAATCATTTGAATTTAAATCAAATGAGTTTGAATTTAAATCTTTCTATCATGGCCTTTTCTATTTTCTCGGAACGAGCACATTTTTTATGAGTCCGGGAAAATTACCCGCTTGCGCAAATTCTTGTCCTATCTCTTCTTTCTTCTCCTTTTTTCTTCTTTGTTTTTTTCTCTTTCTTTTCTTTTGTTCTTAGAAGTAGAAGAGAGAGGGAGAGAGAAGCCCAGCCCAGGCCGGCCTCACTAGGCCCATCCTTCCCCCGCAGGCCCACCTAACCTAAACCTAACCCTCTCCCCGACCGAAACCTCCCTCTCCCTTGATCCCTTCCCTCGTCTCCCTCCTCACGCCGCCAGGAGAACCCACGCCCGAACCCCATCTCCATCGATCCCATCTCTCCCTCTGTCCGCCACCTCCCTCTGCTGCCCTCGCACGCGAGCCCGTACGGCTATGGCACCAACTTGCTCTGCTCCAGCAAGCTGTGAAGCGCAGCCCCTTAGCCTCCTTCTCACGCGCCCCTGCTGGCTCCTCCCCTCGCGTCCCCGAGCTCGCAGACTCCGCGCGCCCCTGCGGGCAAGTTCACCGGAGAGCCACCAGGCCGCTGCTCCCCTGCCTCGTCATCGGCGCCTCCTCCCCGAGCTCCGAGTTTGCCGTTGCCTTGCTCCTCCCTCACCGTCCTCTCGCCGGTGAGCAGCACCAGCAGGTCGTCCTCGCCGCCTCCGCGACCAAGAGGTGCTCGTTTGCCTCTGCTCCGCACCGCACGACCCTTTGCGTCTGTGGCTTAGCCTCCTCTGCTCGTCATCTGTCCGCCGGCGACCACCAGGAGCACTGCTATCTCCACCTCAGTGCTCACCGTCAGCCTCCTCCCCGGGCAGAGAAGCTCCTGTCTGAGCCGTCCCCTTCGGTCAACTCGATTGCTACCGCCGCTGCCTTAATCTTCCCTGGTGCAGCTCGTTTCCAATGAATGGCAGCCTAAGGGTTACCTCCGTGCCAAGTACCACGACCCGCAAGACCGAGAACGCCAAGCACCCCTTCGAGCTATCAACACCGCAAGCGCCAAGTAACACGACGACCCTTGAATACTTTGGATTCAACAAGTCCGATGACGCTTGTGTACAACTACGTTGTCGAGACCAGGACCGGCAAGACGGACGACATGGAAACGCCAAGTACCCCTACGCGTGAAGACACCTAAGACCGTTTCGGGATTCATCAGGTACTGCTACCAACGACTCAAACACCTATGAAAACATGTTCCACTACCGTCGCTGAGATTGAGAGAACCTCTACCGACGACCTCGGAGCGTGAACGACAACCGTTGTCGAAGACCCATACCTCTACTGCTTCCTGAATATGAACGACTACCTCCACAACGAACGTGGCGAGAACGTCTACTTCCGCTACGAACTTGATCCGTTCCAAAAAGTCATGCCTCGAAGGTATAACCCCGAGACGACCCCCGTGGACGAATGCTTGCGATGTATGAGATGCATGTTTAGATGTTGTATTCGCCCGTGAACATTAGTTGCTCCTCCTCGTTGCCACGTCATCCACCCGTGGGAACCCGGTAACCGGGATCACCCCACCATCTTTTGCACGCTCCCGCCACACTAACTTTGCACCGGTATCTCCATGAGCTACCAGTACCGATATGTTGCCATGGCATCATTTTCGGATTCGTTGCCGTGGCACCCCTTTCGTTTTCGCCACGATGACAAATGTTTCATATCATGCTCTTATCAACATTTTCATAATTTATTGCATAAAACTTGCATGTGTCATCCGCATCATGATAACAACATTTATAAGGGTTAAAATTGTTGTTTGCATTAAAATTGCTAAATGCATATGAGGTTTTTCCGGACTTGTTGTTTGTTGTTTCCGGCCTCATTTAAAACTTGCTTAAATAGTTACTTTAATTATGCTTCTTCTCTTGCCATGTTTAACAACATTTAATATTGTTGGGTACATAAACGAGGGTGAACTAAATAATGAATGTGGTGTTTTGTCAATATGCAACTCGTTGCATATTAAGCTCCACTTAACTTGTAGTTTTGTTTGTGGATCTTGCCATGCCATGCATATTTAAACCGGACATGCATCATACTTTGTTTTGCATCATGCCATGCTTATGCTTGTGTGTTTACCTTGTTGCTTGCTTCTTTCCGGTTTGCTTCTCTTGTTAGCTTCGGTTTCATTCTGGAGTTGTGAGGTTTCGTTCGACTAAGTCCGCTTGTCTTATTCATGGACTCGTTCTTCTTCCTTGCGGGATCTCAGGCAAGATGACCATACCTTCCAAATCACTTCTATCTTTGCTTGCTAGTTGTTCGTTCTATCGCTATGGCGCGCTACCTACCACTTGTTATATCATGCATCCCATATTGCCATGTCAAGCCTCTAACCCACCGTCCTAGCAAACCGTTGTTTGGCTAAGTTACCGCTTTGGCTCAGCCCCTCTTATAGCGTTGCTCGTTGCAGGTGAAGTTGAAGATTGTTCCATGTTGGGACATGGATATGTTGGGATATCACAATATACCTTATTTAATTAATGCATCTATGTACTTGGTAAAGGGTGGAAGACTCGGCCTTATGCCTGGTGTTTTGTTCCACTCTTGCCGCCCTAGTTTCCGTCATGCCGGTGTTATGTTCCTTGATTTTGAGTTCCTTACGTGGTTGGGTGTTATGGGAACCCCTTGACAGTTCGCTTTGAATAAAACTCCTCCAGCAAGGCCCAACCTTGGTTTTACATTTGCCTAACAACCTAAGCCTTTTTCCCTTGGGTTTTCGGAGCCCGAGGGTCATCTTTATTTTAACCCCCCCGGGCCAGTGCTCGTCTGAGTATTGGTCCAAAATAGAGCCACTTGTAGCGCCACCTCGGGGAAACTTGAGGTTTGGTCTTAGCTGTGCCTGTATGTAGTGTTCATCCGGTGTGCCCTGAGAACGAGATATGTGCAACTCCTATCAGGATTTGTCGGCACATTCGGGCGGCTTTGCTGGTCTTGTTTTACCATTGTCGACATGTCTTGTAACCGGGATTCCGAGACTGATCGGATCTTCCCGCGAGAAGGAATATCCTTCGTTGACCATGAGAGCTTGTGATGGGCTAAGTTGGGACACCCCTGCAGGGTATAAAATTTCGAGAGCCGTGCCCATGGTTATGTGGCAGATGTGAATTTGTTAATGTCCGATTGTAGAGAACTTGACACTTAACTTAAATTAAATGCATCAACCGCGTGTATAGCCCTGATGGTCTCTTCTCGGCGGAGTCCGGGAAGTGAACACGGTCTTGTGTTATGCTTGAACGTAAGTAGTTCCAGGATCACTTCTTGATCACTTCTACCTTCTCGACCGTTGTGTTGCTTCTCTTCTCGCTCTTATTTGCGTATGTTAGCCACCATATATGCTTAGTGCTTGCTGCAGCTCCACCTCATTACCGTATCCTACCCATAAGCTTAAATAATCTTGATCTCGCGAGTGTGAGATTGCTGAGTCCTTGTGGCTCACAGTTACTTCCAAACAGTTGCAGGTGCCGATGATACCATTGCAGGTGACGCAACCGAGCTCAAGTGGGAGCTCGATGAAGATCTTGATCGTTGTTATGCGTCTTTTCTGATTGATCAGTAGTGGTGCCCAGTTGGGATGATCGGGGATCTAGCATTTGGGGTTGTCTTCTTTTATTTTGGTTCCATAGTCGGACCTTGATTGTATTCTGGATGATGTATGTTTAACTTGTTATTTGTGTGAAGTGGCGATTGTAAGCCAACTCTTTATCCCATTCTTATTCAGTACATGGGATTGTGTGAAGATTACCCCACTTGCGACTAAACCACCATACGGTTATGCCTCTAAGTCGTGCCTCTACACGTGGGAGATATAGCCGCATTGTGGGTGTTACAAGTTGGTAATCAGAGCCATCCCCGACTTAGGAGCCCCCTTCTTGATCGAATCGCTGACACTGAGTCTAGAACAAATGTTTTGAGTCTTAGGATTATATATATCGGAGAGTAGGATTCTTTTTACTCCCCGGTCCCTTCGTCTCTCTGGTGAGGACTCCCGACGTAGAAGTTTGACTCTCCTCTCCTCAAGTTTCACGAAAAAATTAGGATCACGCAGGTATCTTGGAATCGTTCCGATAGTCTTGTGACGAGAACATTGTTCTTGGTGCCTCCTGACATTTACGGGTTGTGGCAGTGTCCCGGGGAGTTGAGCTCCAAGGTGTTGTCGTCACGATTTTATCGTTGCAGATCCGGAATACCTGAGTTCGCCGACATCGAAAATCTCTTTTATGCAGTTGTTGGTGAGATAACCTCGATGCCACCCAGTATTGGGAGGGAGTTCGGGAGTATTGCCATAACTCGTATAATGGATGCTTTTCGAAGGTTGAGGTACATGATTTCCGAAGGTTTCTTGGTTATGTGTTGAAGGATGGATACAGCTGGATGTAGGGAATGTTAGTTTGGGTGAGATATTATGCTTCCCCTGTATCCCCAACACGTGATTGCATAACCAGAAAGTTTCAGGAGTTTATAAGTGGGAATTCAAGTATCACGTAGAATATCTTTCCAACATACACATGATACGATATGGGATCTATCATATGTTTGTTTCCGGCTTATTCTGCAAGCCAAATCCTTTGTTTTGTTTTGTTTTGAGTTGTGGTATTTGAGTTGTTTCAATGTCAAGTGTTGATTCCATACATTTCCTAAGTGTTGTTCTCATACTTCTATGTGAACACTAATCCTTCATGATAATCAAGATTGTCATGTCAATCCTTTTCAACCGGCGTGTTTTCTCTTCAAGTGGATCCGATCATTTCAACATCCGCAAGATCACCCATCAGTTTTCCCAACGTTGTTCATTTCACCCATCCCAAGTTGCCTTTGTTTTTCCCGCCCTCCCACCCTTTTTCTTCAAGGACTCAGATTTCTTAATCAAGTATCAATTTCATTCATGTGAAGACTCTTCATTCTTTTCCTTCAATGTTCTTACCTGGTGATTCTTAGGAAGATACTAACGAAGTTTCAAGTTCATCATTCTTCATTCTTTTTCTTCTCCGGTGGATTCAATTCAAGCTCTGTTGATCATATCCTTTCCTCAGTTCAAATGCTTTCTCATGTCGGTGCACCTCTTAATCATTCACTTCTTGCTATTCACTTGTTTTGGAGTGCTGAAGATATCTCAGAAGGCTCGTCTTTTCATTCAAGATCCGTTCAACCTATTTCGAGGTTGTTATCTCATTCAAGCCATTTAATTCAACCGGCACAATCTTCCTTTTAAATCGTTCAACAGTGTTTCTCTTTAGTGGGCCCTAACCCACAGGTCTTTTCCCAGGATCTTACCTGAATCTTCTAATTTTTCCGGAGTTATTTTTAAATTCATTTCAAAGTTGATGTAAGAATGAATTATCATCAGTCATATGTTTTTCTCCAATATTGCTTTCAAATTCTTTTCATCGCTGCTTCAATCTTTGTAATTTTCATCCCAGAGTATCTCAACAATTCATGGTGGTGTTTCTTATCGTCATTCTCAACATTGGAAGACCGAAGAAGAATTGTTTTCTTAAATCTTGGTCTATTCTCATGAAGATGCGTTGTTCAAGCTTGGTGCCATCCTCTCATAATTGTTTGCGATTGTGAGAATTCTTTTCACCCATCTGAAGAAATTCAGAAGTCTTTTCAGTTTGATTCTCTGGATCCATCATCCCAGAATTATTCATTCTCATCTTTCAGATCTCATTCTCCAAATCTTACTGGGGCATCGTTCAACTATTCTCTAATCAGCTTGTGATCTCTTCGTTCTCTTGTATCAAATTCCCTCAAGTATCTTCATTCGTTCTCTAATTCTTCCCGGTGTTTCTTTATCTTTTCTTCGTTAATTTTCAATCCTTACGGTGGTTTGGTCAAGACTCCTCTTCCTATGTTCAAATGTTATTATATTCATTGTTTCCAAATCCTACTGGTGGTTCGTTGAAGACCTTCCTCGAGTTTACGCTGTATCTCTCTTAATCATTTCGACGAGAATAAGTAGTATGCCAAATCTGTTGCTTGTCATCAATTTAAATTGGTGAAGGATGCGCATAAAGTATTTCTTATTATTGTTTCATCCAAGTGATCTAATTTCTTCTTCTGGAGTTGTTCATCATTTCACATTCTCGGTTCGAGATGCTTCATCTTTTCTTTGCAGAGTTCCAAGTTTTCCGCTTTATGTCGTCGCAAAGCTCCATCCAATCTTTGCAAGGCTTCAATCTTATTCTTTTCATCCTTCACTTCTTTTTGATCATCCTTTTATTACCGGAGTTCTCACAAAGGCTCAACATGGTGGTTCATCAAGGATTCTTCTCATTCTTCAATTGTTCTTCAAGATTTCTCTCGAAGTTATGATCCGCCAAGCTATACTCAAAATTAAACTGGGTGCTCAATACATGTTTTGTTCTGAGGAGTTCAAGCATTCTTCATCTTGCATCCAGAAGTGCAATTCTTTCTATCTTATCTTTTGAGGTGGCGTTATGTGATTTTGACAGTTTCCTTCATGTTTCATGATTGACAAGTTGTCAGGAATGAGATATTTAAACCCATCATTTTCTTCCTCAGAGATATCTTGGAATAGATTTCACCTAAAGCCTTCCATTGGGAATGTTGCTCCTTGTGGTGATTATCTATGATCCAAGGTTTATCCTTATCACCTCGGTGGAAGAAGCTTTCTATCTTTCTAGCTCGCAATCAAATCTTGTTTCCATTAGTGGCAGAATTTCACCTCAAATTTCGAGATGTTTTCCATAAGCCCACAACAAGCTTACTCTTTTCGTTGTTGGTTTTCCGACAACTCCGTTCGACCCTTCTCCTAAAGATGCTTTTTCAAGCTCATTTGAGGTAGAAGATGTTGTTTTCTCCTCCATTCTTTTGATTCCATTCCTACATTTGTTCCGGAGGCATTGTGATATTGCCCTCTTCGACCAATCATTTTGTCTTCTCAAGATCACGTTCTTTTCCTTGCTTATCCTTTTAACCGGAGTATCGTGCCCTCTTTTCAAGTTCTTCCCATTTCGTCAAATTTTGCCTCCCTTCTCAATCGGAGTGCTGTCTGAAATCTTTCGTACCCCTTGTGCCATTCTTTCAATAGTTCCGGAGGCAGTGTGTTGTTGATTTCGTCAAGTATCCTCTCATCTTGCCAAATCCATGTTCAATTCCTTCCATTTACAGTCGGAGTGTTGCCCAAATTATATAAATCGTATTCCTCCTGTATATTGTTTTAACCAGAGTGGTTTCCATATCTATCTGTCACTCAACTTCTTGGTTCTCGTCGTGTCCCTTGTTTATCTTTTCTAACGGAGTGTTTTCAACCTCGTTCATCTTTGTTGTATTCTTTTTTCGAAATTTTTTAACCTCTCAAGGTTCATTGGTTTCACTCGTTTGTCAAAGAAGCAACTTTGTTTTACCTCTTCCTCTTCCGTTTTCTCTCCGGTGCCATCCTTGATCTCGGGACGAGATCCTCTTGTTGTGGTGGAGTGTTGTAACGCCCCAAGATTGGAGTTTCAGACGCCTTCCATGTTTTCCGAGTTTCATCGTGTGAGTTATTGGTTTGTTGCATTCATCATTGCATCATTTGCATGTCATCATGTCATTTAATTTTTGTAAAACTCAACTAAATAAATTGCATAGATCTTTTGATCTATTTAAACTGAGGGAATTCACATGGTGATTCTCACTACAAAAAAAGACACATCCGTGACATTTTGGGCCGAACGAAATTTTTTCTGTCATACATATGACACTTCTATGACGATAATTGTGACAAAACCCGGTATCATTATAGATGTGGTAGGCTCCTACTTCTATGATAAAAAATCATGACAGAAAATGGGCTTTTCGTCCTGGGCGGGCCGGAGACGCAGCTGCATGACATTCTTTGGGCCGTCCATGACGGAAAAAACCATGGTAGAAGCGACGGGGAGGAAAATTTCGGGGAGTTCCCGGTTACGGTGGGAGGTCGGGGGCCGAGCGATGCGCGTTTCTCTCGTACACGTACGCGCGTGTGTGCGAGGCGTTGGCTCTAACTGAACCCGAGCGAGGCGTTGGGCTCTAACTGAACCCGAGCGATTGCACTGCAGGCTACGCATTACTGAACCCGAGCGGTCGATCGATGGCTGTTAACTGAACCCGATCGAGCGATTCCTTCACTACTGCTGTTAACTGAAGCCGATCGATGCTGCCTCTGGATGAACAGTGAGCGTTGCGAGGGGGTGGATGAACAGTTCCCGGTGGGGGTGAATGAACAGGACCCCGTGGTGTTGCCTCTAGATGAATAGGACCCCGATCGATCGAGCCGGTAGGGGCTGGATGAACAGGACCCCATGGAGGGCTAGATGAACAGGACCACCCCGTGGAGGGCAGGATGAACAGTAGGCGGTGGAGGGCAGGATGAACAGTAGCCCGTGGAGGGGTGGTTGAACAGGACCCCATGGAGAGGGCTGGTTGAACAGTAGCCGGTGGAGTAGCGCGCGGTGGAGGCTGGATGAACAGGAGCCCGTGGATGAACAGTCGCAGGTGGAGGCTAGAGGAGGTCGACGGTGGATGAACAGTAGCTCGTGGAGGCTGGAGGGGGTCGACGGTGGAGATGAACAGTATCCCGTAGAGTCCCGTATTGCGGTACGCCACACCCCTCCCAATGGACAGGACCCCCGTTTCGACCGTAGCGCTCCAACACAAGTCCGTTTCGTCTGTTTTGCGGTACGCCACACCCCTCCCGATCAACAGGACCCCTGTTTTGACCGTAGGAGGTCCGTTTCCTCCGTTTTGCGGTACGCCAGACCCCTCCCGATGAACAGGATCCCGTTTCGGACATGGACGGTTGAACACAAGGCCATTTCCTCCATTTTGCGGTACGCCAGGCCTCGTTTCCATCGCCTGTTCCGTCCAAGCCTTCCCGATGAACACGACCACGCATTCCGTTCCGACCCAGCCGGTTGGCTCCCACGCGTTCCGTTGCCTCCCGACGAACACAACGCATTCCGTTGCCTCCCCATGAACACGAGCAATTCGTTTCCTCCCCATGAACACGACGCATTCCGTTGCCTCCCCATGAACATGACGACGACGATGTTTCTCCATTCCGAGCCAGCCATGTCAACGAGCCCTCGCCGTACGTATGCGCGAGTAGGCATTCGAGACCCTGCCCGTATGCACACATACGTGGCCGTATTTTCTTTCTTGCACCCTGGCCGCCTCTACTACGACACGTGCGCGCCTCAACATCCGCCAGTATATATGTACGTACACATTCGCGACCAGAATGACAACGCTACGTACGCTTCGACCAGGTGGGTCCCGACTGTCAGGCACTTCCTTGCATGCGAAGATGTAGCTGGTGGGTCCCGGTAGTCAGGGGGGCGAAATACGGTGGCCCGTCCGGTGGGTCCCCTCTGTCAGGTGGAGGAATAATTATTTTGCACATAATAAGGAGGCACTTCCTTGCTGCGGCCGTGGACCCAGCTGTCAGCCTCTCCACGTATAGTCCACGTCCGATGGAAGCCATTCCTTGACCACGTTGACCACGCCGCGCCGAGAGCACCGGGGCGGTGGACGACGACGAGGCCTAGGAAGGGGACGACTGCTCGAGATTTCCCTAGGCTGGTATAGAGAATTTTATTGATCTCTAGATCAAAAGTAATTCTTTTTTCCACTTAAGGGATGATTCTACGGGTCACCCTCCTCTAAGATGTCTCGTTTCGGTGTCATGGCAACTCAATTCCTCGCTACGTTGGCAACCGACCACCACCCTCTTAGGTGTGGAATTGTTGCCTACCTAGTGAACCTTTGTCATGTGTTTCACTCCATTCCTCTCGATGTATGCTTCGTGTCTCAGCTCAAGAGTTGTTTCAGCGTCTCGCTCCACGAGTTGATCCTGAGTTGTTCGATCTTCGATAAGATCAATCCTTCTAGAGTTTTCCCTTTCCTCTCATTGTCATGTTAGTTGTAGTTCTCAAAGCAAGACGTCGAGATCAAGGTGATGCAATGAATCAACATCTCCGAGAAGGGCAATTGGATCATGAAGATTTGTGTCCCCTCTGTCTTCTTACCTCACGTCTTGAATCTCGGGACGAGTTCCTTGTTAGTGGGGGTGAGTTGTCACAGCCCTAGAGTTGATTGCAATTAGTTTCATAAGCATTCATGTCATCATGTTTAAATTTTTATAAAGCTGAAATGGGGATCGATCAAACCCTAGCACCAGAAAGAATTCAAATAGGTTTAAATAAAATCTTTTTCAAAGAACCCGAAATGTCATTGAAAATGTTCATGATTTATGATAAAGGTGAAAACCTCTGTCAAAAATGATGAGCATATTTCTTGGACATTTATGGATTTTTGGGTTAAATCATATTGTATTTGAATTGGAGCATTTAATGCCTATAAATATTTTAGATGCTTCAATACTTCTGGAAACAATTGGGGGCTTTTGGAAATAATTCAAATAGTGCCCACAATTTTTGTCAGGATTTTACAAAATGAGTTAGTATTTTTTACTAATTCAAAACAGATCAAAATAAATAGAAAAACAGAACAACTAATAAGAGAGAGAGAGAAGGACTCACCTGGGCTTCTCACCTGTAGCAGAGCCGGCCCAGCTCCTGATCTGGCCCAGCCCACCAGGGGCTCCCCGGTCTTCTTCCTCCTTTGACAGAAGGACAGAGGCGCGTGGCCACCGCGCGCCGGCGCACGCCCGACCACCTCCTGCTTCCACCGTGACGCCTCGGCCCTTCTAGCATCGCCACACGACCCTCCTCGGTCCCCTGTCACTTTCCCCTCTCTCCCTGGAGCTCCTCCCCTTCTCTATCTCTCGGCCCCAAGCGAGACCGAGAACCGCCATCGCCGCCATCCACCGCTCGCATAGCCACCGGCCTCCCCTACGCCCCTAGACGTGCCCCTGAGATCCGCGATGACGTCCTCGTTCTCTCCACCGAGTCACGCAACGCCAGGTGCCCGGGAATGCCCCCACCACCGTCATCTTCAACTCCGGCCTCCGAGATAGCCGGCAATGCCCCGATGCCGTCCGACCTCCCCCGAGCCCACTGAGATGCGTTCTGCAACCACAGTGAGCTCATGGACCGATTCCCCCTCCTCTCCTACTCGCGTTTTTACTCTAGCTCCATTCCCCACCTCCGCCGAAGCTCGCCGCCGCCACGGCCGACGAGCTCCATGCTCTTGAGCTCGTCCGCTCGCCCGAGCATCACCAACGTGCTCGCCGCGCTCCTGTGAACCTGCAGCACCCACGGGTTCGCCCTGTTGTGCACCGTAGCGCCGTTTCCGCCAACGTCCGAGGTCCGGCAGCCGCTAAGCTCGATGCCGGCGAGGATTACGGCCACCCCAGCTCGCCCCGTTTGCACCATTGGATGCGCGAGATCGCCAGCAGCTCGTAGATGCTCTCCGTCGTCAATTTGGGCGCCATAGGAGCAAACCCGAGCCCATCCGCCGCACCTGTCGTCGCCGGCGTCGAGCCGCCGGCGCGTTAGCCCCAATTGACCAGGGGTTTGACCTCCCCTGGCTCAATGACAGGTGGGGCCGCCCCGCTAACTAATGTAGATTAGGCTTAACTAAACCTAGTTTAGCTACTAACACACGGGACCCACTAGTCAGCCTCTGACCCTGTCCTATTACACTGATGTGCGGGTCCCACTTGTCATGTTTGACCTGGACCACCTCTGTTGACTTGCTGATGTCACACCGATGTCATGCTTACGCAGTAATTGTTTTCTGGAAGTAAAATAAATCAGAAATGAATTATAAATTTCAGAAAATACCCAAAACTTCTAAAAATCATAGAAATTCAACCGTAACTCCAAATGAAATAATTTATATATGAAAAATTATCAGAAAAATTCAAGGAATCCATCTATAACATTTTAATGCATGTTTGAGCAAGTTAACCTCACTGTTTAGTCCAAAACATGATAATGCACTATTTGAATTCATAGTTTGAATTTGAATTTCAACCTTGAGTTCAAATCAACCCAAAACCTTTCTGTTACTAGTTGCATTAGCTCAAATCACAACATATTGTCATGCCACGATCATGCATAATATTGTGCATTGCATTGATTGTGCTCTTCCTTGTTTGCCGGTAATTGTCCCTCTCGGTAGATGCTGCTCCGACGCTGTGATCGTTGACACTGATGATGACTCAATGTTATCTTCAGAAGTGCCAGGCAAGCAAAACCCCCTTGTTCATTCCGATACAATCCCACTCTCTCGCTCCTGCTCTCTTTTACTGCATTAGGACAACACCGATTCAACTGTTACATGCTGCGGTAGTTGAACCTTTCCTCTGCATGACCTGTCATTGCCACAGTAAATAGATGAAACCCACTAGCATGAGTAGGAGTTGTTTGAGCCTTGTTGTGCCTACTCATTCATGCTTGTTTGTCATGCCTGCTACTGCTTAGAGTTGAGTCAGGTCTGATTCATCGAGAATGAATTGGAATGTGGTGAACATGTCCTACTGTTGAGAGCTAAGTGTGTGAACACGATTTGGTAAAGGTAGCAGTGAGAGGCCATGTAGGAGTACATGGTGGGTTGTCTCATTGAAACCATCCTCAGGAACTAAGTTCTGTGTTTGTGATCCATGAACAGTTACTACCACACATTGGGCTCCAGGCGCTCCAAGCTCTCTCGACTTATTAATCAACTTGATCTCTGTCCAGGAGTTGCAACTAGTTTCTGGTGTTTGTAGGTAGTGTTATAGTCTACCAAGTGGCACCTGGTACAGGTGGGCTTGGGACAGACTAGGCACAGTGGCCTGGTGTACCAAGTGGCACCCGGATGGTGGGCTTGGGAACCCTGTACACATCGTTTGGGGCCGTGAGCGACACCCCGGCCGGATCTCCTTGCGGATGGAACCCGCATAGGCGATAAACCTGGACTAGAGACTTGTGTGGTTAGTCAGGTCGTGGCCGACTCCCTCACCAGGCTTCCGCTTGAAGGTTGCCGAGATACACGACGTGTACATGGTGGTAAGTGGCGAGAGAGTGTGTGAAGAAGTACACCCCTGCAGGGTTATCATTATCTATTCGAATAGCCGGATTCCTCGGATATGGAAACTTGGACCCCTTGCATAGTTCATAGACAAGTGAAAGTGGATACTCTAAAACTCGCAAGATAAGTGTGAGTGCTATGGATGGCGTTCTCGCAGGGAGGCGGGAGCGGATCCATAGTGGTGTATTGGTATGGTGAATTTGTGGACTCGTGTGCGCCACCTTAAAAGAGTTACTTGCAGTCGTAGTTCAGGTTAGCCACTGAGTCAAAGCTGGCTTGCTGCAGTCAAACTCCATCGCCCCTTTGTTGATACTGATGCATATGTAGCTAGTTCTGATGTAAGTCTTGCTGGGTACATTTGTACTGACGTTGGCCTATTTTATGTTTTGCAGAGAGACGTCAGTCTCGCTAGTAGTTCCGTGTGGACTTCGACGTTTAGCTTGATACCTTAGGTACGATCTTGTGCCCTCGACAGGATCTGGTAGATAGTCAGGCTTCTCAGCCTTTTTCAGTTGTAGATGTCTGTACTCAGACATGTTAAGCTTCCGTATGTGTTTTGACTTGTATGCTCTGATTGTTGGGTCGTGAGACCCATGTTTGTAATATCTTGCTCCTCGGAGCCTAAGGAATAAATACTTGAGTTGTAGAGTTATGTTGTGATGCCATATTGTATTTACACATATCGAGCATATTGTGTGTATGATTGAAATGCTTGGTATGTGTGGGATCCGACAATCTAGTTGTTTATTCTTGGCAGCCTCTCTTATGGGGAAATGTAGTCTAGTGCTTCCATGAGCCATAGTAGTCCGCTACAGCCCGGTTCACCGGAGTCGTGCTAGCCCAGCACTACTGCTCCGGAACACTTGACTGGCTGGCATGTGATTCACTTCGTTCCTGTGTCTGTCCCTTCGGGGAAATGTCACGCGGTGACATCCGGAGTCCTGCCTAGCCTGCTACAGCCCGGGTTCCCGGAGTCCTGTTAGCCCAGTGCTACAGCCCGGATTCGCACGCTGCTGACCGACATGCTCGATGTTGATTCATGTATGCCTGTCCCTGTATGTTAGTGCCACCTTGGGTTCACGACTAGTCATGTCGGCCCGGGTTCTCTGTCATATGGATGCTAGCGGCACTATCATATACGTGAGCCAAAAGGCGCAAACGGTCCCGGGCCATGGTAAGGCGACACCCGTGGGAATACCGTGCGTGAGGACGCAAAGTGATATGAGGTGTCACAGGCTAGATCGGTGTGACTTAGAATCGGGGTCCTGACAGCGTTGGTATCAGAGCCTGACTGCATGTAGGATTACGAAGCCATACTGGTCGAAGTTGAGTCTAGAAATTCTTTAGTCATATAAGGGAATTGATTGTGGAAGGGAACGTAAGGCTCTTTTTACTCCTTATCCTCATGACCTTCTGATCTGAGTCATCTTATCTTTCCTACGGGGTTAAGAACTAGGCTTCTCTTCTATCTCTCAGGATGACGTGTTACTAAACCGTAGTTGCCTAGGATTGTTGAGTTCAAGCCTCAGTTCAGTTCCTACTACTTCCATATGTTCATTGTTGGCCTCAGAACCTTGATATGGTGATGTTGAGTGGTTATGCCATCATTTTTGCAGGATGTCCCAAATCATTTTGAGCATTTACAGCCGTTATGCTGTCCGAGTCATCTCAGGTTTCTAAACAATCTGATGCATTTGCAAATCCCTTCTTTCCATTCCCGATGTCCCTTTGGGCCAGTTCAACCACACTAATCCATGAGTTGAGGTACTCTATTGCCTCGACATATATGTTGGAGCTATTATTATGACCCTAGGTGTCTTAGGGAGTCACCTAGTAATTTAGCCATGTTTTGTGTTCCCAGTGTGATGATTCTGGCCACCTTTCTTGAAAGCATCCCGTGATGTTACTTAGTAGTAGGTATTCTACTCCTGGGTTTCTGAACCCGAGATTCACCCTACTTACTTCATGTTGATAGTGTTGCTAGTTCCTTTAAGATATTAGTAACCTTTGCGATAGTCCTCGAGGTCCATGGTATTTCCTTCTTCCAAATACCATGAACCATTAAGGCAGAAGTTCTTTGAACCAAAAGATCACCATTAGAGCACTCCTGAGGAGTTCTCCATTCATAATTGTGACTCTGCCAGTCCTACCTCTTAGCATGGGTTATCTAGAAGAAATATGTTGAATTTGTTCGACATACTAACCTATGCATCCACAACTCAGAAAGTTAATATATTCCTTGAGTTGTCCCCCTTTAGTTGTATTCCGACCTTAGCCTATCAGTTGATTGTCAAGAGTATGTGTGCATTCGTGTTTATCGGTGCCTTTTACTCTTGTGGTCCGTCAAGCCATTCTATTCCAGAATGACTAGGAGAAACAAACTCCAGTACCTCATCCATTTCTAAGATTGGGTTAAAGCAGTTGTATTCCGCAGATCAAATGCAATCAAGCTTTTGAGTCTATTCTACCCTAAAGTATTACCCACTTTATGTCAAGAATATCATGAGAATTGCACCATATCTTATGAATTCTTGATGCAGTGATACTTCTTGCCATCATTTTTCATTCCTTGGTCCCGTGTTGTCGCAACCGGAATGCCGGCAAGTGAACTATGATGTGTGAAATAAATACTCCTAGCAACTCCGCTGCTTAGTAGTTAATGGACATTAATATCATTCTTAGTGTGCTGATTATTGAATCATCACCCTAAGGTTGATCGTGCTACCTAGTCCTTATTTCTGGTGCACTCTTCGATCAATGAGTTAGGATTTTCAACCCCTTTCTTATTGGATCATATCATCTTGCCTCGAAAGCAAGATTGTTCTCGAGCATAGTAACATATCGGTGGTTTGTGATGTTCCGAATATCTTCTCGGAAGTATTGCCAGGTTGACACCTGACCACTATGTTGAGTTCGTGATCATGCTGGTTTTCCTCCAAACCACCCATTCTCCAAGAATTTGTGTTGGATACCCCTGAGCTAGTTGATTAAGCTAAACAACAACTTGGAGAGTTGGAGGATAAAAGCTTGTCTGACTTAGTTCGTGTCACGGGATATCTTTTGTGTGTGTGTTGAAGGAAGTTGATATCTCCATCGATTGGTCCTCGTGATCAGTTGTTGGATCTATTGCCTTGTCAAAACTTTGATTTGAGTATGGGCTATCGTCAAGTCAAATCAGAACCAACGATGTGCGTAATGTTGTCTTACTCGTGGTTGGTTCCTCGAGCATACACCATTACATCCTTTGGGTCTGATCAATGCTATCGCTGTGTTCACATGATGGTGGAAGTCCAGTGATATGGAAATTCCGATGAGTTGTTGTTGAACCCATCAGCAACATTTTGTCTCCCCCATGATTCATGTTGAACATCAACCTAGCACTGGAAACTTTGTAAGCAATGCCTTCGTGTTCCGTTCATGAAGCTTATGCTTGGATGGAAGAAGTGACTTCCTCAAATTCATGTGCATTTGGAGCAAGTTGCCGCCATAAGTTTGAGAAAGATTGTTTTGTTCCCTCTGGTACCATCCCAAGTTAGTTATGTATACGTGCGAAGTATTCTATGGTTTGGTAGATTAATTACCTCCAATCCATATGTGTCCCTAGCACACCAAGCCACTGACTGATTTGTTCGAGGAAAAGGAGTTAAGTGCTAATCCATGGTAATGCACAAGACCTCGATATCCTCGATGATGGTTCCCCACCTGAACTCGGTAGTGTTTCATTATAAGACTACTATGTGGTCATGCTTGTCTGGGACAGTGTGTTCACATGTTTGTAGCAGAACCAGCTCATGTTTTGGAGCTTACCACCGTAGTCCATTTCCCGAGAATCCTGCAATGTCATCTCGTCGACTTGTGTTGCAAACCTTCTTTTTTTTCTCTAGACTTGTTGAGTCTGGAATATCCTGACACCAACTAGATCTGAATCTCAGGCAGATATGATGGTTGGAGCATTTTCCAAGAACAATAATATTGGTCTCTCGATAACCGGTAAAGTGGATGTCATGGCCAACACATCCAGCTGGAAGACCTATTATTGTAGTATCTCGATTGAACAAAGTTGGCCACCTCCCCATGAGGATTTCATAGGATTTACCTCCATAGTTAATCCTTACGGATCTTGTGCTCCCGAAGTCTGACCTTTTACTTGATGTTCTATGTATCAAACCATATATATGAATGGGATACACTAGCACATCAAGGAGAACATTAGAAGCGGAGTGCTATATGTCTCTCGGTCGATCATCCAGATTTTGTTCCCTTGGCCTCGCTAAGGTGAAATCTAAGAAAGTGTTATCTTCCTTTGCATCTGCATCATCCATCACCATTCATCATGGTGGTATGTTGTGTTGCCAGGATCCTTGACACGGATATTGGTAAAACCTTGATGAATATGGAGATGCTCAAGTTCTTGAGAGCACGCGCAAGCACTAGGGTTTACCGTTGGCATTAACTGGGATTTGCTTCCAGTTTCCTCGGTTATGATATAACCTTTTCAAACAATGGACTCACTCTCGACTATTGAGTTCTTCCCAAGTTACCAGAACCATTCCCAACATTTGCATTTTGTTCCCAGCTTGCACCTCAGTAGTTGTTGTTCAGGATCATCTTCAAAAGTGGACTTACCATGGGTCCCTTCCATTTCCGGTGATAAGCAAAAATCATCCATTGCGTTGTCTTCAACAAGGTAGTCCACATCATCCATTCTACTCTCGGTATGCCATCCCTACTTACTCCACCAAACGATTGCTCGAGATTTCCCTAGGCTGGTATAGAGAATTTTATTGATCTCTAGATCAAAAGTAATTCTTTTTTCCACTTAAGGGATGATTCTACGGGTCACCCTCCTCTAAGATGTCTCGTTTCGGTGTCATGGCAACTCAATTCCTCGCTACGTTGGCAACCGACCACCACCCTCTTAGGTGTGGAATTGTTGCCTACCTAGTGAACCTTTGTCATGTGTTTCACTCCATTCCTCTCGATGTATGCTTCGTGTCTCAGCTCGAGAGTTGTTTCAGCGTCTCGCTCCACGAGTTGATCCTGAGTTGTTCGATCTTCGATAAGATCAATCCTTCTAGAGTTTTCCCTTTCCACTCATTGTCATGTTAGTTGTAGTTCTCAAAGCAAGACGTCGAGATCAAGGTTATGCAATGAATCAACATCTCCAAGAAGGGCAATTGGATCATGAAGATTTGTGTCCCCTCTGTCTTCTTACCTCACGTCTTGAATCTCGGGACGAGTTCCTTGTTAGTGGGGGTGAGTTGTCACAGCCCTAGAGTTGATTGCAATTAGTTTCATAAGCATTCATGTCATCATGTTTAAATTTTTATAAAGCTGAAATGGGGATCGATCAAACCCTAGCACCAGAAAGAATTCAAATAGGTTTAAATAAAATCTTTTTCAAAGAACCCGAAATGTCATTGAAAATGTTCATGATTTATGATAAAGGTGAAAACCTCTGCCAAAAATGATGAGCATATTTCTTGGACATTTATGGATTTTTGGGTTAAATCATATTGTATTTGAATTGGAGCATTTAATGCCTATAAATATTTTAGATGCTTCAATACTTCTGGAAACAATTGGGGGCTTTTGTAAATAATTCAAATAGTGCCCACAATTTTTGTCAGGATTTTACAAACTGAGTTAGTATTTTTTACTAATTCAAAACAGATCAAAATAAATAGAAAAACAGAACAACTAATAAGAGAGAGAGAGAAGGACTCACTGGGCTTCTCACCTGCAGCAGAGCCGGCCCAGCTCCTGATCCGGCCCAGCCCACCAGGGGCTCCCCAGTCTTCTTCCTCCTTTGATAGAAGGACAGAGGCGCGTGGCCACCGCGGGCCGGCGCACGCCCGACCACCTCCTGCTTCCACCGCGATGCCTCGGCCCTTCTAGCATCGCCACGCGACCCTCCTCGGTCCCTTGTCACTTTCCCCTCTCTCCCTGGAGCTCCTCCCCTCCTCTATCTCTCAGCCCCAAGCGAGACCGAGAACCGCCATCGCCGCCGTCCACCGCTCGCATAGCCACCGGCCTCCCCTACGCCCCTAGACGTGCCCCTGAGATCCGCGACGACGTCCTTGTTCTCTCCACCGAGTCACGCAACGCCAGGTGCCCGGGAATGCCGCCACGACCGTCGTCTTCAACTCCGGCCTCCGAGATAGTCGGCAATGCCCCGACGCCATCCGACCTCCCCCGAGCCCACTGAGACGCGATCTGCAACCACAGTGAGCTCATGGACCGATTCCCCCTCCTCTCCTGCTCGCGTTTTTGCTCTAGCTCCGTTCCCCACCTCCGCCGAAGCTCGTCGCCGCCACGGTCGACGAGCTCCATGCTCCTGAGCTCGTCCGCTCGCCCGAGCATCACCAACGTGCTCGCCGCGCTCCTGTGAACCTGCAGCACCCACGGGTTCGCCCTGTTGTGCACTGTAGCGCCATTTCCGCCAACGTCCGAGGTCTGGCAGCCGCTGAGCTTAACGCCGGCGAGGATTACGGCCACCCCAGCTTGCCCCGTTTGCACCGTTGGATGCGCGGGATCGCCAGCAGCTCGTAGATGCTCTCCGTCGTCAATTTGGGCACCAGAGGAGCGAACCCGAGCCCATCCGCCGCACCTGTCGTCGTCGGCGTCGAGCCGCCGGCGCGTTAGCCCCAGTTGACCAGGGGTTTGACCTCCCCTGGCTCAATGACAGGTGGGGCCGCCCTGCTAACTAATGTAGATTAGGCTTAACTAAACCTAGTTTAGCTACTAACACACGGGACCCACTGGTCAGCCTCTGACCCTGTCCTATTACACTGATGTGCGGGTCCCACTTGTCATGTTTGACCTGGACCACCTCTGTTGACTTGCTGATGTCACACCAACGTCATGCTTACGCAGTAATTGTTTTCTGGAATTAAAATAAATCAGAAATGATTTATAAATTTCAGAAAATACCCAAAACTTCTAAAAATCATAGAAATTCAACCGTAACTCCAAATGAAATAATTTATATATGAAAAATTATCAGAAAAATTCAAGGAATCCATCTGTAACATTTTCATGCATGTTTTAGTAAGTTAACCTCACTGTTTAGTCCAAAACATGATAATGCACTATTTGAATTCATAGTTTGAATTTGAATTTCAACCTTGAGTTGAAATCAACCCAAAACCTTTCTGTTACTAGTTGCATTAGCTCAAATCACAACATATTGTCATGCCATGATCATGCATCATATTGTGCATTGCATTGATTGTGCTCTTCCTTGTTTGCCGGTAATTGTCCCCTCTCGGTAGACGCTGCTCTGACGCTGTGATCGTTGACACTGATGAAGACTCAATGTTATCTTCAGAAGTGCCAGGCAAGCAACACCCCCATGTTCATTCTGATACAATCCCACTCTCTCGCTCCTGTTCTCTTTTACTGCATTAGGAAAACACCGATTCAACTGTTACATGCTGCGGTAGTTGAACCTTTCCTCTGCATGACCTGTCATTGCCATAGTAAATAGATGAAACCCACTAGCATGAGTAGGAGTTGTTTGAGCCTTGTTGTGCCTACTCATTCATGCTTGTTTTTCGTGCCTGCTACTGCTTAGAGTTGAGTCAGGTCTGATTCATCGGGAATGAATAGGAATGTGGTGAACATGTCCTACTGTTGAGAGCTAAGTGTGTGAACACGATTTGGTAAAGGTAGCGGTGAGAGGCTATGTAGGATTACATGGTGGGTTGTCTCATTGAAACCATCCTCAGGAACTGAGTTCGTGTATGTGATCCATGAACAGTTACTACCACACATTGGGATCCGGGCGCTCCAAGCTCTCTCGACTTATTAATCAACTTGATCTCTGTCCAGGAGTTGCAACTAGTTTCTGGTGTTTGTAGGTAGTGTTAGTAGTCTACCAAGTGGCACCCGGTACAGGTGGGCTTGGGACAGACTAGGCACAGTGGCCCGGTGTACCAAGTGGCACCCGGATGGTGGGCTTGGGAACCCTGTACACATCGCTTGGGGCCGTGAGCGACACCCCGGCCGGATCTCCTTGCGAATGGAACCCGAATGGGCGATAAACCTGGACTAGAGACTTGTGTGGTTAGTTAGGTCGTGGCCGACTCCCTCACCAGGATTCCGCTTGAAGGTTGCCGAGATACACGACGTGTACATGGTGGTAAGTGGCGAGAGTGTGTGTGAAGAAGTACACCCCTGCAGGGTTATCATTATCTATTCGAATAGCCGGATTCCTCGGATATGGAAACTTGGACCCCTTGCATAGTTCATAGACAAGTGAAAGTGGATACTCTAAAACTAGCAAGATACGTGTGAGTGCTATGGATGGCGTTCTCGCAGGGAGGCGGGAGCGGATCCATAGTGGTGTATTGGTATGGTGAATTTGTGGACTCGTGTGTGCCACCTCAAAAGAGTTACTTGCAGTCGTAGTTCAGGTTAGCCACTGAGTCAAAGCTGGCTTGCTGCAGTCAAACTCCATCGCCCCTTTGTTGATACTGATGCATATGTAGCTAGTTCTGATGTAAGTCTTGCTGGGTACATTTGTACTCACGTTTTCCTATTTTATGTTTTGCAGAGAGACGTCAGTCTCGCTAGTAGTTCTGTGTGGACTTCGACATTTAGCTTGATACCTCAGCTACGATCTTGTGCCCTCGACAGGATCTGGTAGATAGTCAGGCTTCTCAGCCTTTTTCAGTTGTAGATGTCTGTACTCAGACATGTTAAGCTTCCGTATGTGTTTTGACTTGTATGCTCTGATTGTTGGGTCGTGAGACCCATGTTTGTATTATCTCGCTCCTCGGAGCCTAAGGAATAAATACTTGAGTTGTAGAGTTATGTTGTGATGCCATGTTGTATTTACACATATCGAGCATATTGTGTGTATGATTGAAATGCTTGGTATGTGTGGGATCCGACAATCTAGTTGTTTATCCTTGGCAGCCTCTCTTATGGGGAAATGTAGTCTAGTGCTTCCATGATCCATAGTAGTCCGCTACAGCCTGGTTCACCGGAGTCCTGCTAGCCCAGCACTACTGCTCCGAAACACTTGACTGGCCAGCATGTGATTCACTTCGTTCCTGTGTCTGTCCCTTCGGGGAAATGTCACGCGGTGACATCCGGTGTCCTGCCTAGCCTGCTACAGCCCGGGTTCCCGGAGTCCTGTTAGCCCAGTGCTATAGCCCGGATTCGCACGCTGCTGACCGACATGCTAGATGTTGATTCATGTATGCCTGTCCCCATATGTTAGTGCCACCTTGGGTTCACGACTAGTCATGTCGGCCCGGGTTCTCTGTCATATGGATGCTAGCGACACTATCATATACGTGAGCCAAAAGGCGCAAACGGTCCCGGGCCATGGTAAGGCGACACCCGTGGGAATACCGTGCGTGAGGACGCAAAGTGATATCAGGTGTCACAGGCTAGATCGGTGTGACTTAGAATCAGGGTCCTGACAGCGTGGGTGAGTAGAGGGATGGCCTGGCCAGCGGTGGGAGTAGTAGGGGGCGGTGAGGCCTCGGCCGCATCGCAGCCGGCCACGGGAGGCAGGAGCACGAGGCACGACTGGCGCTGGTTTGGGCGGCTGAAGCAAGAAGACCAGAGGTTGAAGAAGCACTACGGCCGTTGGATGGACATCGTCCGGTCAGTGGAGCTAGAATCGTGCATATTGACTAAGTTGACAAAGCCCTCCGTCCCCATCAACTTAGTAGGCCCACAAGTCAGCCTGCCACTATACTGGGTCCCAGCTGACAGGGGGAGTATTCATTTTTGTGTGCGTAATAAGGAGGCACTTCCTTGCGTGCGAAGATATAGCTGGTGGGTCCGAGCTGTCAGTGGCGGTAACGTTTTTTTCGCGAAATACAGAGGCCCTTTAGGTGGGTCCCTGATGTCAGGTGGAGGAATCATTATTTTGCGCATAATAAGGAGGCATTTCCTTTCATGCGGCCATGGACCCAGCTGTCGGCCTCTCCACGTACAGTCCACTTCAGATGCATGTCGGTCGTTGACCACGTTGACCAGGCCGCGCCGAGAGCACCAGGGCGGTGTACGACGGCCAGGCCTAGGAAGGGAACGACACGGAGGCAGGGAAGACTCAGCAGTTGTTTCCCACGCGGAGGGGAGTACGACTGTACGAGGGTTTACTGGTTCATCTGCCGCCGCCGGAGAATAACAACATGTGTGGATGAGTAGAGGGATGGCTAGGCCAGCGATGGGAGTACGGTGGGACAGTGAGGCCTGCGCGGCAGCACAGCTGGCCGCGGGGAGGAGGGAGCAGGCAGTCCCGCCGGCGCTTGTTTGAGCGGCTGGAGCAGGAAGAGCAGAGATTGAAGAAGCACGACGGCCGTTGAATGGACATCCAACAGTCACTCCTTGTGCGTCAACCTTTTTTTAGGAAAGCCTCAAATCTGTGGAAAACAGCATACAACCCATCTGCCATTATTCTAATAATTTTCAGCCCATTTGCTAATTCTTAAGGTTTTTTTGGAGCCCATGTTCTTTTTGTTAGCATTACAGCCCAAATTGTGGCCACGGTTAAAAAATTATACGAAATTTTGCATATTTCGGTGCGGTCCGAACTGTCTTTAATCCCAAAATTTCGACTCACATTCAAACTAATTTTAAAAATAAATGTATATCAATATAAAATCCAACAAATTCTCCATGCATAAAAATTAATGTAATTTAAAATCTTGAAATGAAAAAAAAGATATTTGAAACTAATTTCCGGTTTGATGTGTTTTAAAAATGTACATCCCATTTCTCACTACTGATGGGCCATTTTCTCGGCCAGCCGAATGAAAGCTCTCCTCGTCTTGAAAGATTTGTAGCCCAACAGGCTTGACAAAGCGACTTACTTGGCAAATCCCAAAAAGACTGGGTTGTGGCCGTGGACCCAGCTGTCAGCCTCTCCACATACAGTACTCTTCCGATGGAAGTCGTTCCTTGACCATGTTGACCACGACGCACGGAGAGCACCACGGCGGTGGAGGACGGCGAGGCCTAGGAAGGGGACGACGCGGAGCCGGGGAAGACGCGGTAGTGGAAGCCCGCACGGAGAGGAGTACGAGGGTTCACTGGTTCGGCTGCAGTGTGAGGCTGCCGTCGCTGTAGGGCCTGGCCAGCGGTGGGAATAGTAGGGGGCAGTGAGGCCTCCCCGACAGCATAGCCGGCCACGGGAGGCAGGAGCATGCGACATGACCGGCGCTGCTTTGGGCGGCTGGAGCAAGAAGACCAGAGGTTGAAGAAGCACTACGGCCGTTGGATGGACATCGTACGGTCACTAGAGCTAGAATCGTTCATATTGACTAAGTTGACAAAGCCCTCCGTCCCCGTCAACTTTGTAGGCCCACAAGTCATCCTCCCACTATGGTGGGTCCCAGCTAGCAGGGGGGTATTCATTTTTTTGTGCGTAATAAGGAGGCACTTCTTTGCGTGCGAAGATATAGCTGGTGGGTCCGACATGTCAGCGGGGGGAACGTTTTTTCGTGAAATACAGAGGCCCTTTCGGTGGGTCACAGCTGTCAGGTGGAGGAATCATTATTTTGCGTGTACAGTCCATGGCTGATGGATGTCGTTGGTTGACCAGGCCGCGCCGAGAGCACCATGGCGGTGGACGACGGCGAGGCCTAGGAAGGAAACGACACAGAGCCGGGGAAGACTCGGCAATGGTTGCCCACGTGGTGGGGAGTACGAGGGTTTACTGGTCCGGCTGCCGTCGCCGGAAAATAACAGGAGGTGTGGGTGAGTAGAGGAATGGCCTGGCCAGCAATGAAGTAGGGTGGGGCAGTGCGGCCTGTGTGGCAGCACAGCCGGCCACAGGAGGCAGGAGCAGGCAGTCCCACCGGAGCTGGTTTGGGCGGCTGGAGCAAGAAGATTAGATATTGAAGAAGCAGCATGGCTGTTGGATTAACATCCAACGGGCACTGCTGCTAGAATCGTTTGTGGACTAAGTTGACAAAACCAAAGTACACGTCAACCTAGTAGACTCACAAGTCAGCCTCCAAATCTGTCCCAAACAGCATACAGCCCGAAATTTCTAGCCAGATTCAAATTAATTTGAAATCTAAATATACCTTAATTTAAATTCAATGAAATTTTACCCGCACAAATACAATGAAATTTAAAATATCAAAATCCGAAAGAAAACAGTATTTTGGAACTAATTGTCTGTTTGGTGTATTTTTTTCATTTTAGAGCCCATTTATTACTACTTATAGCCCATTTCTTATTACTTATAGCCCATTTTCTAGGCAAAATGCATCCCTCCTCGTCTTGAAAGATTTCCGGCCCAGCAGGGTGTAGAAAAGCCTGTACGGCTACGTTGGTTATTCTGTAAAAAAAAGCTGGCTAGCAATTTTCAGAAAGGAAAAAGCAAACTAGGCTGGTCATGTGCTAAACATATGAAATAAAAGCCTGGGCTAGACGGGCGACGGGTCCCGCACAACCCAGTTGATACCCTTCTCTGTCCCGAAAAAACAAAATTACTGCACGCGCTGCTGGGTCCCTACTGTCATCCTCACCATGTACAGTCATCTCCTTATATATTCCTCTCGGTTGTTGACCATGTTGACAACACCGGAGGGCAGCGCCGCGGCGAGCGAACCAAGGCGGAGGACGATGGTGAGGCCTCGGTCGGGAATGAACAGGAGCCGGGGCAGATCACAGCCAGCCGTGGGAGGCGGGAGCAGGCGGTCCCGCTGGTTTGGCTTTGGCGGCTCGAGGAAGAAGAGACTGAAGAAACGCGACAGACGTTGAATGTCAATCCAACGGTCAAGGTTGGCACAATCGTTTGTTGACTAAGCGGACACCAAGTAGCATACTTTTTTATATATAGGAAGAAAACTGCGAGGAAAATGCGTTCGTCTGCCGTCCTCCTCACAGGGAACGTTCGCCACATAAGTGACTAGATCCCAGGAACACTCAATTTTGTCCTCCTTCCTTCCTCACAAAAAAGGGAAAGAAAATCAAAGACTTGGGAAGGCGTACAGAATAAGCTAGTGTACCAGTAATGAGACGTTGCCGAGTTATAGAAAAAAGAAAGACGTGCTCTTGTAGCTGGTTCAAATCCAAACCTAGACTATGACTATATATGGTGCTATGCTACTCTGCAAGTAATGAAACTGACATATCCAACATTCGCTTCTCCTCTTCTTTACTTACTTTGCCTAGCATCAGAAGCTCTGGCCGCAGCAACCATGTCCACTGGCTGCTCGTCCACCTACTCTTCAGCAGGCAACAACCGGATATGCGCCAAGTCGCAACCCGTACCATCGCCTGTGGGTCTCATCACACCCTCGCCGGCACGCGCACCGCAGCCGATTGCTCATCACAACCCGCTGCCGTTGGTGTGGTGCCACTGTTGCAAATCACACAGAGTCATCCGTCGCGTCTCAACCACAATCTGCAACCCTGGCCGAGTCTTCTACAAATGCCCGAATCATGGGGTAATAATATGTTTAAGTGTTGTTCTGCTGCTTCTAGTTGCTGATTTTTTTAATAGTTTGGTTGATGATCTACCAATTTGATTCCTGCAGAAAAGGGAAGATTCGTGTGATTTGTACTTTTGGGAAGTTGCTGATGTGGGGGAATGCAACTATGCTGATTATTTGGTTAGCCGAGGAATCCCAATACCAGCAGGTTGGGGTGTTGGACAAGTAACTGAAGGAACGGCAGAAGAGGAAGATGCAGAGTAGAAGGTTAAAGATGCAGTTCCTCTGATCATGGCCAAGCAACAGCTGCTGAACGGCCTTCACAGCAATGAGGAGATGAAAGAGCTTGTGAAGATAATGGGCAAAATCGATGTGCTCTGTAGGATGATTGTCTCTTTATTTGCAGTGTATGTAGCACTCATCATGTATTCAGTGGCTACGACATGAGAACTTGCTGAAACTACTAATGAATGAAACCTGTGTAGCAGGCTGGGCGTAGTGTTGCGAACATATAATGATTTCTATTAACGGAAATCAGGGGGTATCCCCTTTTTCTCATATAAATAAATAAATAGCAGAGGCCCTGTCGGGTCAGCTTTGTTCTCATTCGAAGATGTCGAGCAAATTGCAATCCAACAACAAACTATGCCATCAAATTCAAGTTTCACAGCCAAATATGAGTACAAATAAACAACAATGTCATCATATTTTAGTTGTCATACAATCACCAAACACAAATCAGCATACATAACAAGTGATGTTCTCACAGCAAAATACTAAACAACATGTTCATCAGGTTTCAGTTGTCATAGCAAACACAATTTCACATAGTGGATAAAAAAACGTCTTCTGACAGACAAATACGACAAAAGCAATGTAATCATCATCCGTAGCAGTAGCGTCAACATCTTCACCATGTGTATCAGTCTGAATCGTAATTCCCCACGGTGTCATCTTCTTCTTCGTCCTCAACGTCCTCGAACATTGGCTTCTTCTTGATCAGCTCTTGTATGTCCACAACATGACAGGCAATCTTTTTGCCGGCGTCATTGACGTGATGGTTCTCAAAGATATTAGGAACATCTGTGTTATCTTGTACATCAGGAGCAGTGTAAGCATCATCTTGTTGTGCAACTTCATTAAACGAATTCCTCTGCTCAAACCTTTGCAATACTCTCCAGTCATCGCTACGTGCAAATGTGTATTCCAAGAAGAATATCTGTATTGCTTGATTTTCCAAAATAAAAGGCTCATTGGTCTGGTACGCTGCCTTGACATTGATGGATTTGAAATAATCATCCGCTCTGGGTTTTGCGATTTTGCAAAACAGGTTATACCAATGATAGCACAACAGAACCACACACCGATAATCCTCGAAACTGGAGATATACTGCAATTGAATAATGTCTGTTATGTTAGCATACATTTCAGTTGTCTCTTTGTCATACGTATCCGTGCTCATGATGGCACTGTTTTATGTCTTCCTACCTTCGTCTCATGCAAGGGTGTTGTAGCGCACATCTCCAACAACGCTAGATTCATAATGTCTTACCCGAGTATCAAGACCCATTGCTAGTGAGTAAAGGGCATCATCAAATGCCTGCCCATCCTCCCGCATCTTCTTAACCTATGGTTAGAAAATAGACAAGCTGACAATCTTATGTACTCAATATATTAAAAAAACTGACAGTGCACTTCAAAAGCTTACACGGTTCTTGAACCATTTCGCAAATCCCGCCATAACTAGTTTGTCAATGTTTCTTGGATTTTGCGGCAGTAACTCCTCTTTGTAGATGCTGCACAACATAGTGATCGCGTCAAACATCTAAATATATAAGAATGTGCTACAAGTTTAGTAGATTACGATGTATAAGCTGCAGTACTGCACTTACTTGATATAAGGTAGTATCTCAGGACAGTTATTCAACACATACCAAACCATTTTGTCCAAATATTTAGGTTTGTCCTCTTGTCGACTCTTCCCTGTAACTCAAACAGAATAATCGAAAACATTGAGCCCGGGATTGTCTTCACCCACCTCTTTGCTAAGCTGATCAGCTGTTTCAATGTATTTTGAGCAGAATGTCAATGCTTTTGTAGCAATGTAGGCCTCTGCAATGTAACCCTCGGGTCTAGCTCTATTCCTAACATAGCCCTTGAAAGTGCCTAGCTGCCTTTCAATAGGGTACATCCAGCCATACTGTACTGGACCTCTAAGTAGTGCCTCATCAGGTAGATGAACAACCAAATGCACCATCACATCAAAGAAGACTGGAGGATATATCTTCTCAAGGTCGCATAGGATAGTTTGTATCTTGTCTCTAAGACGCTCCAAAGCATCTATCCTGATATTCCTACTGCAGAGTTCCATGAAGAAGTGTCCCAACTCTACAACTGCTTTGTATAAGTCAGGGCGGCCCAATCCTCTAAGGATAATAGGTAAAACCCTTTGAAGTAGGACATGGCAGTCATGAGTTTTCAACCCTTGTACCTTGTTTCCATCTGCACTGACTCTCCTTTCAGGGTTGGAAGCAAATCCATGTGGGAATCTCACACGTGATAGGACCTCGCAGAATTATTTTGTTTTTACCTTGTCCAAGATGTACACAGCTGGTGCCATATCTCGTGGTTTACCTTCATCTTGCACCTGCAAATCCTTTCTGATACCCAGGTGTGTCAAATCAATCCTACATTTTAAGATATCTTTCGTCTTGCCTTCAATATTAAGAAGTGTGCCAATAATGTTGTCACATATATTTTTCTTGATGTGCATCACATCAAGATTATGCTGCAGATCCAAATCTTTCCAATACTCCAAGTCCCACAAAGTGGACCTGCGGGTAAAGAATAATCTCTCTTCTACCCTGCCACGCTTCCTTTTCCCGCTACCATTACTAGGATGGTTTCCTGGTGTAATATGCCTGACCATCGATACTACTAGTAGTAATTCAGTAATCCTGACTAAAACGGCGCGGCCGGGTCTTTTCCCGCGCGATATGCTGGGAGGTTGGCTTAGTTGGGTTTTTTAGGACGAGTAAAGCTACACCTACGTAATCCCAGTTACGTAATTAACGTAATGTGAAATGTGTGAGCTGTTGATTGTAGATTGGGGGGAGGGAGGGGCCCACCACCATGAAAATCAGGGGAGGAGAGAGAGAGAGGCAATTTACGTTAACCCTTTCATAGGTTCCCGTAGATGTAGAAAGATGTGTCCGATCCCGCAATATAGGCCATCCGATCTATATCTAACGGATAGGAAGGAAACTATGACAATTTACCCGCACTCCTCTCCACATTTGCAGATAAGGCTTTCCCTCGTTCATCCTTTTCTCTCACAAGATCTTGATCTTCCGTGCAACACACGGGCATCTTGCTAGTACTCCTACAATATGTATATTATTGTGAAAGTTCATATACATCGGCCGAGATTAATGAAAACACGGCAGATTTTCATTACATTTCGAACTTTTATAGGACAAAAAAATAAAAGAAACCCGACCCTAAACCTATTCTACGGCGGCGACTGACGTCCTCCATCTGTGATCTCCATGTACGGGGGCGGGGTTCAAGACCCGTGAAGTGAAGGTGCGGTCTCCGGCGAGGAAAAGTAGAACACGGGAGACGGACCGGCCAGTTGGCACACCATGCCCTGCCACCTCCCATGCCCTACTCATCCTCGGAGGAGTCCCCGACCTCGGCGGTGTCGGACGTTGGACGGCGGCAAGTAGGACACGTGGCTGACGGTGCTCCCGTCGTCGGCCGCCAGCGTGGCCACCGCTTGTGCGGCAACTTGAGCGAGGGCGGCGACCTCGAGCTCCATCCCCGAAGACAAGCTCTCCTGCAGAGCGTTCGCGCTTGCGGTCATGGCGGATGTGGTTCCAGGTAGGAGGATGATGCGCTATAGTGTGGAGGTTAGCTGGGTGTTGCCGCTTTAAGTAGCGCATTTCGGTGAGGCCAAGCGTCCGGGTGCGTCATTAAGTCGCCGGAGTTGGTTCCGCGGGCACCGAGCCTCTTAATGACGACATACAAATGGACAGCATGAATGCGGGCAGCTGGCGCCGGCTATGAACGCACCGTGCGACGGCGCGAGGGACGAGGGTTTTGGTGTGCCAGGGTAGTCAGCTGCAGTCGTCGCAATGTTGGAGATGCCCTTTGCTCACATGCGATCCCCGCATGTCATTGAAAAAGCAAAATGACCCGGCATGGTCTCAGGTCCAGAGGATGCAGTTGGCCGTGCTACACCACTCGGCAGACGCGTCGCGGCGCCCCGTGCGTCCTCGACGAGCCGGGTGTTGGGGTGTGTTTGGATTGTGGCCGAAGTGCACCTTGCCAGAATTTTGGTCATGACCAAAAGATTGGTCTTTGTTTGGATGGTTGCCATTTTTTTCGCATGCCAATGAACTCTAGCCAACTCTAGTTCATTTTTCTTGCCAATGTCGGCCAAATCATGGGCAACCAATACCTCAACCAAAATTTTGGTCATGACCCAAAGATTGGTCTTTGTTTGGATGGTTGCCATTTCTTTGGCATGCCAATGAACTCTAGCCAACTCAAGTTCATTTTTCTTGCCAATGTCGGCCAAATCATGGGCAACCAATACCTCAACCAAAATTTTGGCTACCCAATGCTTTGAAGGGGAAACCTTGGGCACAAACCAAACATACCGTTGGTCGTGCCACAGCACTAACGCCACCCTCGGCAAACTGAAACCGACCGTGTCTAGCGACGATATGAGCGTGTCGCTCACCGCGGTCGCCGTGTCCAGAGGCGGTGCTGGAGCTGCGCCTCGTTGTTGGCCCCAACGACCCACATGAACGGTTGTCGATGGCGAGGAGGTCGTGGGCCAGCTCCTCCATTGGACTAGTCTGCGCTACATCGTCCCGACGGGTGTGCCCCACATGTCTGTTTCCGTGTTTTCCCGGCCATATTCGAGCGTCAGTGCTCCGCATTGCGCATTAGGCCTTTCACTATGTAGGCCAAGCGAGACAACTTATTGTTTATTTGAGCCGTTCAAGTATAATCATGTGGCGTTTGCTTATTTCTCATTCCTCTCCAACCCTCTTCTCCATCGATCATGTCGCCCTCCAGTCGAGTCCATCCTCCCGCATGCCTCATTTGAACATTCCACCGAGTATCATTCGCATGTACCCACCCTAGTCCTCTTTCAATAGATCTCCGGACCCCGAGATGTAATCGAGAGGGCACGAGTGGGGGCATGTGATACCTAAGGCGGATTCAAAATTTTGAACCGGTGATCATAGCATCCGCAAATCATATATAAAGGGTATTCAATGTTTGTTTCGTTTTTGAACGTACAATATACTCCCTCCTATCCTTTCTAGTTTACATATAGTTTTATGTGTAGTCAAAGTATATCTACTTTGATCAAAAAGGTATCAACATTCAACAACGCCCAATCAATATTGTTAGATTCGTACGTACTCCTAGATTTGTACTCGAGATGGTTTCCAATTTGACTATTGACAAGATTAATAGTACATGAGATGTATAATGTGAAAATTATATCATTGGAAACTCCTTTCACATACGAATTTGACTGTATGCTTTGTGTAAGTTGCGTGTCATATATTATTACTCTAACATTTGGTCAAAGTTAGCCTCAAAAAACGCATTAGACCCTGTATGCTTTGTGTAATTTGCATGTCATATATTATTACTCTAACATTTGTGTAAGTTGCATGTCATATATTATTACTCTAACATTTGGTCAAAGTAGTATAGTGGAAGTGGATCCTCTGACGTAGGTATCCCTGCCTTACCCTCCCTTTCGGTCACTTACTGGTGGACCCCATGCTTGCTAGGCCCCGCATGTCAGTTACTCAATGGGTTCGGCCACGTCAGGGGATCCTCATCCGTAGTATACTCCCTCTGTTTTTATTTACTCCGCATAAAATGGAGGGAGTGGTGGTATAATAAATGAGGCGGGTGGGGGAGGGGGAGGGACGTCGGTTTGCTCTCAACTGCGGTCCCACAAGCGAGCGAAAACGCAAGACGAAGCACGTTCCATTCGGTGAGCGACATGGAGGGTCCAGCGTGCCGGGCTGCAACGCGAACGCTACAAGAGCGATGTACAGTCAAAACCGATTGACCGGTCGTCACCGGAACCACTATTCACACCAGAACCTTCGCTGCTCGGCCTACGCCAGCCACTGCCCTAAAACCACACCAAATCTCCAGCCCATTCCCCCACCTTTCGATCCCCTAGCCCGCCTCAAGCGTCCCCAAGTTCGTCGGAAAACCATGGTGCACCGCAAGATCACTTACTACAAGATGCTAACGCCGGAGCGCCACGCAGAAATCGCAGCGGCGGTTGGCGCCACAGACCTCCGTTCCCAAGCTCGCTTTGCAGCGGGCCAATCCCCGAGTTCTCTGGAGCCAAGCCTCGAGGAGGAGGAAGCCGATCCAATGTTCATGGTGTAGGTCGCGGCGCAGAAGGCCCCCGATGGGTATGAGACGATGGACGTCGACTTCGTGCCGGCGTCCGAGTCCCCCATGGTGCAGGCGGACCAGCGGTTCAACATGGCGATACTAAAGGTGGACCGAGAGGCAGAGGCTCAACTTGACGTGGAGCGCACGCATGCCGCTGCCATCGAGGCTCTCCTGCAGGCGGAACCGGATGTTGTGGATGTGAACCGGGCGGCGGAGGCTCAACTTGAGGCGGAGCACGCGGATGCCGCTACCATCGAGGACCTCCTGTAGGCGGAACCGGACGTCCTGGACTTGAACCGGGCAGCAGAGGCTCGACTCGACGCAGAGTGCGCGGATGCCGCTCTCATCGACGCCCTCCTGCAGGCGGAACCGGACATCCTGGACTTGAACCGGGCGGCGGAGGCTCGACTCGACGTGGAGCGCGCGGATGCCGCTGCCATTGAGGCCCTCCTGCAGGCGGAACCGGACGTCCTCGACTTGAACCGGGCTATGCTCTCGTCCGTGCAGAGCGCCCGCATGCTCCGCTTGAACGAGTAGCTGGAGGCCGAGGACAACCATGGTGCGGAGACACACGTCGGCAGCGACGACTGGTTCGCGCCGGCAGTCAAAGACGACGAGGTCGTCTCTTTCCGCGAGCAGTGATAGTTTTTCTTTATGTTGTTGTTTTTATGGATCTTTTGCTGTGTAAAAACATATATTTGTTATGCAAGTCGCCTGACTTGGGTCAGTCTACCATTTCAGGCGGTTGGATGAATATCCTAAGTCTCCTAACCCTTCTTTCCTTCTTCCTCACCTCTTCTTCTTCCCCAACAGACCACCGCACAGGCCGTACGGATACTCCCCAACATGCGGTTGGATAAACATACTCTATGAAACAAAAATTATGTGTCAGCGATAGGATGGCTGAGTTTCGTGTGTTCACATGCGACAACACGTGTTAGTGAGGGTGCGTTCCCTTGGTTGGGTTTGCGGCGTGGAGGAGCGACTCTATGAGGGTGCCGTGCGACCGCGGCGTGCAGGAGCGACCGTGTGAGGGTGCGGTGCGACCGCGATAGCCGTGCGCAAGTGGACCTCCTTCTCTTTTTGAAAACTTTAGGCAAGCTTGGCAAAAATATGTGGCGAAGTTTGGCAATGCAAGGCCTAGACCAAAACAGGATAAGTACGTACGTACTAGGAGTACTAGTGTTAAAAAAGAAAGGCTGGGTTTTCCTTGGCGGGATTTAATCGATACAAATCCTCGTTTCACGTGTCAATTAATGCGTATTTTTTTCTCCAAAGACCAAAGAGCTAACCATCTCACTCCTCATCACTTGATTAATGCAGCACCATGCAAACCAACCTTCTCACTTCCGCATGCATGCAGGGCATATTAATGTCCTTGGTTGCTAACCCCTTCAATTTTGCCTCGATTAGTGTTAGTGGCCCTTTGCAAATTGTAATTTTGATATACTGGCCTCGTGTACAAAAATGGAGTTAGTAACTATATTTGACTTCCTTCCCCATTACGGTGACGTCGACGATATTTTTTTATTTTTTTGGTGGTTTGGCGAAGTGCATTCGACGGAGAACACCATTGAGGGAGACCATGGTAAGTCGTTCGCAAGTGCCGCCTGCAAACCGAGACAACCGCCTTATTTGCATCCAGGAAGTCCTTTACTAGTACTACTAGGAGTAACTAATGCGGTGAGATGGCTTCTCGAAGAAGATGATGGAGAAGCAGAGTCACCGAAGAGTGAAATGATGGTTGCTTCATCCGTGCTTTTGTGATTTGACACCTCACTGCTTTGTGTGTTGTGATAGAAGGGACAGGGGAGTAGACTCTGTGCTCTATACTGTACTACATGCGTCCAAGCATGGGAGAAAGAGGAGAGACGTTGCATTTTTCTATTCCTTCAATCAATCAATCAGGGAGCTTCGGTTCCATCTTTTTGGCTTTGGCAACACCGTCCACAATGGTTCCCACGATGCCAAAAGATATTTTCACATTTTGCTACACATTGTGGATGCCCTTAACCGTACCACTTGGTTTTGCTCCTGTGTGCTATCTATACAAATCTCAGTTATATTGATCTAAAAAATTATAGAATCGAGATTAGTAAAAAGGAGGTGATTTTGCCACGCGGATGGCGGGGGAGGTTTCTTATTTGAGCAATGCTACATCCACGTAATGGTTTAGTAAAGTTACGAACTGATGTGATGTAGGACTATTTGATTGGATTAAAGGAGAGGATTAGGCCCACCCCACCTGAAAATTAGGGGGGGCATATATAGATTAGATGGAAAGTATACATAGCAGCTATGTAGCCCTTTGTAAGTCTAGGATTAAGCTTCTTATTTTCGAAGGACGTTGTCCTGGCAGTTTGCTAACATGCGGTCCCATGTGTCAGTGCTTTACCAAGTCGATCCGCGTCCCACATGAGGAAGAACAACGGCAGAAGCAACACGTGGTTAAGTTGAAGAAGATGAGGGAGAAGCGGATTCAGCAACGAGTGAAATGATGGTTGCTTCGTCCCTCCAACTTAACTGCGGGAAAGGTGCAGCTTTGTGATTTGACACCTCATTGCTCATTACTACACCGGCGCCATGACTGGGGTGCTTCACCCTGGCTGCTCTGCACTGTATTCCGATATGGCACGTGGACCCGGTAGCTTGATGTCCCACATGTCGGCGAAAGGGACTAGAAGATTTATGAAAGCGAGCGCTCCACTCTTACGATGGAGGAGTAGATGACACGACGGCCCAGTGAACGGTCACTTGTACTGTATAGTACTATAGTTTTGCTGTTTCGCATGATCCATCGATACAAACCCGATTAAACGGCGGGATTTTTCCCGCGCAGTAGATGATACTGGCCATACATTTCAAAGGCAATTTTAATGTATGCAAACTGAATAATTATAAGTAACAATATGATATCTAGTAAAACTAAAAACACATATGATTTATTGTGTTAGAGTGTAGTAGTAGTGCTGTATTGCATAGTTGTTAGATGTAACATGCGAGAACGCGTAGAGATGTAGTTTTGGAGGGCCTACAGAGAGAAAAGCGTAATACGGTCACCGAACTTCAGAATAAGCTGATTACAGTCACTATATACGTTTTGCGGTGATTATACGGTCACTTGCTCATAGCTCAGCATCGGATTGCACTCTGTTGACTGGCCAAATAGTCTGCGTGGCGCCATGTTGACTAGTTAAATTGACCATATTTGTTGTGGGTCCCACCTGTCAGTTCACATAGGCAAAAGGTCAGATAAACAAAAATTTACGCAGGCGCGACAAGGCTCCAACCCGTGCGCGGGAATCACCTGGTTGTGTATGTGTCTGTCAGGGCCTGATGTGTGCGCATGCACGTATAGGTTGAGCACTTGAGCGTGAGAGTGTGTGTTGGTCGTGTGGTGTTCTGGTGTGTGCATGCATGCGTGCGTGTGTGCGTGTGAGTGTTGGGTGCGTGCGTGTGAGTGTTGCGTGTGTGCGTGGCTATGTGTGTACGTGTGAGTGTTGCGTGCGTGCGTGCGTGGGTGCATGTGTTTGTGTGAGTGTTGCGTGGATGTAGTTCATGTGCATGCGTGTGTGTGTGTAATCACCACACCAGCTCCTGTGAATTAAAACAGACGGCTCAACATACCAATACAAGGCCACCTTGTCCGCTGTGCCCGCGGTCATGACTTCGAACCACCGTCCAAATATATTTTTCGTCGTTTGTTTTCATTCTTACTGGCAAAATGCCCGTGCGTTGCATGTAACATCAAGATGCATTTGTATGACTTGTTTATCTTGTGAGAGAAAAGGATGAACGAGGGAAGGCCTTATTTGCAAATGTGGAGAGGTGTGTGGGTACCTTTTTGCAAAATTGCCATAGTTTCTTTCCTATCCGTCAGATATAAATCGGATGGCCTATATTGCAGGATGGCAGTCACACCATCATCACCAACTCTGTTTTTTATAAGAGTGTATTTTATGTATTTTATAAGAGTGTAGATGTAGAGTAGATAAAAGTCCACAGGTGGGCATGATGGTAATGAGATAATGTGATGCAACACTAGAGGTGCCACGTGGAGCGTTTAACTGGTCAACTAGTCATGTCATGAGCAAATACAGAGTTGTACAGTGAGCCCGTGACTGCATAATAACCACTAAACGTAAATGGTGACCGTAATGAGTGGATTCTGAAGTCCAATGTATGTATCGTGCTTTCGCTTCAAATACAATGATCGTCATTGCATATATCGCGAGAGAAAGATGAAATATGCGTGAATTTTCTGGGGGCTTACTTTTAGAGGACCTGGAGATAGTTTTGTGTGCATACGTGAAAGGGGCGTACAGGGGGGTATGCGATGGAGAGAGAGATGCTCTTCGTTTCTCTTTATTATGACTAACTTCGTATATAGTATAAAAATATACAAATTCACAGTGCGGAATAAATATCATTATGGGCACCATGCAATGCAAATTAGCGTTCGTACTCCTCCATGTAACTTTGTAATGTTGTATATATGTAGAAACTCTAAAATAATTTTTTGGCCACACTTTATTCAAAAAGGAATGTTGTATGCGAAATAAACGTGAAGAGAGGGCTTTTTAGATCAATGGGGTACGTGATGTAACATGTGTGAATGTGTAGTTGATGCATTTGGCGGGGCCTAGAGAGGTATGTGTGTGTATTACGTATTCGAGAGAGGCATGGATAGAGGGGCCGATGGGGGGGCGTGGGAGAGATAGCACGAGAAATGAGAGTGGTCTAGAGAGAGAGACGAATATGACGTCACGACAAGAGATTCCATTCCCTTGAGTGTGTATATGTAGGGGGGAGGGAATATAGGCACCAGGAGAAATTTTCTCTATGTGTGGTGTTTGTGTTGGTATGTGTGGGTGTGAGAAGATAATGAGACTTGGGGGCAGAGGATGTGTCACCGCATGAGGTCCGGTGGGTCGAGGTGAGGCCCTTTGTTCTGTTCTGTCCTGCGCCACATTGGTCGGCCCGTGACGCATTCCGGAAGACCCATGGATGACTAGTCGTACAAGAAAAAGATAGCAGAATTGTGAAGGACTCTGTGTCCACTGACAAAGCCGGCTAGGATTTGTAACCCTAGGTTCTCGGACTAAGGTAACCCCTTTATCTCTGATATTACTATTCATCCAACCTAACTTTAAGGGGCATCATATAGAATGCTCTGCTAGAATCATACTCGTCGATTAGGAAGAGAGGTGTGAGATAATGCGTGAGAGACATGCGTAAAGATAATGTGCGTACATGAGACACGTAGGCATGTCCATGTATATAGAAAGGGTCGATGAGGATTGTGCGTGTGTATGTTTGCGAGAGGAAGAGTGCTTGTGATAAAGGTTAGTGAAAACAGTTGTAAATGGTTATGAGAGGGAGGGAGGGTTATATCTAGAGCATGTGTGCGAGAAAGACACCTCGGGAGAGAGTGTGTGAGCATGTGTGAGAGACCATCGATGGAGAGTGAAACTACACATAAAAGACTGCTCTACACATTGATTAAAGATATAAATTGTATCCAAATATAGGATGGGATCATGATATTTGCAATTCGCGTAAGGAGCGGTCATTGATCCATCAGACATCTGGATTCTATCAAATTTGAGCATGTCTATGTTATTATTCGACACAATTGATCCACATAGTTAGTATTTTGAAATCCAGACAATGCATCGCTTTAGCAATTGAATATAAACGTGAGTATAGTTCATGTTATGTGTGTAAAGCACATTATACATACGAAAGTTACATAATGGACATTATAAATAGCTACTACCTATGAACTAGCATACATTTGAATTCAACTTAAGGTGGTTTAAAAAAATCGAATTCAACATGAAGTCCATTCAATTATTTGAATTTGATATCATGGCATTTGTAAACCATACCTAAATTATGGGGGCACCAATCTTTGCTCTGATTTTGTACATAATAGCATATGTAGTTGTGTACAAAATAGATTCAAATTTACCTCCTCCATTCCAAAATAATCGTAGTTATAGGATTTTCAAGTGTCAAAATTTCAAAAAGAAGCGGATCACTTAATGAGGTTTTCAAACATACAAGGTCAAATATAACGTTGTATATTTAGGTCAATCCTCATAGTTCAAGAGTACTCTAAACGTGAATGCTTGTGTTTCAAAATTTCGAACGAAGCGCCAAAAGAGCCTCTACTCGCCCGAAACCGCGTGAGACAAATGTTTGGTAGTACAAGGAAATTACTTTTCTAATAACTCTGACCCATGAAACCTACCGGCCCGATGTCCAAAGGTCTAAACCGGGGTAGGTTTGTAGCTTCATCTAGACGCCACGCAACCGCATCCGAAAAAAATTCATACACAATGGCCGCTTAAGCACACATGCGCGCGGCCGAAATCGCTCCCGCCCACTATTTGGGACACCTGGGATTACCATCCTACCCCTGACCCGCAGTAGGTCTGAAATTTAAGGGGGGGCAAAGTTTGTACTTTCCCCAAATTTCAAACAAGCGCATCCCATCTTCTGTTCAAAAAAGCCAAAAACAAGCGCGTCCCAGACCGAAACATGGTTCCCCCCACCCGTCCGATTCCCCATTCGTACTCCGTGGGCGCCAAAACTACCTCTCCACCAGCCGTGAAACCCCGGCGTCCTCCGTCCACCACCCCATCCCACCCATCAACCGCCGCCCTCCTCCATCACGCCGGAGCCGATACCCCGACGTCGTCGTCCACCGCAACCTCAACCGCAACGCCCTCCACGGCTAGTAGTTGAAGCCAAGGCCGAGCCGTCTATACCCGAGCCAGTTCAACCACGTCGTCCTGCGCCTCACCGCTGCCCCTCCAACTTCGCCACCCTCCACCGCACCGGAGCTATTCCTGCTACACCGTCCTTCGCCGCCTCGGATCTGCTTCCCCTCCACCGACATACGGCCACGGCAACACAGTCAACAATTTGGCCATGGGTTCGTCCAAGCCTGCACCCTCCAGAACATCGGTTTCCCCGATAAAAAGAAGAAAATCGGCGCGACTTGTGGAGGTGACCACATCAGAAACCGAAAAAGGTACTCCTCTTCCCTTATTCGTGCAAATCTTACGTCTCTGCTTGCATGGTATTCATCCCACAGAAGACACTAGTTGACCGCTTCTTCTTGATACTAGATGTTCCTAGTAACTCACGATGCACAAGGTTTGTCCTCATATACTATTTCACCTTAGCTAGAGGTCCGTCGCCCCCCCCCCCAGAATTTCAATTTCCGGCCACTTGATTCCCAATTAACGGAAGCATTCCCTGGTGTAACATGTGCTAGTACGCCTATTACGCCGGGGAAGCAGCGCCTTGGTGTTTATCTTAGGGGCGTGTGCGGCCTATAGCTACTGGCGCCCGATCTGGAGGTCGGCCGGGATTAAAGGGATGGCCTGGGGGCGCTGCCAAGCACGGCAGTGGTGTGAGGTCGATGGGAGGGCGGGGCGGCGGAGGCAGGGGTCTGGGCCGGTGGTCGCTGGCGATTCGAGAAAGATCGTCAATAGTGACTGGCGGGAGGTAGACGAAGGCCATCTGCCCGTTCCTTATAGATCAGACGGTTCATTAAAAAAATCGACTGACCTATTTATTTTCAGTCGACTGTTATCTTAGATATGACCAATTGTAGTGGTGTGCTGGAGGAGTACCTGCATTTCCTGTGCTCATATATTACAAAATCATACAGAGTAGAATCTAATTTTGTTTGCCATGCAATGTTGTAGAGCTATCATATGTCTCCTGTCATTTATTTTCAGCCACCTGCTATCTGCTACTTTTACAGTGCACTAGTTCTGCACACACTTCACCCTTACTCTCAATGTTGTGTTTTTATGCAAGGGTATTTCAGACTCTGCTACCATGAGAGAAGCCAAAAAAAAGAGAAGTCGCTCCAGTTTGGTGTGCGGCTAGGCAAGACACATTTCAACGCTTTAAAGGGTGCAGTGTCAGCAGATGTAGACGGGGAACGTAGCTCTGGAGTTGATGACCTCGCTCGCAATGAACCACCATCCCAGGTGCTTGCTTTAACTTCGCGGTGTCATATGTGGTTGCATGTTCCATATGGTGTCTAGCTTGTATTCGAAAGGCCGAAGTTGGTAAGATAAGGAAAGATATTTTTTTTACATGAACCACCATCCCCTGAGCACCAGAAGACAAATAGCTAGTCAGGGCACTGGCCGAGCCAGTGACAAGCCCAGCAAAGATAGGCATCACCTGGAAGCCAATTAAAATGCTGCGATGGTGGTGAAGCAGCCCACCTCCCACCAGGCTCTCAGGTCCTAGATGATCATGCTCACCACTCCAGCCGGATGTCTATCTTGTATTGCTTCCAATTTGGTTAAATTGCATCTGCTTAGCTTACACATTATACCTTTGAATATGACATGCCTTTCTATTTTTGGTACATACTAGTACATCTGTGTATTAACCATGTTCTTACATCAAACTAATGTTCGTGTGTATCCCTCATCAATCACTTATGACGAGGCAGGCAGGCAAGGGGACTACTCCTCATTTAAAGAATGCAGCGTCAGCCTCCCGACATGATTCTCAAGAAACAGAAATGCTAGATGAAGATAGTGAGCGTAGCTCTGTAGTTGATTACATCATTTCCCCTATACTAGCATCGCATGTGCTTGCTCTAACTTGGCAGCGTGATATGTGGTTGCATGTTGCATATGGTGTCTAGATTATAATTCTTCCAATCTGGTTAAACTGCATGTGCTAGTCTGCTTAGCTTATACATTATACCTGTTAATGTGACATGCCTTCCTGTATTTAGTACATAGTACATCTGTCTATTAAGCATGTCCTTACATAAAACTATTGTTTTTTTGTATCCCACATCAATCAACATGATGAGACACCTTTAGTATATGCAGTGCGATATTAGTTGCATCTTCCATATGATTTATAGCATGCGCTGCTTCTAATTTGTTGGGATGCTTTTAACTTGGCAGAGTCATATTGGTTGCATCTTTCATGTGGTGTCTAGCTTGCATTGCTTCTTATTTGCCGGAATGGTTTCTGCTTAGTTTACACAAACAGTTGTGAACATGCCATATCGTCCTGTTTTTCGTACATATTCCATCCTGGTATCATGTGTTTGCCTTACATCAAAGTAGTGATTGTCAGTATCATGCATGAATGAGTTCTGAAGAGAGAATTTTATTGCTTTTTCTTGTTAGTTTTACTTGACAATTCAAAATCAATAAAGCGGAAGGAAGTTAGCAAGGCAGCGGATAAAGGTGCTCCTTCCGAACGGAGGGCCTCTACAGTTTCTACTCCTCCACACCCCAAGATGATTTCCAAGACAACACATGCATAGACACTCAACAAAGCTGTGTTTATGATGAGCACGTCTCCCCTAGTGCAGCATCACCGGTGCTCCCTCTAACTTGGCACTGTTATATGTGGTTGCATGTTATGTGTGATGTCTAGCTTGTATTGCTTCTAACTTTGTTGAATTCCATCTGCTTACTTTACAAATTATACTTGAATAAGACACGTGTTCCTGTTTCTAGAACATACAATATCTGTCTATCACACCATGTTCTTACATCAAATTACTACTGTTGTGCAACCTGCAAGAACCACTTATCATAAGACACGTTTGACTTCGGAGTGTGATATAGGTTACATCTCACATTCTTTTCTAGCTTGTATTACTAATTTGTTGAAATGGCACTTATGACGAGACAGTTTTAACTTGGTAGAGTGATATTCGTTGCATCTTTCATATGGTGTCTAGCTTTCACTGCTTCTAATTTGTTGAAATGCCTTCTCCTTAGTTTACACATCATAAGCTGTGAATATGCAATGGCACTAATGACGAGAGACCTCTAACATGATAGTGTGATGTTGTTTGCATCTTGCATATGATTTATTTCTTGTACTGCTTCACATTTGTTTAAACGCCATTTATGATGAGACACTATTAACTTGGCAGAGCGATATTTGTAACATCTTTCATATGGTGTCTACCTTCCATTGCGTTGCTTCTAATTTGGTGAAATGTCTTCTTAGTTTACACATCATAGTTCTGGTTATCTCTTCCATCCTGTTTTTCATACATATTACATCCTCCTATCATGTGGTTGTCTAACATCAAAGTTTAGTTCATCCGCATCACGCATCAATTTGTTCTGAAGAACTAAATTGTTATTCGTTTTTCTTGTCGGCTTGACTTAACATGGCACAGAGAAAGAGGAAGAAACACAGAATGGCAGGGAATGAGAAGTGGATGAATCATGCAGATTCTGCTGGTACTGATGGTGCAATAGAAGGTCAAAGTCCAGCAGAAAATTCTACAAACACGGCATCCCATGCTACAAGAGTTGCAAAAAAGACAAACAGAAACAAATAGCTGCCACCAAACAAGCAGAGACAGCCCTAGTTCTTGCAACACCTACCACTGTACTACCAACTGCATGACGTACTCATGCGTCAACTGAGCTAGCAGCACGTTCCCAAGCTCCCTTGCCACCTGACACTACTTCCCAAGCACTCTTGACACAAGACGAGTTGGCAATATCAGATGAACCTTGTGAGCTTCAACAGCAAGAAGGTAGTTGCTGGAGTCAAGTTACAGTTGCATGCTTCTTTATATGTAGTCTCACAGTTTGATGTACACTAACACTTCCTATGTTTGTTGTTGGACTAGCACCTAGGCGCAAGAGGAAACAAACATCAGGGATAATGCTTGATAGGTTAACTAAATCTAGAGGAGGAAGAATGGAGATCCGTTTTGAGGCAGGTTTAAAAAGGCCACGTGATGCTACATAGTCAGCCAAGTTAGTATCAGAGGCAGCGGTTGCTGTTAGGTGCCATGTACGTATCCTCCCAACATGGATTCAGTACAGGAATGACAAAGACGAAACCCAGTTCAACATCTTCCTCGACCATTTATTTGTAAGTATGGTTATGTATGGAAACTAGTAATATCGTCTTGCTATGTCCAATACTTTCTAGGTTGCTGATAATGAGACTCCCATAATTTTCAATAGATGAGGTTCAAGTTGGATAGCCAAGATGATGCAAGCAGACAAGCTTGCACCCATGTTTTCAAGTCTGCTCTGTGAAAGTATCGGTATAACTTGAGGAAAACTCACTTTGAAGGCAAGGCTAACAGTGAACTTGCCCAAACATCTCCAGTGGAAAATATATATGTCATTAGATCACATGTTGAAGTCCTATTTACGCATGTGCCACACAAATCTATCTTCTTGTAGGTGAACTGTTCAAAGAACAAGGCCAACCGTACGAAAGTGAAATTCCAATAGACGACAGGATCTCGTAGCTATATTGCACACTGCGAGGCTCTTGTAATTAGCTGCTGTTTCACTCTTTTCGCTGTACCATATTATCAGATCTATATTGACTTGTTCCAAATGCAGAGGAAAGCCCGCAAGGACCAAAAAGTACCTGAACCAAATGCTGTGGAAATCTTCAAGGACTGTCACACCAGCAAGAAGAAGTGCATGACTACACCAGTCAAAGCCGCTGTTGTAAGTCCTTAATCCTCATGCCTTTTAACTACTACTTACTCTGACTTGTGCCTTGAACTGCATGGTTTGCAGCCAATGTCTATTACTCTTTTCAATTTTATACACAATTGTCTTAGCGTATCATTGCACCTTACAAGGTTTAAAAGAGAGGAGTGATGTTCCTTTGATCTTGACCCGTAATCTAGTTCTGTGCTAGACTTGCCCACACAATGTTACAATTGCTTGTTTGTCTGTTCTAAGTTGTTTTGTGATATGAATGACATCATACTATGCTTACCGTATTATAAACTTCGTCTCTTTATCCTTAGCCCTCAATACAATGTGAAGAAATAGACAATACATTAGCGATGGTACATGGTCATATGTTTGGAACCTGGTTTTATTATGTACTTTGCAATAAATACAACTAATATTTTACATGGGTTCACCAGAATAAGTTCTGTATATAGACCAAAGCTATTTTGTTTGGTTTTGCTACCTCCTTAATATCTTCTGTTCTGGTACTACTAATGTAAAACCTCAACTTTTCAGTGAGCTATGGAAAAAATGGTGGAACCGCCACCTTCTGAAGGTGGCGCGGCAACTATAACCGCAATGTCAGCTCTTGCTGCAGTGGGTCAGTACCTGTCCACTAACAGTGCCAAAAGCACATTCCTGCATAATACTGGGTTGGTTGTTAAGGCAATATCGTCCAAACTGCCTCATGATCAAGATATGCAAGCTCAAAGCCATGTTGTATCTACGCTCCAGACACAAGTCCATTCCCTACCAGAGACCCTTTGTCAAACAAGGAGAAACATTGCTCAATGTCGTCAAGATATGCATGGTTTTGAAACCAGACTATCAGACATTTGCTATGTTGTTCAGGAGCCTAGGGGAAATGAAGGCGAGGGTTATGGTGCTCCATCGGACAATACAACATGAAAACGTAACAGTTAGGAAAATGAATTGAACTTCTGGTGGTGCATTTATCTACTAGACTGTTAAGCTTTATGCAAACCTTCCTTTTGGTATATAGTTGTAATTTGTTTTGGTGTAATACAAAATTTATTCTTAACGTGCAGCCACCGCCTGAAGAAAACAGCAAGCCATTTTTGTATAGTGTAGGGTGTTCCCTATATTTGCACTGGTGGCGATCTTTGATGCCGAGTGGATGTAATCTGTGCAATCGCCTTAATAGCCTACCGTTAGTTTCGGCCTTATTTATTTCCTAGTCTTCTTTTTCCCTGGTTTGCTAGTGGCCGCAACTACCATGGGCCATATACGGGCCGTAGGATCCATGGGTCTCCTACGGGCCATCGATAAATGGGCCTGTAATTGGTGGGCCTCGGGCCGCTGGATAAATGGGTCTACATGGGCCATAAGCGGGCGTAATTGGTATTGGCCCAGCACGGTAACATGCCGTTAACAGGCCGTAGGACAGCAAAGGCTTAATTCTGTCACAGGCATAACTGGTCGTTAATGGGCTAGAATATAGGACGGGCCAGAAACAACACAACGGGTTAACATGCTAGAAACGGGCCGACTCTTGCCATGGGCCGAATTTGGCCCATTAGGGTAACAGGCCAGTAACGGGCCGACTCTTGCCATGGGCCGAATTTGTCCCATTAGGGGAACAGGCCAGTAACGGGCCGGGAGTAATCGAGAGTCGAAAAGGAGCCCAAGAATGTATGGGCCGTCAATAGGCCGAAAGCTAACACGGGCTGGAAATGGCCCATGTAAATCACGTGCCGTTAACGGGTATAAAGAAAATTACTATTCATTATGGGCTAGAGTCACCGTTGGCCTGTAATGGGCCGAAAGATACGAAGGCCTCATATGGGCTGAAAGACGTCGTGGGCCATACATGGGCCGAAAGTGAAATGGGCTGGTATTATATTCGACGGCCCACATGACGTTGTTGGGCCGATTTCCTTTAGGTCCTAACGGGCCATGAGTTAACGGGCCGTAAAATGGGCTATTTGCGAAGAGACTGTTAACAAGCTTTTCATGGGCCAGCCCGTTAACTTTTGACCAAGTCAAACGGGCCGGCTTTGTAAGATAAATGGGCCACTGTTGGGCTGTGCCACGTGTCGACATAACATAGGTGCCTATCTGACCCACTGACGAGCTGACACGTGTTTCCTCTAGCCAATGATGATTTTACACATGGAAAATCCCCATTGGTCAGGGCTGTTAACGGGTTATCGGATCCAAAACCCGACCCGATAGCTTAACGGTGTTCCGTTACGGTGGATGCCACATGTCGGTCACCCTTGACGAAAGCACTTGTGTGACGCGCGATTTATCGTCATGGAAGTGGACACTTTCGTGATGATAATTTTGGTAATGTCATGGAACACTTCTACGACAGCACAGGTATAACTATCTTGATTCTGTCATAAATTTGCCATGGATGTACATGCATGACAAAAAAAGCGACCTACTGTGACAAACACGTATCATCACGGAAGTTTATTTTTTGTAGTGTCTCTTTACAACATATCCTCCCAATATTAGGGAGCTATATTAAATATTCCTTTAATTTGGAATTCACCGTAACACATTTGCTCCCAATGCCTTTGTTGTCTTAATTCTTGGTCTCCAACCTTGTCATATATTCTTTCATTATATTCCGGAGCTCCACCAAAAATCCAAACATTTTTGGACCTTCCCAACCCCCACTTCCTATTCAAATCATGGCCTTTTCTATTTTCTCGGAACGAGCACATTTTTTATGAGTCCGGGAAAATTACCCGCTTGCGCAAATTCTTGTCCTATCTCTTCTTTCTTCTCCTTTTTTCTTCTCTGTTTTTCTCTTTCTTTTCTTCTGTTCTTAGAAGTAGAAGAGAGAGGGAGAGATAAGCCCAGCCCAGGCCGGCCTCACTACGTCCATCCTTCCCCCGCAGGCCCACATAACCTAAACTAAACCTAACCCTCTCCCCCGACCGAAACCTCTCTCTCCCTCGATCCCTTCTGTCACAGCCCTAGAATTGTTTGCAATAGTTGCATAAGAGAGGATCCATGCATCATGACTAATTTCTGAAAGTTGAATTGAGGTTTGTTGAAACCCTCAGAAATCAGTTCAAAAATAACCAACTTTAAAAATCTTCTCAAATGAGTCCAATAAAATGTTCTTGTTATTCCATAGAATTATTGGCAAGAGCTAAAATTCAAACCAATATTTTTATGAGCTCAGAAACATTTATTTTGGCCATTTGAATTAATTCAATAGTTATTTGCTTTGGATTTATATTTAATATATATTAAGTATAACTTCAATAATTCTGGAAGTTTGTGAGTGGATTTATATATATATTAGCAAGCCATATAATAACCTACAGAATTTATGAAAATGATCTAGAGGATAAAACTAAATCAAAACAGAGAGGAAATAAAATAGAAAACAGTAATTAAAATAGAAAACAGAGAAGGAGGGAGTATCTGGGCCTTACCTGGCAGAAGAGGTCTAGCCCACCAGGGGCTGAGTGGTCTTCTTCCTCCTGCCAGGAGGACAGGCAGGTGCGTGGCGAGCGCGCCAACGACGCCTTGCCACCTCCTGCTTCAGCCGCACGACCCCGGCCCTCCAGACGTGCCACAGAGACGCCCAATGCTCCCTCTCGCTTCCCCTCCTCTCCCTGGACCTCACTCCCCTCTCTGCTCTCTCTCTCTCTTTCTCGCGACCGAGCGGAGCTCGTCGCCGCTGACGTGCACCACCGCGGCCACCGACCTCCCCACGCCCATCCGGATATGCCATGAGCTCCACCTCGACCCCCGCATCCTCTGCACCACGCCATGAGCCGCCAGGAGCTCCGTGACGACGTCCCCGACCCCTTCTTCCTCCTCGGGTCGCCGGAGATCCCCTTCGCCGCCCGCTTACTCCGACGCTTCCCCAAGCCATCCGACACCACCAAACGACATGCTGTGAGCCCCGCCGCCTTTCCCCCTGTTCTCCCTTGCTCGTTCGTCCCCTAGCCGTACTTGCCACCGCACCCGTGAGCTTCCCGCCGCCATCCATGTCGCCGCCGAGCCTAGAGCTTGATTCACCCGAAGCCGAGCATGTCTGCCTGCTCAGCAGCCCCCCAGGAAGCGAACGCCACCACCCAAGCCTCCCCGCCATGCACCCTAGCCTCGTCCCGCTCGAGCCCGCGGCTCTGGCCGCCGCCAAGCTCCTCGCCGACGGCGTTACCAGCCACCCCGCGACCAACGGCCTACGCGGTTGGATGCGGCGCACCTTCAGCTACCCGTAGATGCAAACTACGCGCAAAACCGAGCCCCATAGTAGTTTTCCGGCAAACTTCCGCCGCCGATCTGGTCGTCACCGGCCTAAGTCCGACGAAGATGACGTGGCGACGTTATTAGCGGCTAATCCCCCAATTAGCAGCCTAGCAGACACTGACAGCGGGCCCCACCACAGGGTCAAACCCCAGTCAGCGCTGGATTTGACCGTGGGTTAGTCCCTGTGTCAATGACATGCGGGTCCCACCAGTCAAGTTTGACCCTGGTCAATTTGGCTGACCTGCTGACGCAGTAGTGACACAAACCTGATGTCATTAATGATTTTCTGGATTTAAATAATCCAGAAAATTCCAAAAAATTAGCAAAACTTCTAAAAATCATAAAAATTCAACCGTAACTCCAAATAAGATAAATTATATATGAAAAATTATCAAAAAAATTCAAGGAATCCATATGTACCATTTTCATGCATGTTTGAACAATGTTTGTCCTATGTTTTGGACAAAACAAATAAAGGGCATTTAGATAATCATATATGGAGTTGGAATTTGAATTTTGTATTCAAACCAACTTCATTTAAATCATAACTAGATGCATTAGCTCAAATCACAGCATATTGCCATGTCATGATCATGCATCATATTGTGGCATATGCATTGATTGTGTTCTTCTCTATTGCCGGTGGTTGTCCCCTCTCGATAGACGTTGTACCGACGCTGTGATCATTAACACTGATGAAGTCCCAATGATATCTTCAGAAGTGCCAGGCAAGCAAAACCCCCTTGTTCATTCCAATACAATCCCACTCTCTCTCTCCTGCTCTCTTTTACTGCATTAGGACAACAACGATTCAACTGTTACATGCTGCGGTAGTTGAACCCTTTTCCTCTGCATGACCTGTCATTGCCACAGTAAATAGATGAAACCCACTAGCATGAGTAGGAGTTGTTTGAGCCCTGATGTGCCTACTCATTCATGTTTGTTTGTCATGCCTGCTAATGCTTAGAGTTGAGTCAGGTCTGATTCATCGGGGATGAATCGGAGGTGTGTAGACATGTCCTACTGTTGAGAGCTAAGTGTGTGAACACGTTTTGGTAAAGGTAGCGGTGAGAGGCCATATAGGAGTACATGGTGGGTTGTCTCATTGAAGCCATCCTCAGGAACTGAGTTCTGTGTTTGTGATCCATGAAACAGTTACTACCACGCATTGGGCCCGAAACCAATGGACCCTCTCGGCTTCTTGATCACCCTTGTCCTCTGTCCAGGAGTTGCAACTAGTTTCTGGTGTTTATATGATATGTGTTGGCGGCCGTGCGTAGCGCTGACCCTAGGGTGGGCTATGATGCGGTAGATACACCGTGGCACGGTGTACCGGGCGCCCGTTTGGTGTCTCAGGAACCCTGTTCACATCGTTCAGGGCCGTATGTGGAACCCTCGGCCGGACTCCCTGCGGATGGAACCTGTATAGGCAATAAACCTGGACTAGAGACTTGAGTGTTTAGGTAGGCCGTGGCAGACACCCTCGTTGGGCTTCCGCTTGAAGGTTGCCGAGTACATGTCGTGTAAACGGCGGTATGTGGTGAGAGCGTGTGTGAAGAAGTACACCCCTGCAGGGTTAACATCATCTATTCAAATAGCCGTGTCCACGGTAATGGACTTCTGGGTTTCCTATAACAGTTCATAGACAAGTGAAAGTGTGAGTGCTATGGATGGCCTTCTCGTAGGGAGACGGAAGCGGATCCATAGTGGTGTATTGAATGGTGAATATGTGGACTTGTGTGCGCCACCTCAAAAGTGTTGCTTGCAGTCGTACTCCAGGTTAGCCACTGAGTCAAAGCTGGCTTGCTGCAATTAAACTCCACCACCCCCTTTATTGATACCGATGCATATGTAGATAGTTCTGATGTAAGTCTTGCTGGGTACATTTGTACTCACGTTTTCTTAATTTATGTTTTGCAGAGAGACTTCAGTCTCGCTAGTAGTTCCATGTGGACTCCGACGTTTAGCTTGATACCTCAGCTACGATCTTGTGCCCTCGGCACGATCTGGTAGATAGTCACGCTTCTTAGCCTTTTTCATTTGTAGATGTCTGTACTTAGACATGTTAAGCTTCCGCATGTGCTTTGATTTGTATGCTATGATTGTTGGGTCATGAGATGGATGGCCTTCTCGTAGGGAGACGGAAGCGGATCCATAGTGGTGTATTGAATGGTGAATATGTGGACTCGTGTGCGCCACCTCAAAATTGTTGCTTGCAGTCGTAGTCCAGGTTAGCCACTGAGTCAAAGCTGGCTTGCTGCAATTAAACTCCACCACCCCCTTTATTGATACCGATGCATATGTAGATAGTTCTGATGTAAGTCTTGCTGGGTACATTTGTACTCACGTTTTCTTAATTTATGTTTTGCAGAGAGACTTCAGTCTCGCTAGTAGTTCCATGTGGACTCCGACGTTTAGCTTGATACCTCAGCTACGATCTTGTGCCCTCGGCAGGATCTGGTAGATAGTCAGGCTTCTTAGCCTTTTTCATTTGTAGATGTCTGTACTCAGACATGTTAAGCTGCCGTATGTGCTTTGATTTGTATGCTATGATTGTTGGGTCATGAGATGGATGGCCTTCTCGTAGGGAGACGGAAGCGGATCCATAGTGGTGTATTGAATGGTGAATATGTGGACTCGTGTGCGCCACCTCAAAAGTGTTGCTTGCAGTCATAGTCCAGGTTAGCCACTGAGTCAAAGCTGGCTTGCTGCAATTAAACTCCACCACCCCCTTTATTGATACTAATGCATATGTAGATAGTTCTAATGTAAGTCTTGCTGGGTACATTTGTACTCACGTTTTCTTAATTTATGTTTTGCAGAGAGACTTCAGTCTTGCTAGTAGTTCCATGTGGACTCTGACGTTTAGCTTGATACCTCAGCTACGATCTTGTGCCCTCGGCAGGATCTGGTAGATAGTCAGGCTTCTTAGCCTTTTTCATTTGTAGATGTCTGTACTCAGACATGTTAAGCTTCCGCATGTGCTTTGATTTGTATGCTATGATTGTTTGGTCATGAGACCCATGTTTGTAATATCTCGCTCCTCGGAGCCTAATGAATAAATACTTGAGTCGTAGAATCATGTTGTGATGGCATGTTGTATTTGCACATATCGAGCATATTGTGTGTATGATTGAAATGCTTGGTATGTGTGGGATCCGACAATCTAATTGTTTATCCTTCACAGCCTCTCTTATGGGGAAATGTAGTCTAGTGCTTCCATGAGCCATAGTAGTCTGCTACAGCCCGGTTCACCGGAGTCCTGTTAGCCCAGCACTACTGCTTAAGACACTTGACTGGCCGGCATGTGTTTCACTTTGTTCCTATGTCTGTCCCTTCGGGGAAATGTCACGCGGTGACATACGGAGTCCTGCCTAGCCTGCTATAGCCCGGGTCCCCCAGAGTCCTGTCAGCCCAGTGCTACAGCCTGGATTCACTCGCTGATGACCGACATGCTCGATGTGATTCATGTATGCCTGTCCCCATAGGTTAGTGCCGCTTTGGTTCATGACTAGCCATGTCGGCCCGGGTTCTCTGTCATATGGATGCTAGCGACACTATCATATACGTGAGCCAAAAGGCGCAAATGGTCCCGGGCCAGGTAAGGTGGCACCCGTGGGATTAGCTTGCATGAGGCCGCAAAGTGATATGAAGTGTTACATGCTAGATCGGTGTGACTTAGGATCGGGGTCCTGACACTTTCCCTCATCTTCCTCCTCACGCCGCCAGGAGAACCCACGCCCAAACCCCATCTCCATCGACCCCATTTCTCCCTCTGTCGGCCACCTCCCTCTGCCGCCCTCGCACGTGAGCTCGTACGGCTATGGCACCAACTTGCTCCGCTCCAGCAAGCTGTGAAGCACCGCCCCTTGGCCTTCTTCTCACGCACCCTTGCTGGCTCCTCCCCTCGCGTCCCCGAGCTCGCAGACTCTGCGTGCCCCTGTGGGCAAGTTCACCGGAGAGCCACCAGGCCGCTGTTCCCCTGCCTCATCCTCGGTGCCTCATCCCCGAGCTCCGAGTTTGCCACCGCCTTGCTCCTCCCTCGCCGTCCTCTCGCCGGTGAGCAGCACGAGCAGGTCGTCCTCGCCGCCTCCTTGACCAGGAGGTGCTCATCCGCCTCTGCTCCACACCGCACGGCCCTCTGCGTCCATGGCTTCGCCTCCTATGCTCGTCGTCTGTCCGCCAGCAACCACCAGGAGCACTGCTGCCTCCACCTTGGTGCTCACCGTCAGCCTCCTCCCCGGGCAGAGAAGCTCCCGTCTGAGCCGTCCCCTTCGGTCAACTCGGATGCTACCGCCGCTGCCTTAATCTTCCCTGGTGCAGCTCGTTTCCAATGAATGGCAGCCTGAGGGTTACTTCCATGCCAAGTACCACGATCCGCAAGACCGAGAACGCCAAGCACCCCTTCGAGCTATCAAGACCGCAAGCGCCAAGTAACACGAAGACCCTTAAAGACTTTGGATTCGACAAGTCCAATGACGCTCTTGTACAACTACGTTGCCAAGACCGGGACCGGTAAGACCGAAGACACGGAAACGCCAAGTACCCCTACGCGCAAAGACGCCTAAGACCGTTTCAGGATTCATCAAGTACCGCTACCGATGGCTCGAACACCTACAAAAACGTGTTCTGCTACCGTCGCCGAGATTGCGAGAACCTCTCCCGGTGACCTCGGAGCATGAACGACGACCGTTGTAGAAGAACCATACCTCTACTGCTTCCCAAACATGAACGACTACCTCCACTACGAACATGGTGAGAACGTCTACTTCCGCTATGAACTTGATCCGTTCTGAAAAGTCACGCCTCGAAGGTATAACCCCAAGATGACCCCCGTGGACGACTGCTTGCGATGTATGAGATGCATGTTTAGATGTTGTATTCGCCCGTGAATGTTAGTTGTTCCTCCTCGTTGCCATGCCGTCCACCCGTGGAAACCCGGTAACCGGGATCACCCCACCATCTTTTGCAAGCTCCCGCCACACTTCCTTTGCACCGGTATCTCCATGAGCTACCGGAACCATATGTTGCCATGGCATCATTTTCAGATTCGTTGTCGTGGCACCCCTTTCGTTTCCACCATGATGACAAATGCTTCATATCATGCTCTTATCAACATTTTCATAATTTATTGCATAAAAGTTGCACATGTCATCCGCATCATGATAACAACATTTATAATGGTTAAAATTATTGTTTTCATTAAAATTGCTAAATGCATATGAGGTTTTTCCGGACTTGTTGTTTGTTGTTTCCGGCCTCATTTAAAACTTGCCTCAATAGTTAGTTTAACTATGCTTCTTCTCTTGACATGTTTAACAACATTTAATATTGTTGGGTACATAAACGAGAGTGAACTAAATAATGAATGTGGTGTTTCGTCAATATGCAACTCGTTGCATATTGAGCTCCACTTAACTTGTAGTTTTGTTTGTGCACCTTGCCATGCCATGCATATTTAAACCGGACATGCATCATACTTGGTTGTGCATCATGCCATGCTTATGCTTGTGTGTTTACCTTGTTGCTAGCTTCTTTTCGGTATGCTCCTCTCGTTAGCTTATGTTTCGTTCCGGAGTTGTGAGGTTTCGTTCGACTACGTCCGCTTGTCTTCTTCATGGACTCGTTCTTCTTCCTTGCGGAATCTCAGGAAAGATGACCATACCCTCAAAATCACTTCTATCTTTGCTTGCTAGTTGTTCGTTCTATCACTATATCGCGCTACCTACCACTTGTTATATCATGCCTCCCATATTGCCATGTTAAGCCTCTAACCCACCGTCCTAGCAAACCGTAGTTTGGCTAAGTTACCGCTTTTGCTCAGCCCTCTTATAGCGTTGCTAGTTGCAGGTGAAGTTGAAGATTGTTCCATGTTGGGACATGGATATGTTGGGATATCACAATATACTGTATTTAATTAATGCATCTATATACTTGGTAAAGGATGGAAGGCTCGGCCTTATGCCTAGTGTTTTGTTCCACTCTTGCCGCCCTAGTTTCCATCATACCGGTGTTATGTTCCTTGATTTTGCGTTCCTTACGCAGTTGGGTGTTATGGGAACCCCTTGATAGTTTGCTTTGAATAAACCTCCTCCAGCAAGGCCCAACCTTGGTTTTAAATTTTCCTAACAACCTAAGCCTTTTCCCCTTTGGTTTCCGGAGCCCGAGGGTCATCTTTATTTTAACCCCCCCGGGCCAGTGCTCCTCTGAGTGTTGGTCCAAAACAGAGCCACTTGCAGTGCCACCTCGGGGAAACTTGATGTTTGGTTTTAGCTGTACGTAGTGTTCATCCGGTGTGCCCTGAGAATGAGATATGTGCAGCTCCTATCGGGATTTGTCGGCACATTCGGGCGGCTTTGCTGGTCTTGTTTTACCATTGTCGAAATGTCTTGTAACCGGGATTCTGAGGCTGATCGGGTCTTCCCGGGAGAAGGAATATCCTTCGTTGACCATGAGGCTTGTGACGGGCTAAGTTGGGACACCCCTGGAGGGTATAAACTTTCGAGATCCGTGCCCGTGGTTATGTGGCAGATGGGAATTTGTTAATGTCCGGTTGTAGAGAACTTGACACTTAACTTAGTTAAAATGCATCAACCGCGTGTGTAGCCATGATGGTCTCTTCTCGGCGGAGTCCGGGAAGTGAACACGGTCTTGTGTTATGCTTGAACGTAAGTAGTTTCAGGATCACTTCTTGATCACTTCTAGCTTCTTGACCATTCCATTGCTTCTCTTCTCGCTCTTATTAGCGTATGTTAGACACCATATATGCTTAGTGCTCGCTGCAGCTCCACATTACCAAATCCTACCCATAAGCTTCAATAGTCTTGATCTCACGGGTGTGAGATTGCTGAGTCCTCGTGGCTCACAGTTACTTCCAAACAGTTGGAGGTGCCAATGATACCAGTGCAGGTGACGCAACCGAGCTCAAGTGGGAGCTCGATGAAGATCTTGATCATTGATATGCGTCTTTTCCGGTTGATCACTAGTGGTGCCAAGTTGGGACGATCGGGGATCTAGCATTTGGGGTTGTCTTCTTTTATTTTGGTTTCATAGTCGGACCTTGATTGTATTCTGGATGATGTATGTTTAACTTGTTATTTGTGTGAAGTGGCGATTGTAAGCCAACTCTTTATCCCATTCTTATTCAGTACATGGGATTGTGTGAGGATTACCCCACTTGCGACTAAACCACCATGCGGTTATGCCTCTAAGTCGTGCCTCGACACATGGGAGATATAGCCGCATTGTGGATGTTACACCGTATTCCTCGGCTGCCAGGACGTTAGTCCACCTGTCGTTGAGCAGATCTTGGTCAGCTTGGAGCTGTTGTTGCTTCTTTTTTAGGGTCCTTATAGTGGCTATTAGCCGGCGCCTAAAGCATTCTTGCTGAAGGGGTTCCTCAGGTACGATAAAGTCCTCGTCACCGAGGATCGCCTCCTCCTCGAAGAGTGGAAGGTAATTACTATCCTCCGAGTCTTCGTTTATAGCCTGTCATCGGGGCTAATTTGCCCATCTTCCCGATCATCCTGTTCGAAGGCTGGCTCGACGGGGTCTTCTTGGTCTTCGGCGTCGTCTGGAGTATTGATGTCTCCGGTGCCGGTATTGCTGGCTTTTCCATGGTGTGACTTAGAGCGGCGCCGCTGACGTCAGTGCTTTGGTTGTATCTCAGGAGGTGTATCCTAAACTGGATTTTTCTTGTTATCGACGTTACCCTCTTTGGGTGTATCCACCATGTACACGTCATACAAAGAGGTGGCCGTCCAGCGTCCGGTGAACGGCGGGTTTTGGGCCTGCTCTTCTCCGACATCGTCGTCCATACCGTCGATGTCTTTGGAGCCGTAATCGAGCATGTCGGTTAAGTCCTCGATAGTGGCTATGAAGTGGGTGGTGGGTGGGACGTAAAATTCCCCGCTCTCAGCCCCTAGTCCGGGAGGGGCGTAGTTCGGACGTTGCCCCTCTGTAATGATGAGGGATCGCATTAAGTCCAGAGCCTCGCTTAAAGGCGTGGTTCGGCCAGGGAGAAGGGAGTTCGCAGAGTACGGCGAGGAGGAAACTCCTTGGCCGAGCTCACACGATGATGACTTCGAGGGTTCGGGGTCAGTGTTCGGAGAAGAGTTCGGCTTCATGATGATTGCCGATGACACTGCTTCATCCAGCTCTTCCGTAGTTGGCTTAATAGCTGCAGAGAGTCCGGCGGGCTCGGGAATCCCGTCTTCGGACCTAGAGATGCGCTCCGGATTTAAGCCCGGAGCGAAGCCTGGGGTCGCGAACCCTTGGAAGATCAAGTCTCCTCGGATATCATCGACATAATCCAGATTTCCAAAACTTATCTGGTGACCTGGGGCGTAGTTGTCGATCTGCTCTAGATGGCCAAGCGAGTTGGCCTGCAGTGCAAAGCCGCCGAACACAAAGATCTGGCCGGGGAGAAAGACCTCCCTCAGGGCAGCATTATTGTAGATGACTAATGGAGCCATCGAACCTTCTGGCGACAACACAACGGAACTCTCAATGATAGCACCAATGTCGGTGTCAAAACCGGCAGATCTCGGGTAGGGGGTCCTGAACTGTTCGTCTAAGGATTGATGCTAACAGGAGACAAGGGACACGATGTTTTACCCAGGTCCAGGCCCTCTTGATGGAGGTAATACCCTATGTCCTGCTTGATTAACTTTGATGAGTATAGGGGTTACAAGAGTTGATATACCATGAGATCGTAATGGCTAAACCCTAATTGTCTAGCCTATATAATTATGATTGCCTCTACGGACTAAACCCTCCGGTTTATATAGACACCGGAGGGGGCTAGGGTTGTACAGAGTCGGTTTACAGAGAAAGGAATATTCACATCCGCACGCTAAGCTTGCCTTCCACACCAAGGAGAGTCCCATCTGTACATGGGAGGAAGTATTTTGTCTTGTATCTCCATGGTCCATTAGTCCGGCCCACGTCACAAAGCCCGGACGCCCGAGGACCCCTTAATCTAGGACTCCCTCAGGGATGCCCTGTCATCCCAAGATATTACCAAAGAATGAGCAACCAACTAAGCTTGGGGATGCCCCCGAGTGGCATCCCCGCTTTCTTCCAAAAACTATTGGTATTTTACTCGAGACTATATTTTTATTCGTCACATGATACGTGCTTTGCTTGGAGCGTCTTGTATGATATGAGTTTTTGCTTGTTTTATTTTTTGTTTTAAGTTATCAATCCTTGCTGGACACACCTATTTGAGAGAGCCAAAATTATGTCATGACTTGTTAGAATTGCTCTCTATGCTTCACTTAAATCTTTTATGAGCTAGGACTTGCTCTAGTGCTTCACTTATATCTTTTTGAGCACAGTGTGCTCAATATTTTTGAAGAAATGCTCTCTTGCTTCACTTAGATTTATTTGAGAGTTATTAAATTTTGAAGAAATTCTCTCTTGCTTCACTAAGATTATTTTGAGAGAAAGAAATATTATGCTCATGATCTTCACTTATATTTGTTTGGTCTTATGAAAAGCAACATATGAAAATTAGTGCCAAAGTAATAGATATCCAAGAAGGATAAAGATAGGAAAATGTCATGAAGATCATTGGACAAAATAAACTTGATTCTTAGTAATAGTTTTGAGATATGATGATGTGCTATGTGAGTTATGTTGATGAGTAATTGTGCTTTAGTAAGAATATTGGTGTTAAGGTTTGTGATTCCCGGAGCATGCACGTATAGTCTCTCATTATGCTGTGATGTTGGAGCATGATTTATTTTTGATTGTCTTCCTTATGAGTGGCGGTCAGGGACGAACGATGGTCTTTTCCTACCAATCTATCCCCCTAGGGGCATGCGTAGTAGTACTTTGCTTCAACTTTTGCAATAAGTGTATGAGTTCTTTATGACTAATGTGATTCCATGGATTATACGCACTCTTACCTTTTCGCAATTTGCTAGCCTCTACGGTACCATGCATTGCCCTTTCTCACAGTGAGACGTGGTGCAAACTTCGCAGGTGCATCCAAACCCCGTGATATGATACGCTCTATCACACATAAGCCTCATTATATCTTCCTCAAAACAGCCACCATACCTACCTATTATGGCTTTTCCATGGCCATTCCGAGAAATATTGCTATGCAACTTCCACCGCTTTCGTTTGATGACTTGAGCATTCATTGTCATATTGCTTTGCATGATCATATATCTGACATAGTGTTTGTGGCTCAGCCACATTCATCATTTTTCATACATGTTACGCGCACATCCTGGTACATGCCAGAGGCATTTATATAGAGTCATATTTTGTCATAGGTATCGAGTTGTAATTTTTATTTCTTTTGAGTTATAAGTAAATAGAAGTGTGATGATCATCATTAAACATTTTTAGAGCGGTGCCCCAGTGACGAAAGGATGATGGAGACTATGATCCCCCCCCCCCACAAGTTGGGATGAGACTCTGGACAATGGCAGAAAGAAAAAAAAGAAAAAAGGAAAGAAAGAAAATGAAAAAAAAGAAAAAAGAAAAAAAATAATCAAAGAGAGAAGGGGCATTGCTAGTATCCTTTACCACACTTGTGCTTCAAAGTAGCACCATGTTTTCCATATGGAGAGTCTCCTATGTTGTCACTTTCATATACTAGTGGGGATTTTTCATCATAGGATTAGATGCACACCCACTTAGTTTTCATATTGAGCTTTCATACACTTATAGCTCTTAGTGCATTCGTTGCATGGCAATCCCTACTCCTCACGTTGATCGATTGATGGGCATCTCCATATACCGTTGGTTAGACGCATCGATGTGAGACTTTCTTACTTTTTTGTCTTCTCTATATTTACCCCTATCATCATACTCTATTCCACCCATAGTGCTATATCCATGGCTTGCGCTCATGTATTGCGTAAGAGTTCAAAAAGCTAAAGCGCGTAAAAAAGTACGAACCAATTGCTCGGCTTGTCATCGGGGTTGTGCATGATAAATAATTTGTGTTAAGAAGACAGAGCATGACAAGACTATATGATTTTGTACAGATAACTTATTTTAGCATTGATATTTTGAAAGACATGGTTGCTTGTTGATATGCTTGAGTGAAAGTTCTAGTTATCGACTAGAGGGGGGTGAATAGGCAAATTTTATGAAAGTCTTCAAAACATGGGAGTTTTGAAGACAAACGATAGAAATGAACCTATAAACATGCAGCAGAAGGTAGACTACACTAGGCAAGCCACAGTCAAGTATTCAATGAAGTGAAAGCACGAAGACTAATAGCAACTAGGAAGTACGGATCAGGATGGAAGATAGTATGAAGCCAATCAGAACAAACAGTCACACAGTGAAGACAAATAGATAACGCAAACAGGCAATGACTTCACAAAGACCAACTATAAATAAAGAGATGGGAAGGATAGAACCAGTTGCTTGTTGAAGACAATGATTTGTTGGACCAGTTCCAGTTGCTGTGACAACTGTGCGTCTGGTTAGGGAGGCTAAGATTTAACTCAGAAGGTCGTGTCTTCACCTTATTACCCTTGAGCTAAGGACACCCAGTCCTCAGCCAATCACTCAGGTAAGTCTTCAAGGTAGACTTCCAAATCTTCACAGACTTCGTTCACCGGCGATCCACAATGACTCTTGGATGCTCAGAACGCGACGCCTAACCGGCTAGAGGATTCACAATCCTCAAGTGTAACAAGTCTTCAGATCACACAAACAGGAAGACTCCGGTGATGCCTAACACTCTTTGGCTCTGGGTGTTTAGGGCTTTGTCCTCGCAAGGATTTCTCTCTCAAAGGCTTCGGAGGTGGGTTGCTCTCAAACGACAAAAGTCATGCACTAACTCTGAGTAGCCCCCAATTTATGGTGTAGGGGGTGGGATATTTATAGCCACTAGGAAACCCGACCTGATTTGTCCGAAATGACCCTGGGTCACTAAGGAACTGACACGTGTTCCAATGGTCAGATTTCAAACACACACGGCAACTCTACTTGGGCTACAAGTAAAGCTGACTTATCCAGCTCTGGATAAGTTTTGCTCTCATTGTCTTCACTCGAAGACATAGGATTTTGGTTAAGCATCACTTCAGTCACTCTGACTTTGTTCACTGGGACCCCACTAAACAGTACGGTGGTTCCTATGACTCAACAAAGAAGAAAAGGAAACAACGAAACAACTAAGTCTTCGCGCTCCATAGTCTTCACGCGATGTCTTATCTTGTCATAGTGTTCAATGTGAATATCTTCACATACCACCTTTGTCTTCAATGTCTTCATACATTTTTAGGGTCATCTCCGGTAGGTAAACCGAATCAATGAGGGACTACTACCTGTGTTATCCTGCAATTCTCACAAACACATTAGTCCCTCACCCAGGTTTGTCGTCAATACTCCAAAACAAACTAGGGGTGGCACTAGATGCACTTACAATCTCCCCCTTTTTGGTGATTGATGACAAACTGGTTGAAGTTTTCAACGGGGATAAAAGTATGTGAAATTGTAAAGGATTTAGGTATTGTCTTCATAAGTAGCAGAAAGGCTCCCCCTGAAGATGTGCATATAAGTATTTTGCTTTTGAATGCAAATGCACATGGCAGGTTGTGCTTGCAGAGCTCCTCTTCTACTTATGAAGACAATTCATCATGCATGAAAGGATATAACGAAGATAATGACATGCATAATGAAAAATGGACGTCTGCAAAATGACTTCGTGCGGAATTTATCGTCGCACATGCGGAATTTATCATCGCATCACATAGTTGACGAAAAGGTAGCAGACGACCATCAAGTTTAAGTGTTACAACTCAAAAGAACCAAATGTATCAAAAGAGAGAGTTGTAAGCACTTGTCAAATGTAGCAAAAAGTATAGCAACCACCCATATGGACCCGCTTGAAGACTATCAACTCATATGCTTCTTCCCCTTTTGTCAGTAATGACCAAAAAGGTTTGAAGACATAGAGCTTCTACTCATTCCCATGAGGAGTAGGCAAAGCAGCAGGGTCGTCGTTGAGGTTCGGTGGTGCAGAAGAACTTGGTGCAGTGTCGACACGCGCTGAAGTTGGAGGTGGTGAAGTAGCGTCTGATACGTCTCCAACATATCTATAATTTTTGATTGCTCCATGCTATATTATCTACTGTTTTGGACATTATTGGGCTTTATTATACACTTTTATATTATTTTTGGGACTAACCTACTAACTGGAGGCCCATCCCAGAATTGCTGTTTTTTTGCCTATTTTAGGGTTTCGAAGAAAAGGAATATCAAACGGAGTCCAAACGGAATGAAACCTTCGGGGACGTGATTTTTGGATCGAACAAGACCCAGGAGACTTGGACCCTACGTCAAGCAACCAACAGGGAGGCCAAGAGGTAGGGGGCATGCCTACCCCCCTAGGCGCGCCCTCCACACTCGTGGGACCCCTGTTGCTCCACCGACGTACTTCTTCCTCCTATATATACCTACATACGCCCAAACGATCAGATACGGAGCGAAAACCCTAATTCCACCACCGTAACCTTCTGTATCCACGAGATCCCATCTTGGGGCCTGTTCCGGAGCTCCGCCGGAGGGGGCATCGATCGCGGAGGGCTTCTACATCAACACCATAGCCTCTCCAATGAAGTGTGAGTAGTTTACCTCAACCTATGTGTCCATAGTTATTAGCTAGATGGCTTCTTCTCTCTTTTTATATCTCAATACAAAGTTCTCCCCATCTCTTGTGGTGATCTATTCGATGTAATCTTCTTTTGCGGTGTGTTTGTTGAGACCGATGAGTTGTGGGTTTATGGTCAAGTTTATCTATGAACAATATTTGAATCTTCTCTGAATTCTTTTATGTATGATTGGTTATCTTTGCAAGTCTCTTAGAATTATCAGTTTGGTTTGGCCTACTAGATTGATCTTTCTTGCAATGGGAGAATTGCTTAACTTTGGATTCAATCTTGCGGTGTCCTTTCCCAGTGACAGTAGGGGCAGCAAGGCACGTATTGTATTGTTGTCATCAAGGATAACAAGATGGTTTTTTTTATTATATTGCATGAATTTATCCCTCTACATCATGTCATCTTGCTTAAGGCGTTACTCTGTTGTTATGAACTTAATACTCTAGATGCATGCTGGATAGCGGTCGATGTGTGGAGTAATAGTAGTAGATGCAGGCAGGAGTCGGTGTACTTGTCTTGGACGTGATGCCTATATACATGATCATACCTAGATATTCTCATAACTATGCTCAATTCTATCAATTTCTCAACAGTAATTTGTTTACCCACCGTGAATATTTATGCTCTTGAGAGAAGCCACTAGTGAAACCTATGGCCCCCGGGTCTATATTCATCATATTAATCTTCCAATACTTAGTTATTTTCATTGCTTTTATTTTGCTTTGCATCTTTATCATAAAAATACCACAAATATTATCTTATCATATCTATCAGATCTCACTCTCGTAAGTGACCGTGTAGGGATTGACAACCCCTTATCGCGTTGCTTGTGAGGATTTATTTGTTTTGTGTAGGTGCGAGGGACTCGCTCGTAGCCTCCTACTGGATTGATACCTTGGTTCTCAAAAACTGAGGGAAATACTTACGCTACTTTGTTGCACCACCCTTTCCTCTTCAAGGGAAAACCAATGCAAGTGCTCAAGAGGTAGCAAGAAGGATTTCTGGCGCCATTGCCGGGGAGATTCACGCAAGTCAAGATTTGACTCCCGACAACGAGCCATTTCTGGCGCCGTTGCCGAGGAGGTCTATGCAAAAGTCAACATACCAAGTACCCGTCACAAACCCTTATCTCCCGCATTACATTATTTGCCATTTGCCTCTCGTTTTCCTCTCCCCCACTTCACCCTTGCTGTTTTATTCGCCCTCTCTCTCTATCCTCCCTCTCTTTCTATTTGCCTCTTTTGCCCATTCCTCGTTTGCTTGTCATTATGGCGAGTCCTCTATCTTCTCCGTTTTCTCCCAAGAATGAAGTTCTAAATTTTAAACAAAGGGAGGGAGAAAATCTAAAATACGCTTGGTATAGAATTTGCAATGCTCAAAATAGATCTACCAGGAAGCAATCTACTTCCGTTCTTCTCGCAATTTTTGTGTAGGCACTACTCCTTGGCACAGATATATCCTTGATACCATTGCCGGAGGGAACTTCTTGGGTAGCCATACTTTTGATTCTTATAATGCTATGATAGATTTGTTTGGCTCACCACCTCTTTTGGTTAATGGAACTATGTTAACTTTGGAGCATGTAATGCAAAAACTTGAAATTATTGAAAATAAAGTTGCTACCATTGAGTTAATTGAAAATTTCGATAAAAAGATCCACAACCAAATTACCCAATATGGATCTAAAGTAGGAGTAACTTTGAAAAATATTAAAGAACCTATAGTTAATGAAAGGATAAATCATGATTCCACTAGAATCGATAAACTTGAGGGTGTCATTACCAACTTGGGAACCGCTTTTTCTTCCATAAACAATACTCCAAGTCCTCCAACTAAAATTTCGAAGCTTATGTATGTTCCTAAAAATAAAGGTGAATCCTCTAGCAAAGAAACTGCGGATCTCAAATCTATAAGTGTTCACCCTAATCTTTTTGCTATCATTAAGGAACCATTTGCTGCCAATGATTTTTTAGATCTTGTGCCTAAAAGTTTAATAATCAATAAAAGGAAAGAAATTCCTAAGGACGGTAGATGCCTCATTGAAGAATTACCTACCAAAGATGGCAATGCCTAGATCTATCCTTGCTTTTTATGCCTAGCTAGGGGCGTTAAACGATAGCGCTTGTTGGTAGGCAACCCAATTTTATTTTTATTCCTTGCTTTTTCATCCTGTTTAGTAATAAATAATTTATCTAGCCTCTTTTTTGGTTGTGTTTTTTTGTGTTTAATTAGTGTTTGTGCCAAGTAGAACCGTTGGGAAGAGTTGGGAAAAGTCTTGTTAATCTTGCTGTAAAAAAACAGAAACTTTAGCGCTCACGATAACTGCTGCCATTTTTATTTGGAAAGTGCTATTTAGTTAATTATTTTTGCGGATGATTAATAGATAAATTGCTCACGTCCATCAACTTATTTTATAATTTTTGGGGTTACAGATCTTGCGCTAGCTACAGATTACTACAGACTGTTCTGTTTTTGGCAGATTCTGTTTTTCAAGTGTTGTTTTCTTATTTTGATGAATCTATGGCTAGTAAAATAGTTTATAAACCATAGAGAAGTTGGAATACAGTAGGTTTAACACCAATATAAATAAAGAATGAGTTCATTACAGTACCTTGAAGTGGTCTTTTGTTTTCTTTCGCTAACGGAGCTCACGAGATTTTCTACTTTAAGTTTTGTGTTGTGAAGTTTTCAAGTTTTGGGTAAAGATTTGATGGATTATGGAACAAGGAGTGGCAAGAGCCTAAGATTGGGGATGACCATGTCACCCCCAATATAATCTAAGGACACCTAAAAGCCAAAGCTTGGGGATGCCCCGGAAGGCATCCCCTCTTTCGTCTACTTCTATCGGTAACATTGAGCTATATTTTTATTCACCACATGATATGTGTTTTGCTTGGAGTGTCTTGTATAATTTGAGTCTTTATTTTTTATTTTACTACAATCATCCATGATGTACACACCTTTTGAGAGAGACACACTTGATTCGGAAATTATTAGAATACTCTATGTGCTTCACTTATATCTTTTGAGTTATATAGTTTTGCTCTAGTGCTTCACTTATATCTTTTAGAGCACGGTGGTGGATTTGTTTTATAGAAACTATTGATCTCTCATGCTTTACTTAGATTATTTTGAGAGTCTTAAATAGCATGGGAATTTTCTTAAATAATCCTAATATGCTAGGTATACAAGATTAATAAGAAAATTCTCTTATGAGTGTGTTGAATACTATGAGAAGTTTGATACTTGATAATTGTTTTGAGATATGGAGATGGTGATATTAGAGTCATGCTAGTTGAGTAGTTGTGAATTTGAGAAATACTTGTGTTAAAGTTTGTGATTCTCGTAGCATGCACGTATGGTGAACCGTTATGTGATGAAGTCGGAGCATGATTTATTTATTGATTGTCTTCCTTATGAGTGGCGGTCGGGGACGAGCGATGGTCTTTTCCTACCAATCTATCCCCCTAGGAGCATGCGCCTAATACTTTGCTTTGATAACTTGTAGATTTTTGCAATAAGTATATGAGTTCTTTATGACTAATGTTGAGTCCATGGATCATACGCACTCTCACCCTTCCACCATTGCTAGCCTCTCTAATACCGCACACCTTTCGCCGGTATCATACACCCACCATATACCTTCCTAAAAAAAGCCACCATACCTACCTATCATGGCATTTCCATAGCCATTCCGAGATATATTGCCATGAAACTTTCCACCGTTCCGTTTACTATGACACGCTCCATCATTGTCATATTTCTTTGCATGATCATGTAGTTGACATTGTATTTGTGGCAAAGCCATCGTTCATAATTCTTTCATACATGTCACTCTTGATTCATTGCATATCCCGGTACACCGCGGGAGGCATTCACATAGAGTCATATCTTGTTCTAAGTGTCGAGTTGTAATTCTTGAGTTGTAAGTAAATAAAAGTGTGATGATCATCATTATTAGAGAATTATCCCAAGTGAGGAAAGGATGATGGAGACTATGATTCCCCCACAAGTCGGGATGAGACTCCGGACGAAAAATAAAAAAATAAATAAAAAAAGAGGCCATAAAAGAAGAGAAAAGGCCCAAATAAAAAAATGAGAGAAAAAGAGAGAAGGGACAATGCTACTATCCTTTTACCACACTTGTGCTTCAAAGTAGCACCATGATCTTCATAATAGAGAGTCTCCTATTTTATCACCTTCATATACTAGTGGGAAATTTTCATTATAGAACTTGGCTTGTATATTCCAATGATGGGATTCCTCAAAATGCCCTAGGTCTTTGTGAGCAAGCAAGTTGGATGCACACCCACTTAGTTTCTTTTTGAGCTTTCATATACTTATAGCTCTAGTGCATCCGCTGCATGGCAATCCCTACTCACTCACATTGACATCTATTGATGGGCATCTCCATAGCCCGTTGATACGCCTAGTTGATGTGAGACTATCTTCTCCTTTTTGTCTCCTCCACAACCACCATTCTATTCCACCTAAAGTGTTATGTCCATGGCTCACACTCATGTATTGCGTGAAGATTGAAAAAGTTTTGAGAATGTCAAAAGTATGAAACAATTGCTTGGCTTGTCATCGGGGTTGTGCATGATTTAAATACTTTGTGTGGTGAAGATAGAGAATAGCCAAACTATATGATTTTGTAGGGATAACTTTCTTTGGCCATGTTATTTGAGACATAATTGCTTAGTTAGTATGCTTGAAGTATTATTATCTCTATGTCAATATTGAACTTTTGTCTTGAATCTTTCGGATCTGAATATTCATACCACGATTAAGAAGAATTACATTGAAAATATGCCAAGTAGCATTCCACATCAAAAATTCTGTTTTTATCATTTACCTACTCGAGGACGAGCATGAATTAAGCTTGGGGATGCTTGATATGTCTCCAACTTATCTATAATTTTTAATTGCTCCATGCTATATTATCTACTGTTTTGGACATTATTGGGCTTTATTATACACTTTTATATTATTTTTGGGACTAACCTACTAACTGGAGGCCCATCCCAGAATTGCTGTTTTTTGCCTATTTTAGGGTTTCGAAGAAAAGGAATATCAAACGGAGTCCAAACGGAATGAAACCTTCGGGGACGTGATTTTTGGATCGAACAAGACCCAGGAGACTTGGACCCTACGTCAAGCAACCAACAGGGAGGCCAAGAGGTAGGGGGCATGCCTACCCCCCTAGGCGCGCCCTCCACACTCGTGGGACCCCTGTTGCTCCACCGACGTACTTCTTCCTCCTATATATACCTACATACGCCCAAACGATCAGATACGGAGCGAAAACCCTAATTCCACCACCGTAACCTTCTGTATCCACGAGATCCCATCTTGGGGCCTGTTCCGGAGCTCCGCCGGAGGGGGCATCGATCGCGGAGGGCTTCTACATCAACACCATAGCCTCTCCAATGAAGTGTGAGTAGTTTACCTCAACCTATGTGTCCATAGTTATTAGCTAGATGGCTTCTTCTCTCTTTTTGTATCTCAATACAAAGTTCTCCCCATCTCTTGTGGTGATCTATTCGATGTAATCTTCTTTTGCGGTGTGTTTGTTGAGACCGATGAGTTGTGGGTTTATGGTCAAGTTTATCTATGAACAATATTTGAATCTTCTCTGAATTCTTTTATGTATGATTGGTTTTCTTTGCAAGTCTCTTAGAATTATCAGTTTGGTTTGGCCTACTAGATTGATCTTTCTTGCAATGGGAGAATTGCTTAACTTTGGATTCAATCTTGCGGTGTCCTTTCCCAGTGACAGTAGGGGCAGCAAGGCACGTATTGTATTGTTGCCATCAAGGATAACAAGATGGTTTTTTTATTATATTGCATGAATTTATCCCTCTACATCATGTCATCTTGCTTAAGGCGTTACTCTGTTGTTATGAACTTAATACTCTAGATGCATGCTAGATAGTGGTCGATGTGTGGAGTAATAGTAGTAGATGCAGGCAGGGGTTGGTCTACTTGTCTTGGACGTGATGCCTATATACATGATCATACCTAGATATTCTCATAACTATGCTAAATTCTGTCAATTGCTCAACAGTAATTTGTTTACCCACCGTGAATACTTATGCTCTCGAGAGAAGCCACTAGTGAAACCTATGGCCCCCGGGTCTATCTTCATCATATTAATCTTCCAATACTTAGTTATTTTCAATGCTTTTATTTTACTTTGCATCTTTATCATAAAAATATCAAAAATATTATCTTATCATATCTATCAGATCTCACTCTCGTAAGTGACCGTGTAGGGATTGACAACCCCTTATCGCGTTGGTTGCAAGGATTTATTTGTTTTGTGTAGGTGCGAGGGACTCGCGCGTAGCCTCCTACTGGATTGATACCTTGGTTCTCAAAAACTGAAGGAAATACTTACGCTACTTTGCTGCACCACCCTTTCCTCTTCAAAGGAAAACCAACGCAAGTGCTCAAGAGGTAGCAGCGTCATCTTGATCATCTATGACTCTGGAATTCACCGTTGCAGCTAAGGAGGAATAGTCAGAGTCTTCGAGTGATGGAGTCCGACGCAAGTGAGCATTCCTTGGAGGAGTTGAGTCAAACTTGCATCTCTCTGTGAAGCCATCGTCTTGAAGATCAGCTTCAGCACTGAGCAATGTCAAGCTCTTCCATGACCTCCGACAGGTTTCATGTGTAACAAAGGCATTCTTGGTGGCAAGATTGTGAATGTGATTAACATCCACCAAGAGGCTTTGCATCTGACGCTTAAGCCAGTCATGATGCTTGTCCTGTTTATGATGTAGAGCGACGAGAAGCTCTCGGTCATTAAGAACACGAGATCGCTTCCGAGGCCTTTGGGCAATGGTGCTTTCAGTGGCTTCAGTTTGGGTGTGAGGGGCACGTGTGTTGCCAGCCAAGGGATAAACACGAGAAACGACCTGAACTCCTTCAATGGGCTGGGTGAAGCTTTGACGATCGACATTGTGACGATAAATTGGCTCCTTTGCATGCTCTGGGTAAATGGCTTCAACAGACAGATCAACCTCTGGCAATAATATAAGATTATTGCGCGCAAACGGCTGATAGTTGATAGCAGAGTGAAGCTTGATGAGGCACATGACCCATGGAGCATAGAACTTCAGACCAAAGATGTCGGAGCCAGATGCAGCCAATTGCCTGATGAAAAAGTCTTGAGCATTGAAGCTGATGCCGTTTAAGATATAGAAAACCAAAGTCTTCATTGCTCCTTCAAGCTTCCCTGCAGAGGAATGCCCTTTGACAGGCCACAGAGTTCTCCTGATGATGTGATAAATGGTGCGGGGCAGATACTCTAGGTCTTCAACAAAGAATTCCATTGGGTATTCAGCGTCGCGTGGCAGAGGCTTCATCATGCTCAGCATTTGGCTCATGTTAGGCTCTAGCTTCTGGAAGATGCTCTCCAAAGCATTCTGGTGTTGCTGACAACCTGGTTCATAATGTTCATCAGGAGTGGGCAGGGCAGTAAGCTAAATGATGTCTTGGGCTTTAGCTTCATGGTGTACATCGCTTGTCATCCACTCAAGGATCCACGTCTTCGGATCCCTGTTGTAGCAACGAATGTGGGGGTAGCATAGAATTGAAGTAGAAGCTCTTCATTCCAATGTTCTTTTGCAGTCACAAATGGGAGAAGACCAGCATCATTGAAGCAGTCAAGGGCTTCTTCTAGGCAAGGCAGGCTAGCCATGGCTTCGCTGTCTAGACGCATATGAGGGAAAATGCGCCCCTGATTGTATAAGATGCAGGAATAGTAACTGCGCTGCTGATAACTCCAGAATCGATCTGATGAAATTCTTGGCCTTGTGTATGGGTTCTTGGCACTATCAAAGAATGTGTTGTGTTCCTTGAAGGCATTCACATTAAATGATCCTGGTGAAGTTGCAGTACCTGGAAACCTTGGCACTCTTGGCTTTGGCTTCTGGACCTGAGGCCTGTGCTCCACATGATAGTCAAATTGCAGACCGGTAGCAGGTGGAGGAACCAGAATGGGCCAGTGGACGGTGGTAAGTTGCCCTTGATAGAATGCTTGCTCAATGGTGTGTGGCCTGGGAGGTGGTACAGGAGCAGAGGCATTGTCTTCGAGCTGCGGATTTGCTTCGGGTGCAGCATTGGCTTCAGGTGCATTCACTTCTGGCACCATATTAGCTTCAGGCGCCACATTAGCTTCGGCCATGACAACATCATTGGCTTCAGTGTTGGTGTTAGTGGCCGCCTCAGAGTTTTCAACCTCCACTCGAGTAGCTGGAGGGTCGGACACATTCTCCTCGAGAACAACTTCAGGGTTGGAGGGGGGTGTAGCAACACATTCTTCATCTCTTGGTTTTTCTTGTTCATCGGCTGATGCAGCCAAAATATCTTCAGCCGCTTTGGCTTCAGACTCAGGGATGTTCGCAGTAGGAGAGGCTTCAGGAAAGACTTGGCGCAAAACGGATTGGCGCTCTTCTCCTTCTGGAACACTTGACAATGTGACCTATGGCCTTGGTCCTTTGCGAAGCCTGCGGAGCGCTGGCGACGCTTGTCAAGATGGACTTGGTTGGGCCACAGAGTCATTGTCTTCAAGCACTGGAGTGGTGACTTGAGGTGGGGGAGTACTTGGTGATTCTTCTTGACGCGGGGAGTCTTGTGGGTGATCAGCCCATGAGTCATCCTGAGCAATTTGCGTCAATGGACGACCAATGCTGATGAGTTCACTATTCGTGAGAACAGGCAATGATACCACATTTGTGTTCGATTTGAGGAAGGACTTCATCATCTTCAAAATTGTCTTGATGACCAATGTCTTCAGCTGCGGTGGGGTCAACAGCTGGAATGTCTTCAGCTTCAGGAGCCTCTGTGGAAGCAGGCTCATGAACTATCAACTGGCGCTCCCTATGTTCAGACGCAGGACGAGCCACTGAGATCGGCTCGACAACAAGGGGCTCTGTGGGAGCAGCCTGATCTTTCTTCTTTGTCTTCCTCTCTTTCGTCGGTGGAGCATTGTTAGTGGTGTGCTTGGTCTTGCGCTTGCCGGCTTCGGCTTCAGCTGCCCTTGTCTTCTTGAGTTCTGAAGCCACTTTGGGGACCTTAGGCTTCGAGCCTGTCATACTGACAGGGAAGACAATGTGAGGTTCTTCTTGCCTTGATGCTTCAGGTTGGGCCACAACAGGCCTCTTCTTCTTCTTGGCAGCCATTCTGGGGTCGATGCTAGGTCGCCCCAGAGCCTTGCGCTTTTCAGCCTCATTGTAGCCTTGAACACATTTGGCAGCCAGGTGTTTCATGCGCTCTTGAGAACCTTTAGCTTCTTCACGTTTCTTGTGGAACGCCGCCTTGAGCTCATGCAGCATGACGTTGAAGTTTTGGACGTCTTCCACGTTGAGCTTGGCCATGTGCTTCTTGAACTGAGCCTTTTCATAGTCAATCTAGTGCTTCAGCTCAACAATTCTCTGTGCAAGAGCCAACTGAGGAGCAATGGCTCCATGGAAGGAGACGCTGAGGCCAATTTGGAGTTGAAGATCATCAAAGCTGAGGTCTGGGCTGTCGAACCACTCATCAATGAACTTGTATAGGATCTCCACATCAAAGAGGGGAAGATCATTGAAGATTTCCGCCTCTTGCTTGCTCTTTATAAGCAGCTCAAGAGCATCATCGCCAAGATCGTCGTTGCTAGACAGATCAATGGCTTTGTTCTCATTCCTCAGAACGACAGCAGGGGTCAATGCTTGACTAGTTGGTTACATGGGCTTCTTCATCTTGTCAGACTTGGAGATGCGAGAGAGATCTTCAGACTGCACACTGGCTTCAGGAGGTGCAGTGGCCAGAGGCTTCGCCCATGAAACTTTTGGTGCAGAGGAGGGCTTTGAAGCCTTTGGTTTCTTTTGCTTCACAGGCTTCGGTGGTGCAGGCGCTTCGACAGAATCAACGTCATCTATAGAGTGATCCACGGCTGCCCCTTGAACCTGAATGTGAGTGATGAGACCTTCAAGGTTGTAGAAGGGCCCAACAATATTGGGTTCAGCATCGCGTGTGCCCTCGGCATGAGGAGCAGAGGGACAGGGGTTGAAGTCTAACCCAAGCGACTTCTTGTTCTCTTTGGCAGAAGTTTTGGCAAACTAGAAGTTGCGCTTAAAGAGATTGTCTTCACGACACCATAACAGAGAGGATGGGTCGGCATTAGCAGGCTGAGGTCCATGGATCATGCAAGGGTAGAAGACTTGAGCAATAGCTTCGGAGTTTGACTTGGGCTGAAGACCTTTGTATATAATATCTCCCAGGGGCCCTTGATGGCATTCTTTTCAGCATATTCGTCAGTGACAAATCTGTACTTGAACCATTCCTCTGCCCAATGTCTTTGAATCCTTTGGATTCGGTTCTTGCGTTCTCCATAGGTCTCCTCTAGATCTGACTTGTATAGCTCATAGAGATCTGGTGGCAAGTCCTTAGTAGTGTTTTCGCGGCGCTGTCTGCCGCCCTTCCTGACTGATTTTTCTATCGCCATGAAGTTCAGACTGAATGGCTTCAGAACTTGCAAAGGCTTCCTTCTGCTAGTCAGACAGGAATTAGCTTCGGGAGAATTGATGTGATGCTGTAAGAACTCTGCAAATGAATGCAGACTATGAGAACCAAGGGATTCTCCCACGGACATGTACCTGTGATAGCATTAGAGATGCGAGGGAAGGGGAAGAGGTCATATGCATTCTCAGAAGATTTTGAAGATAAATCAGTTTAGAAGACATTGACCTCATAGTGCAAAGACATTCACTCATATGTTGAGAGTTGGTTCCAGATTTGTACGAATCCAAGAATAAGTACAAGTGAGGAATCTAACTACTTTGTGAAGCATAAGTGAATATACTAAGCATGTTATGAGATGAAGAATAGGATAGATCCAACTTTGTAGGGACAGAAACCACTTGTGGTTGAAAAGGATGAATCTATCGGATCAAAAGGACTGTAAAAAGAGGTTTTATTTACCACACTAAGAACTGCTAGACGGAGTCGAAGATGAGGCCGAGCAGTTCAATCTTTCGTGCCCTAACTTGGCGATGGAGGACACCTACGGTGACGATGGAGAGGACGATGTCCGCGGCCGGCGTGAGGACGGCGTCGGTGTGGTCGCGGCAGCTAAGCGCTTCGTCGCTGGCGTCGTCGAGAGCTAGCGGTGCCGCTAGGGTTTGTGCGAGAAGGAGAAGTGGAAGAAGAGATAATGACTGGGGTGTGGCGTGTATTTATAGGGACAAGGACGGTGCAGCGTTATTACATAGGTGCCCCTGGAGGTTCACATCTGAAGGACACGTGGCGAACATGCAACACATTGGTGGTTGTTCCATGTTCCCATGCACGCTTGGATTGTCGGGTGGTCGTTCCCGCTTCTCTGGGTTTCAGGCAAAAAGGATTGAGCATTTAAAACAGATTTAATGTTTGTCTCTGTATCTTCTGCTGACAAGGACGCAGAGAAGACATTCGATAGTTTCAATAGAATGCATATGATTTGGATAGATAGATTTGAGATGGGAGCATAGAAAGGTTAGGGTCCGATTACATTCACTTAGTTCAAAAGATTCAAACGAGAAGACATAGCTAAAAGTGAATGTTGTAGAGAACAGAACGCTAATGTATGAATATATCTGAATAAGACCAAATCAATATAATGAAGATAAACATTATGTCATGTTGAAATTTAAGAGAAACCAAATGTGAAGACATAGCAAATGTAACGCCAACAGAAAACACTCCAAACAAAAGTTTGGTGGTGGCGTTACCCACCGTGTAGGAAGTATTAGACCCAAGCACGGCGCACAATTATCATGGCGCTCCGAAGTCAAATTCCACGTTAATGTATTCACACTCAGAGTGTAAGTCCTCATTAATTGAAGATATACGTTACTTCGTGTGTTGCACATCTAAGTCATCAACATGCATAAGTGTTAGAATGTGTGCCTGATCACAGGACATTTGAGGATTCCAAGATATTTAGCTCACACCGCAACTTGCAAAACCTTTTCTCATCCAAGGGATTTGTGAAGATATCTGTCAGTTGCTCTTCAGTGTTGACGTGAATGATATCAATATCTTCCTTTATGACATGATCTCTGAGAAAGTGATGACGGATCTGAATGTGCTTTGTCTTCGAGTGCTGAACTGGGTTGTTGGCAATCTTGATGGCGCTTTCATTGTGGCAGTAGAGTGGCACTTGCTTCAGATGAATGCCATAGTCTTTGAGTCTTTGCTTCATCCATAGAAGTTGAGCGCAGCAAGATCCAGCAGCAATGTATTCAGATTCAATAGTGGAGAGAGATACACGGTTCTGCTTCTTTGAAGACCAACACACAAGTGATCGTCCTAGAAAGTGACATGTGCCTGATGTAGACTTGCGATCCACCTTGTCACCAGCATAATCAGCATCCAAGAATCCAACTAGATCAAACTCTGAGCCCTTTGGATACCATAATCCTAGTGTTGGGGTGTGAGCCAAATATCGAAGAATTCACTTCACAGCTAAGTGATGCGATTCCTTTGGTGCCGCTTGGAATCAGACACACATGCAAACACTAAGCATGATATCTGGCCTAGATGCACATAAATAAAGCAAAGAACCAATCATGGAGCGGTATACCTTTTGATCAAACTCTTTACCATCGGCGTCAGGACCCAGATGACTCTTGGTTGGCATTGGCGTCGTGTAACCTTTGCAGTCTTGCATTCCAAACTTCTTCGGGCAATCTTTGAGGTATTTCTCTTGAGATATGAAGATGCCATTGTGTTGCTGCCGTATTTGAAGACCAAGGAAGAACTTCAGCTCACCCATCACAGACATCTGATATTGCTCTTGCATCATGTGTCCGAACTCATCACTGTATTTTTTATTAGTGCAGCCAAAGATAATGTCATCCACATATATTTGGCACACAAACAGTTCACCATCATATGTCTTCATGAAGAGTGTGGGATCCAGGGAACCAGGTTTGAAGCCTTTGCTCTTCAGGAAGTCTTTGAGTGTGTCATACCAAGCACGAGGGGCTTGTTTGAGGCCATACAATGCCTTATTGAGTTTGTATACCATATCAGGGTGTTTTGGATCTTCAAAATCAGGCGGTTGTGCAACATACACTTCTTCTTCAATCTTGCCATTGAGAAAGGCACTCTTCACATCCATTTGATACAGAAGGATGTTATGATGATTTGCATAGGCTAGCAGTATGCAAATAGCTTCAAGCCTAGCCACATGAGCAAATGTTTCATCGAAGTCAATTCCTTCAACTTGAGTGTATCCTTGAGAAATGAGACGAGCCTTGTTTCTAACAACTTGACCATGCTCATATTGCTTGTTGCGATATATCCATTTAGTGCCTATGATATTGTGTTTACGAGGATCAAGACGCTTGACCAGTTCCGATACATCATTCAGCTCGAACTGTTGAAGCTCTTCTTGCATAGCTTGAATCCATTCAGGTTCCATGAAGGCTTCATCAACTTTCTTGGGTTCAGATATTGAGACGAATGCAAAGTGCCCACAGAAATTTGCTAGCTGTGTTGCCCTTGAACGAGTGAGTGGACCAGGTGCATTGATGCTATCAATTATCTTCTCAATCTGTACTTCATTTGCAACATGAGGATGAACTGGACGAAGATTTTGCTCTTGCTCATCATTGTCATTGTTTGAAGGATTGTCTTCAGGCTGAGCATTGTCTTCAGGTTGATTAGGTGTGGAAATGATAAGTTCCTCTTCAGGCTGTACTTCAGACGGTATGATTTCTCCAGTTCCCATAAGCTTGATGGATTCACTGGGTGGAATTTCATCTAGCACATTTGGCAGGTGCTCTCTTTGCGAGCCATTAGTCTCATCGAACCGCACATCCACAGTTTCAACCACTTTATAGCGAAAGAGGTTGAAGACTCTGTAGGAGTGCGAATCCTTTTCGTAACCAAGCATAAAACCTTCATGTGCTTTTGGTGCAAATTTTGAAGTGTGATGTGGATCCTTGATCCAGCACCTAGCACCAAATACTCTGAAGTATCTGACATTTGGCTTCTTACCAGTGAGGAGTTCATAGGATGTTTTCTTCAGAAGCTTGTGAAGATAAACACAGTTGATGACATGGCATGCAGTATCAATAGCTTCAGGCCAGAACTTTCTTGGTGTCTTGTATTCATCGAGCATCGTCCGAGCCATCTCAATGAGTGTTCTGTTCTTGCATTCCACGATGCCATTCTGCTGCCGCGTTTACGGAGCTGAGAACTCATGAGTGATGCCCAATGTATCAAGATAAGTGTCGAGGCCGGTGTTCTTGAATTCAGTGCCATTGTCACTTCTGATGTGCTTGATCTTGACGCCATAGTTGTTCATGGCTCGATTGGCGAAGCGTCTGAAGACATCCTGCACTTCAGTCTTGTAGAGGATTATGTGTACCCATGTATATCTTGAATAATCATCAACAATGACGAAGCCATTGAGACAAGCAGTAGTGGTAAGAGTAGAGTAGTGAGTAGGGCCGAAGAGGTCCTTGTGTAGCAATTCAAAGGGTTGAGTTGTTGTCATGATTGTGTTCGAGGGATGATTGGCCCTCGTCATCTTTCCAGCTTCGCAGGCACCACATAAGTGATCCTTCTTGAACTTGACGCCCTCGATGCCTATGACGTGCTTCTTCTTTGCGAAAGTATGCAAGTTCCTCATGCCAGCATGCCCTAGCCTCCGATGCCAGAGCTAGCACTCTGAAGCTTTTGCAAGAAGACATACGGCAAGCTGTGGTCCTGCTGAAAAATCTACCATGTACAAATCATCTTTTCGATACCCTTCAAAGACTAGAGACTTGTCAGATTCCATTAGAACAAGGCAACGATATTTTCCAAATATCACAACCATGTTCAAATCGCAAAGCATTGAGACAGACATTAAGTTGAAGCCAAGGGATTCAACAAGCATCACTTTATCCATGTGTTGATCCTTTGAGATTGCAACTCTACCTAGACCCAATACCTTGCTTTTACCAGTGTCAGCAAATGTGATGTGACTCTTCTCAGATGGACGTAAGGTTGAGTCCATGAGAAGACTTTGATCACCAGTCATATGATTAGTGCATCCACTATCGATAATCCATTCTGAAGCAGCTGGTGTCATACCCTACAGAACAGTTAGGGGGATAGGCTTCACGAAGAGTATTGTGAAGCATAAGCATTTGACGAGCAAGTGAATTATGAAAGCTCAGACCCAGGTTAGAACTGATAGGATGCATGTTAAGCGACTTAGAAATGAAATACATAGTAAGATCATTTAGGCATTTTATCTTGTGCCCCACAAGATCCTTTAGGTCCCCAGCAATAGCTTTAGATGCCTTTGATTTTCGACTGAAGACCATTCCCTACAAGAGAGAGTTAGGTTTTCTTAGCCACCCACATCTTCAGGGGTGGCTTCGAAGCAATGAGTCTAAGTGCAGCATTTGAGAACTTTGGCTTTGAAGCCCTAGCAAATAGTCTTGTAGGTGGTGAATAATACTCATAAGAATAAGCAGAGTAGTTCTGGGTCTTATGAACATGGCGGTTTGATGAAACACGCTCATATTCATAGGCCTGAGTATGGTTTCCCTACAAAACATTTGTGTTAGTGCGACTCAGGTGAGTCCTCTGTCTGTATGAAGCCTTTGGACCATATGAAGCATGTGGTCTGGGGTTTGTCTTCTTCCCTTGTAGTGTCATGATGACATTCACAGGAAGATTCTCCAGACACCTTTTGGGCACCCATACTTTCTTCATAGGTGGCCCATTCCTACAGTTAGTACCAGTATACCCGGCAAACACTTCACCATTCTGATTCCTACACAGATTATAGTTTGCATCAAAGGATTCATCAATGATAATAGGGTTAGCACAAGTGAAGCCAGATAGGGTGGATGGATCCACTGAAGGTTCCTTTGCAGCAACCCATGTGGTTTTGGGGTACTGCTCAGGCTTCCAGTAAGAGCCACCAGCATTCATTTTCCTTTCGAACCCAACACCATCTTTCCTAGGGTTTCGGTTCAAAATCTGCCTTTTGAGGACATCACATAGTGTCTGATGCCCTTTGAGACTTTTGTACATCCCTGTTTCAAGCAATGTCTTCAACCTAGCATTTTCATCAGCAATAGCAATGGCATCCTCAGCAGACGGGTTAGTTTCCACATCAAAAGTTGAAGATATTGCAACAGTAGCAGTAGTGGAACATTCAGCAACAGAAGTAGCGTTATCACGCTCAATGCATTTTAGACATGGTGGTTCAAATCCTTCCTGAGCGGGACTGATCTGTTGAGCGTGAAGTGACTTGTTTTCCTTTTGAAGATCTTCATGAATTGCTCTCAATTTCTCAAGTTCTTGCTTCCTTTGAAGATAATCATAGGAAAGCTTTTCATGAGTTGTTGAGAGCGTTTCATGACGACTTTCAAGTTCCTCATACTTAACATGAAGATTTTTTATGTCTTCAATTAAGGACTGAGATTGAATCATTTCCGCTTCCAACAGGTCATCACTTTTGTCTAACAGTTTTTGAATATGTTCCATAGCTTTCTGTTGTTTAGTTGCAATTTTAGCAAGTGTTTTGTAGCTGGGTTTGGAATCACAATCAGAGTCATCTTCACTGGATGTTTTATAGTGAGCATTGCGTGAGTTTACCGTGGCACCATGAGCCATGAAGCAATAGGTGGGAGCGGAGTCGTCCTTGTCATCAGCGTGGGTGATGGAACCATTGTCTTCAGTCTTGAAGTGGACTTGGCAACATAGGCTGTAGCCGGACTTGCGACGCCAGAGTCGGACTCCTCCTCAGACTCCACCTCCACCTCCTCAGAAGAAGACTCGTCCTCTGAATCCATTTCCTTGGCAACAAATGCATGAGCCTTGCCAGATGAGCTCTCCTTGTGTGATGAAGACTTTGAGGAAGACTTGGAAGAAGACTTTGAGCATTTCTTCTTCTTCTTCTTGTCGTCAGAATCATATTCCTTGTTCTTCTTCTTCTTGTTTTTTCTCATTGTCCCAGTGCAGACACTCAGAGATGTAGTGACTAGGTTTCTTACACTTGTGGCATGTTCTCTTCTTGTATTCATGAGTGGAAGCTTCATCATTCCTTGAGCTAGATCGTGAATACTTTATGAAGCCTTTCTTCTTGGTGAATTTCTGGAACTTCTTCACAAGAATAGCAAGCTCCTTTCCAATGTCTTCAGGATCATCAGAACTGTAGTCAGATTCTTCTTCAGATGAGGAAACAGCTTTTGCCTTCAAGGCACGAGTTCGGCCATAGTTGGGACCATAGATATCTCTTTTCTCAGAAAGCTGAAACTCATGTGTGTTGAGCCTTTCAAGTATGTCAAACAGATCGAGTGTCTTGAAGTCAGGGCGTTCTTGAATCATCGGGGCTAGGGTGTCAAACGAGCTTTCAAGTGATCTCAGGAGCGTCTTGATGATTTCATGCTTGGTGATCTCAGTAGCGCCGAGAGCTTGAAGCTCATTTGTGATGTCAGTGAGGCGATCAAACGTGAGCTGAACATTCTCATTGTCGTTTCTCTTGAAGCGGTTGAAGAGGTTGCGAAGGACACTGATCCTTTGATCTCTCTAGGTTGAGACGCCTTCATTGACCTTGGAGAGCCAGTCCCAGACTAGCTTCGATGTTTCCATAGCACTCACACGGCCATATTGTCCTTTGGTCAGATGACCACCGATGATGTTCTTGGCAGTAGAATCTAGTTGAACGAACTTCTTGACATCAGCAGGGGTTACACCTTCACCAGTCTTGGGAACGCCATTCCTGACGACATACCAGAGGTCGACATCAATGGCTTCAAGATGCATGAGCATCTTATTCTTCCAGTAGGGATATTCAGTTCCATCGAACACGGGGCACGCAACGGAGACTTCGATTATCCCTGCAGTCGACATAGCTAAAACTCTAGGTGGTTCAACCGAATCACACAGAACAAGGGAATACCTTGCTCTGATACCAATTGAACGTGCTAGTTATCGACTAGAGGGGGGTGAATAGGCAATTTTTATGTAAGTCTTCAAAACATGGGAGTTTCGAAGACAAATGATAGAAATGAACCTATAAACATGCAGCGGAAGGTAGACTACACTAGGCAAGCCATAGTCAAGTATTCAATGAAGTGAAAGCACGAAGACTAATAGCAGCTAGGAAGTATGGATCAGGATGGAAGATAGTATGAAGCCAATCAAGACAAACAGTCACATAGTGAAGACAAATAGATAATGCAAATAGGCAATGACTTCACAAGGACCAACTATAAATAAAGAGATGGGAAGGATAGAACCAGTTGCTTGTTGAAGACAATGATTTGTTGGACCAGTTCCAGTTGCTGTGACAACTGTACGTCTGGTTAGGGAGGCTGAGATTTAACTCAGAAGACCGTGTCTTCACCTTATTCCCCTTGAGCTAAGGACACCCAGTCCTCGCCCAATCACTCAGGTAAGTCTTCAAGGTAGACTTCCAAACCTTCACATACCTCGTTCACCGGCGATCCACAATGACTCTTGGATGCTCAGAACGCGACGCCTAACCGGCTGGAGGATTTACAGTCCTCAAGTGTAACAAGTCTTCAGATCACACAGACAGGAAGACTTCAGTGATGCCTAATACTCTTTGGCTCTGGGTGTTTAGGGCTTTGTCCTCGCAAGAATTTCTCTCTCAAAGGCTTCGGAGGTGGGTTGCTCTCAAACGACAAAAGTCATGCACTAACTCTGCGCAGCCCCCAATTTATGGTGTAGGGGGTGGGCTATTTATAGCCACTAGGCAACCCGACCTGATTTGTCCGAAATGACCCTGGGTCACTAAGGAACTGACACGTGTTCCAACGGTTAGATTTCAAACACACGCGGCAACTCTACTTGGGCTACAAGTAAAGCTGACTGATCCAGCTCTGGATAAGTTTTGCTCTCATTGTCTTTGCTCGAAGACATAGGATTTTGGTTAAGCATCACTTTAGTCACTCTGACTTTTTCACTGGGACCCCACTTAACAGTACGGTGGTTCCTATGACTCAACAAAGAAGAAAAGGAAACAACGAAACAACTAAGTCTTCGCGCTCCATAGTCTTCACGCGATGTCTTCTCTTGTCATAGTCTTCAATGTGAATATCTTCACATACCACCTTTGTCTTCAATGTCTTCATACATTTTTAGGGGTCATCTCCGGTAGGTAAACCGAATCAATGAGGGACTACTACCTGTGTTATCCTGCAATTCTCACAAACACTTTAGTCCCTCAACCAGGTTTGTCGTCAATACTCCAAAACCAACTAGGGGTGGCACAAGATGCACTTACATTGGGTATCTAGATTATTATGTCAAAATTAGACTATCGCTTTGAATCACATAAAAAGTCCAATTGTCCATGCTATAAAGAAAAGAATGTGATATGACATGTTAAGCAGCACTCCACATCAAAAATTCTGTTTTTATCACTGACCTACTCAAGGATGAGTTGGAGTTAAGCTTCGGATGCTGATACGTCTCCAACGTATCTATAATTTTTTATTGTTTCATGCTGTTATATTATCAATCTTGGATGTTTTATAATAATTTTGTAGTCATTTTATATCATTTTTTTGGTACTAACCTATTGACATAGTGCCAAGTGCCACTTCCTGTTTTTTCCGTGTTTTTTACATCGCAGAAAATCAATATCATACGGAGTCCAAATGCCACGAAACTTTACAGAGATTTTTTATGGACCAGAAGGAACATGTTGGGCCCTGGTTGCACCTGGGGGGAGTCCCAAGGAGGGACAACCCACCAGGGCACGCCGGGAGGCCCAGGCGCGCCCTGGTGGGTTGTGCCCACCTCGGGTGCCCCCGAACCGCCTCTTTGCTCTATAAATACCCAAATATTCCCAAAACGTCATGTTGTGAGGTGTTGTTATTTGTGTGCAGGTGTTGTTTATGTTGTGTTTCTTAGTTGGTTTCCACACTGATGGAAATACCTACCGTCGTTGTGCTGCATCATCCCTTGCTCTTTGGGGAACTACCAACGTAGTCCTAGCAGACAGGAGCTTTTCTGGCGCTATAGTCAGAGAGCAATCAGGAGGAAATACTTATCATAGTGTTGTTGTCTTGACATGACTTGTCCATTTCCAGTTGGAGGCCTGGTGAATCTGTTGGCATCCCTTTCACTGTGCTAAATGGTTGCGTCTGTATGGCATCCCTTTTCCTTGCTTGTGACTCTGGCAGTACCATTTGTATGGGCTGAGGATGAAAATTAGAACTTTTCATAGTATTAGTAGCACTTATGCACCTTTTTGCACATGAGGTGGAAAAGGATCCACAAGAACTAATGATGCCTTCTCATAGCCCAGTTCATCAAATATTATGACATCAAATTGAGAGTTCCCATTGTATCTAAATACGATGGCGTCACCCATCTCTAGACCAAATGTATCAACGAATTTCCACCATCCCACTGTAAGGACAAGCTTTTCATTGTTCTTGCCAACTCCAATTTCATAACTGTAATGATTTTGTGTTTCAAGTATGATGTCTCTTGGGAATTCGCCCTTGAAACACTAAGCAAATCATTCAGGGATGATCTGGAGAGGAACAATGAATATTTTTGTTTGAAAAATGGACCATAAACAGGATAAAAAAGATACTCTCTATAATCAAAGAAAATTTGTGCATTCAATATATCTGACTATATGTCATACCAAGTGAAATAGAGAAGACTACTATCATAGGAACAATGTGAATGCCAAAAGCATAGTACTAGTTGATGAAAGATATGCTCACAAAGAGAAGCATATCTTCATTGTCTTAACGGGAAAAGATGAAATACAATAGCTTCAATTGAACATTTACTCAAAATAGTACCATAATATAAGTAGCACAGCATGACAAAGCACAATCATGTGGATGAAGGCTGGTACAGACCTCTGTCGGGAAGATTATCTGAGACCAAGTTCATTTTCGGGTCCTGGTATCTTGCCATGAGGGGAATTTGTTCAAAAAATTTCAAGTCCTTGAGAGAGGCAGCAGAGAAACTAACCTAGTCATTCCAATATTTTCTTGTGTAGCTCAACTAAAATTAAGCATCCCTATTTGCTCGCAAAACATAAAAAGAAATACTTAAAACATGCCATTACATTAACAATGGGACTAACTGATGAAATGTATACTCACAAAGAGATGCATTTTCATTATCCTCATGGGAAATGATATGATAGCAAAGACAATAGCTCTACATGAACTATATTGTTACTTCATTTTATCAGTCGCTCTAACGGTGGCAAAATAGTGCCTCAATTTATTAGCAGCCTTAGATTAACATGCAAAACAATAGCACTTTGTGATGACAGTAGCTACACAGTAGCACAATACCAATAGAGATGAAAAAGCTCAGTCATATGGATGAAGGCCGTGGGCCAGTACCGACCTTCTTAGGAGGTTTATTGCTGACTTGCCCCATATAGATGAAGCACTTGATTGGAAGCCATTCGTTAGTATCTTGTGCAGTTTCGCTAAAATTTATGTTATCTGCAAGCATGATCCCTGTTTGTAGAAGTAGAAATGAATCATAGAAAGACAACTGCATATTATATTAAGAGTGGCATCAAATCATAGTGCCAAAACACTAGCAAAACATTGGCTCATTCCATGAGTGGAAATAAATTAAAATGCAAACGAATATTATTACTTGTGTGATCATAGTTCTAGTGTTCATTACAACACCAAGATTTGATTCCTATTCTTCTTCCGCTTGTTCTTCCACTTCATCACTTGGTTCATTGATAGACAAGTTTGGCCTTCAATGTAAGATTTGGCATGTCAATTAGGGAGCACAAGTATTTCAATAAACAAATAGCATTAATTTTTTATGACACTAGCAAACTAGAGGCAAACAATAGTAAAATATCATTATCTTACCTCAATGGGATATTATGGTGCACATATGGATAGGAAGTTTGATCTCCTTTTGTGTAGTTCCACAAAATCAAGGTCAAAATAGAAACTAGTAGAAGTTTTGATATTCCTGTTTGCACAAAGAGGTATAAAGGAAACAATTACTGACCAATGACGGTTGATAACTTGTACGCCCACAAAAAACATCTACCTTAACTTAATGGGGAAAAAGCAAGACATTAGCAATTATCAAACAGTGTCATTGATTCGTATTAACAATGACATTATCTTAACAATACATTGGTTAAACATGTACACCCACCAATCCACAATAAGTGTTGTTGTTTTGAACTAAGGTTCAATAATTACTTTTAAGACTGGCATTGCTTAATTTTACTAGTGGCATTAGATTAACAAAAAGCTTAAACAATTGCATGGGAGAGTGGGCGCAGCAACACCATGTGCTTCCATCGACGTATAAACGGGTGATGCAGAGTTTGTTGCAACAAAGAAACAAGCCACATATCTGAGTTGGTCTCATTTTGTTCGCTTAATGGGAAAAGATAACAATACAATAGCTTCAATTAAACATTTAATCAAAACAGTACCACAATATAAGTAGCACATCATGTCAAATCACACTGCACACTCATGTGGATGAAGGCTGGTACTGACCTCTCATGAGGAACATTAAAAACAACTCATAAGCAAGATCTCAGAGAAATTTTCCAACAGGGATAGGAAGTCTGATCTTGTTTTGTGCAATTCCACTAAAATCAAGCAATCAAGCAACAATGCCGGTGTGACATTTTAGTTGAACTACACAAAACACTCTTAAAACAAAAGTGTTATGTGAAGTGCACCAAAAGGTCACAATAGCAACGAGGAAATAGATATCCATGTTTGAACAGAGGTAAAAAGGAAACAATTACTGGCCAATAATAGAGGATGACACATACAACCACCAAAAGAAGCATCTAAGTATGTCTCGTTGATCCTCCAATCATCGTTTTAATAAATAAAGAAGTGCGAGCCATGTCAGCTCTGCCCAGGTGGGTGAGGATGAAACTCACGGCTTGGTCCAGTCAAGTGACGGACGAGACCTGCTCGATGTAGGATGAAACGCTTCTCCCGTACGATGTGATCGAAGGACGGATAAAAAATTGTTCAAACATATGAAATTACGGTGGTAAGAAACAATTCTCCTTTTAATAGTAGGTGTATATATATATATCACAATTGCAACTTGCATGAGACCAAACACATGTTTTTTTCCATGGCCCGTTGATACCTACTTCCCTACATTCTCTCAGCCCCATGGTTTATATCATAGCATGCATCTCATCAACATTCCTTGGAACTGTTAAAAGATATACATGAACATTATAGAGCTAATTGAAACATGAAGGTGCTAAAAGAGGTCAAAATTTATTAGTTTATAAATATGTAAACTGACAATACACAGCTTGTAATGGAGAAACCTTAGCAAAACTTCCAAAAAGCATTCATCATTTCAAATATTGTGCGCGGGTGCAAAAGAAAAAGAAAAAAAGCAATCAACATAAGGAAGGAGTGTGATGTCTTAGTCAAATGCATCAGGTTCTATGGGCAAGAAATATTGCATGAGTAGAAGATAAGGGAATGAAAGATCTTTCTGTTTCCAGACTAAGATGGCTCTGATTTGGGAGAAGTACACACGGGGTAAGGCGAAGGGGAGCAACGACCATTCCGGCCAGTTAGGTGGCAGCCGATGCGCACATGGGAGAGGGAGTAGGGAAGGGAGCATAGCGTACCAACGACCTTCGCCGCATAGGCTGGTGATTGCTTGTATCTGCGTTGGTAATTACCCGAAGAGGAGAGGATGATGCAGCACAACAACGGTAAGTATTTCCCTCAGTTATGTAAACAGCACCTGCACACAAACCACAAAAACTTGCAACCCAACACGTAAGAGGGGTTGTCAATCCCTCCTCAGTATTGAGATAGATTAAATTGTATGAGATTGGATAAATAGATCTAGCAAAACCACAAAATAAAATATATAATGAAAAATTACAGCAAGATATTTTGGGGTTTTTGGAATAATAGATCTAAAAAAATATGATAGGAAATAGACCTAAGTACCGTAGATTTCACTAGAGGCTTCTCTCAAGAAAATAGCATACGGTGGGTAAACAAATCACTATTGGGAAATTGATAGAAAAGCTAATAATGATGACGATATCCAAGGCAATGATCATGTATATAGGCATCATGTCCAAGATTAGTAGACCGACTCCTGCCTGCATCTACTACTATTACTCCACACATTGAAATGTCCATTTTTTGCATCATGTTTTCCCACTGTTATTTGTAATATTTTTATGCATAACCATGCTTTATGGAGTAATTCTAAAGTCTTCTCTCTCATAATATGCAAGGTTTACACAAAGAGGGAGAATGCCGGCAACTGGAATTCTGGACCTCAAAAAGCTATGTCAGAGTTAGCTATTCTGCACATCTCCTAAAGGAAATATGCCCTAGAGGCAATAATAAAATTATTATTTATTTCCTTATATCATGGAAAATGTTTATTATTCATGCTAGAATTGTATTAACCGGAAACTTAGTACATGTGTGAATACATAGACAAACAGAGTGTCCCTAGTATGCCTCTACTCGACTAGCTCATTAATCAAAGATGGTTAAGTTTCCTAGCCATGGACATGTGTTGTCATTTGATGAACGGGATCACATCATTAGAGAATGATGTGATGGACTAGACCCATCCATTAGCTTAGCACTATGATCGTTTAGTTTATTACTATTGCTTTCTCCATAACTTATACATGTTCCTATGACTATGAGATTATGCAACTCCTGAATACCGGAGGAACACTTAGTGTGCTATCAAACATCACAACGTAATTGGGTGATTATAAAGATGCTCGAGAGGTGTCTCTGATGGTGTTTGTTGAGTTGGCATAGATCGAGATTAGGATTTGTCACTCCGATTGTCGGAGAGGTATCTCTGGGCTCTCTCGGCAATGCACATCACTATAAGCCTTGCAAGCAATGTGACTGATGAGTTAGTTGCAGGATGATGCATTACGGAATGAATAAAGAGACTTTCCAGTAACGAGACCGAACTAGGTATAAGGATACCGACGATCGAATCTCGGGCATGTAACATATCGATGACAAAGGGAACAACGTATGTTGTTATGCGGTTTGACCGATAAAGATCTTCATAGAATATGTAGGAGCCAATACGAGCATCGAGGTTCCGCTATTGGTTATTGACCGGAGATGTGTCTCGGTCATGTCTACATAGTTCTCGAACCCGTAGGGTCCGCACGCTTAACGTTTGATGACGATTTGTATTATGAGTTATGTGATTTGATGTACCGAATGTTGTTCAGAGTCCCAGATGAGATCATGGACATGAAGAGGAGTCTTGAAATGGTCGAAATGTAAAGATCGATATATTGGAAGGCTATATTCGGACATCGGAAAGGTTCTGAGTGATTCAGGTATTTTTCGGAGTACCAGAGAGATATGGGAATTCGCCGGAGGAAGTAGTGGGCCTTAATGGGCCATACGGGAAAGAAGAGTAGGGCCTCAAGGGGTGGCCGCCCTTCCCCCTGAAGGAAATATTCCCTAGAGGCAATAATAAAGTTGTTATTTATATTTTCTTATATCATGATAAATGTTTATTATTCATGCTAGAATTGTATTAACCGGAAACTTAGTACATGTGTGAATACATAGACAAACAGAGTGTCCCTAGTATGCCTCTACTTGACTAGCTCATTAATCAAAGATGGTTAAGTTTCCTAGCCATGGACATGTGTTGTCATTTGATGAACGGGATCACATCATTACAGAATGATGTGATGGACAAGAACCATCCGTTAGCTTAGCATAATGATCGTTCAGTTTTATTGCTACTGCTTTCTTCATGACTTATACATGTTCCTCTGACTATGAGATTATGCAACTCCCGAATACCGGAGGAACACCTTGTGTGCTATCAAACGTCACAATGTAACTGGGTGATTATAAATATGCTCTACAGGTGTCTCCGATGGTGTTTGTGGAGTTGGCATAGATCGAGATTAGGATTTGTCACTCCATCTATCGGAGAGGTATCTCTGGGCCCTCTCGGTAATGCACATCACTATAAAGCCTTGCAAGCAATGTGACTAATGAGTGAGTTGCGGGATGATGCATTACAGAACAAGTAAAGAGACTTTCTGGTAACGAGATTGAACTTGGTATTGAGATACCGACGATCGAATCTCGGGCAAGTAACATACTGATGACAAAGGGAACAACGTATGTTGTTATGCGATTAGACCGATAAAGATCTTCGTAGAATATGTAGGAGCCAATACGGGCATCCTGGTTCTGCTATAGGTTATTGACCAGAGAGGTGTCTCGGTCATGTCTACATAGTTCTCGAACCCATAGGGTCCGCACACTTAATGTTCATTGACGATATAGTACTATATGAGTTATGTATATTGGTGACTGAATGTTGTTCGGAGTCCTGGATAAGATCACGGACATGTCGAGGAACTCCAGAATGGTCCGGAGATAAAGATTGATATATGGGATTATAGTGTTTGGTCTCCGGAAGGGTTCCAGAATTCACCGGAAGGGGTTCTAGATGTTTCTCGAGGGTACGAGAACAATTTATTTGGGACAAAGGGGAAAGCCCTCAAGGTTTTTGGAAAGAGAAAAAGGAAGTTTTGAGGAGTCCAGGGGCCAGACGCTGGGGTCCCTGGCGTCTGGGTCCAGACGCTGGGATCCCTGGCGTCTGGGTCCAGACGCTGGGATCCCTGGCGTCTGGTCCTGGAGTCCGAGAAGGACTCTTGCATTTCGGGTGAAACCAACTTTGTGTAGGCTTTTAATCCAAGTTTCGACCCCAAGGCTCAACATATAAATAGAGGGGTAGGGCTAGCACCCAAGACACATCAAGAAACACCAAGCCATGTGCCGGCAACCCCGCCCCCTCTAGTTTATCCTCCGTCATAGTTTTTGTAGTGCTTAGGCGAAGCCGTACGAAGATTGTTCTTCACCAACACTGTCACCACATCGTTGTGCTGCTGGAACTCATCTACTACTTCGCCCGTCTTGCTGGATCAAGAAGGCGAGGACGTCATCGAGCTGAATGTGTGCTGAACGCGGAGGTGCCATACGCTCGGTACTTGATCGGGACGGATCGTGAAGGTGTACGACTACATCAACCGCGTTGATAAACGCTTCCGCTTTCGGTCTACGAGGTTATGTAGACACACTCTCCCCTCTCATTGCTATGCATCGCCATGATAGATCTTACGTGTGCGTAGGATTTTTTTTGAAATACTGCGTTCCCCAACAGGGCATCAGAGCCAGGTCTATGCGTAGATGTTATATGCACAAGTAGAACACAAAAGAGTTGTGGGCGTGGGTATATACATACTGCTTGCCGTCACTAGTTGATTCTTGATTCAACAGTATTGTTGGATGAAGCGGCTCAAACCGACATTACACGTACGCTTACGCGAGGCTGGTTCTACCGACGTGCTTCGCACACAGGTGGCTGGTGGGTGTCAGTTTCTCCAACTTTAGTTGAATCGGATTCAATGAACAGGGTTCTTTCTGAAGATCAAAAAGCAATCACTATACCACGTTGTGGTTTTTGATGCGTAGGTAAGAACGGTTCTTGCTCAGCCGTAGCAGCCACGTAAAACTTGCAACAACAAAGTAGAGGACGTCTAACTTGTTTTTGTAGGGCATGTTGTGATGTGATATGGTCAAGACATGATGCTAAATTTTATTGTATGAGATGATCATGTTTTGTAGCAGAGTTATGGCAACTGGCAGGAGCCATATGGTTGTCGCTTTATTGTATGAAATGCAATCGCCATGTAATTGCTTTACTTTATCACTAAGTGGTAGCGATAGTCGTAGAAGTAATAGTTGGTGAGATGACAACGATGCTTCGATGGAGATCAAAGTGTCAAGCTGGTAATGATGGTGATCATGACAGTGCTTTGGAGATGGAGATCAAAGACACAAGATGATGATGGCCATATCATATCACTTATATTCATTGCATGTGATGTTTATCCTTTATGCATCTTATTTTGCTTAGTACGGTGGTAGCATTATAAGATGATCTCTCACTAAATTTCAAGGTATAAGTGTTCTCCCTGAGTATGCACCATTGTGACAGTTTGTCGTGCCGAGACACCACATGATGATCAGGTGTGATAAGTGTCGGTGTCAAAACCGGTGGATCTCGGGTAGGGGGTCCCGAACTGTGCGTCTAAGGCGGATGGTAATAGGAGGCAAGGGACACAATGTTTTACCCAGGTTTGGGCCCTCTTGATGGAGGTAAAACCCTACATCCTGCTTGATTAATATTGATGATATGGGTAGTACAAGAGTAGATCTACCACGAGATCGGAGAGGCTAAACCCTAGAAGCTAGCCTATGGTATGATGGTATGTTGTTGTTGTTGTGTCCTACGGACTAAAACCCTCCGGTTTATATAGACACCGGAGAGGGTTAGGGTTACACAAGGTCGGTTACAAAGGAGGAGATATACATATCCGTATTGCCTAGCTTGCCTTCCACGCCAAGTAGAGTCCCATCCATACACGAGACGAAGTCTTCAATCCTATATCTTCATAGTCTAACAGTCCGGCCAAAGGATATAATCTGGCTGTCCGGAGACCCCCTAATCCTGGACTCCCTCAGTAGCCCCTGAACCAGGCTTCAATGACGATGAGTCCGGCGCGCAGTATTGTCTTTAGCATTGCAAGGCGGGTTCCTCCTCCGAATATACCACGAAAGAATTTGAATACAAGGATAGTGTCTGACCCTGCAAAAATAAGTTCCACATACCACCGTAGAGATAATAATATTTCTACAAATCTAATCTGCTGACACGTTTCGGCAACACGACATTATGCCACGGCCCGGTAATTATTCGAACCGTTTTTCTTCAACCAGCCTCACACATGACGCGAGGCGGTTTCTTGACACGTCTTGTCAAAGCAGATATCGTGCTCCCCTAATTACGGGATTCTCATCAATATGGTCGTGGGTAACCCAACCGTATCTAGGACTCCTAGATTATAGGCAAGTCCCAAACGGCTACGGAGAGGACGCTTGTTATTCACCCTCTTTATAAAGGGACAAGGCTTTTACTTTTTTCCCTCCCGTGGTCAATCGAATCCTTCACCCGCCTCGAGTTCTAACACCCAAAGCCCAGGTCAGGTGTTCCGGATCTTCAATCATGTCCAGATCTAGCCTTCAAGGCCGGTGGATGCCCTCCTCCATTACGGAAGAAGACATCAAGAAGTTGAGGGAGGCCAGATACCTGACCGTCGAGGTTTCGCATTGGCTGCCTGCTCGAGGGCAGGTCGTCCCTACTCCTGAACCCTACGAAGACGTCGTGTTCATCTCCCACTTCCTCCGAGGTCTAGGCCTCACTCTAGATCCCTTCGTTAGGGCGCTGATGTTTTATTATGGGCTAGATTTCCACGATCTGGCCCCAGACTCCTTTCTCCACATCTCATCATTTATTGTTGTATGTGAGGCCTTCCTCCGCATTACCCCTCACTTCGGCCTATGGCTCAAGACCTTTGACTTGAAGCCGAAGATGGTTGAGGGGCAGCATGTAGAATGCGGAGCCGCATTAATAAGCAGGATTGCCGGAGCTCCATGGCCAAAGGGTTCTATTCCAGAGGTGTCCGGATTATGGCAACGTGAGTGGTTTTACATCACAGCTCCCAGAAGTGCCAAGTGGGTGGCTGCCCCTGCTTTCCGCACCAGCCCTCCACCACAACTGATGTCATGGATTAGCAGAGGGCTGAGCTAGGGTCCCGCCAAGGACATGCCTGTACTGCAAAGGCGCATTCAAAATCTCTTCGAAGGAGATTTCAGTTTGATTATGGTAATGCAAGTCATGCTGGTTCGACGAAGCCAGCCATGCAAATGTTGGCCCCTCCGCATGTGGGAGTTCAACCCAGAAGGGCCGCGTACTATTCAGAATTTCCTTGGCCTGGCGCACGAGGAGATGTACAAATCATTCTTCGGACCCTAAATAGAGTGTCCGGATACTACCGAGGACGTGGGCCTGAGCAGCAACCATACCGCCGACCAAGTAAGTAATCCTTTAGTCGAACACACTGCCTTTATTTACCACGACGTCATTCTAAGAAGTTGCTCTTTGACCAGGACTGGCTAACTAAGGCGAAGATGATTCGGTGTTCGGCCCACCTTCCTGAGGGTTTGGAGAATCCGGTACTGGAAAAGATGCTCGAGCTAGCACCCTGTCCGGAGCCCTCAAAGGAAGAAAAAGGGAGGGATAATGAGGTCGAAAGCGGGACCCCATCACTACCAATTCCAACCGAGGGAATGAGCACCTCCGTGAAGGAGGATAACTGAGGAGAAGAATCCGACCTTCTCTCGCTTCGGGGAACGAAGAGGACTGCCTCTGAAGATCCGGAAACCGAGGCTTCCAAACGGGAGAAGAAGTCTCCACTAGAGGGTCCTGCATTGGAAGGTGCTTTTGCCGCACAAAGTTCGCGCGAGGATCAGCCCTCCAATGAGCTGTAAGTAATGAGAAAGTACTTTAATAGTGGAGATATACTACCTTACCTCTGAGGAAAATAACCGAAGCGTTTATCTTGCAGTTCGGATCTTAGCCCTTCTCAGCAGAGCTCGTCTTCAGGGGATCTTCTTCTGGATATGATGGAGAGCGAAACGCCTCCCCCGCTCAAGAAGCGGGCGACCTTGAAGTGTCGTCGCGGAGGGCCTCTCCGGATCCAGTGAGGCCAGAAGATAATCCTATAGTTACCCGAAGTCCTCAGCGTCCGGCTCTTGAAGAGAGCAAATAAAAGAGTCCGTCACTGTCTGGTATGCGGTTGGACGTACTGAGGGAGCTGTTGGAGCGAGCAGCCATCTCAGAGGAACACCATACATTGACGGGTACGGTGATGGAAAGGATTTCATCCGCCGAAAGCGGGTTGCATGATGCCTTTGTGAGTCTACTGATGGGCTTTGAGGTACGTAAAATGATGTACATTTGTGATGGTACCGCACATTTTTAGGTGTGCCCTATGTATATAGTAGCCCCTGAGACTCTGGTTGTCGCCGAGGATGGCGGCAAACAGAGGATCGTAGTCCCAGGCAATAACCATACCGCTTTAATGTGCAGGTAGTGGGAGCTCCGGTGGCTAGCCGGACTCATGAGTTTGCCGAACTAAAGCGGCAACTAGATGCGGCAGACGCCGACATCGATCTTGTTAACAAGCGGCTTGACAAGTCACAGGGTAAGTAATGTTTTTCTGGTGAATCTAACATAATAAGAGTAGCATGATGCTAGTATCTTTAATATGTTGTGACTGCAAACGGAGCTACCACCATGGAGACCCTTCAGGCGGAACTTGCCCGAGCCAAGGAACAAGCAATAGTTAGTAATGCGGCTGCTTTGAAGGCAGCCGAAGAGTTAAGAGCCGAGAAGGCCGCGCATTGCAAAAGCAAAGAGAAGATGGCCAAGATGGCCGTAGAATTAAAATACACTACCGACCGTTGCCAGTTCCTTGAAAAAGAGAACCGATTGAAGGCAGCGGGCCTTGAAGAGGCCACGATGGTGACCAAAGACACTCGCTCTACTATGAGGGCGAAGAAGGAGGAGCTGCGCGAAGCCGGGGATATTGCGGCTGGGAAGCCCTTCATGCTACGGAGAAAGTTCGGAGATCCATGGTATGCCCCTCTGGATCGGCTGTGGAGTTCGGCAGACGCATATATGGACTTGGCGGCGAGCGCTGCCGATGCGGCCAAATACTTCCAAGGTCAAACGGATCGTGAAGTGGACAAGCTGTTCTGGTCGCAATTCAACGTTCCAGACTGTCCGCTTCAATTGACTGATCAGCTAGCCGAATGGGCCGAACTAAATAGGTTGTCTGAACTCGCCATGAGGTCTGTCGTGGATCAGCAGTGGCCGGAAAAGCCGAAGCCGAACAGCTATTTCAGCTTAGTGCAGCAGTTCCTTGGTGCGGTGCCGCGCATCAATGTGATGAAGAGGTCGGCATGCCTAGAAGGCTCGTGGATGGCCCTTGTCCGTGTTAAAGCATACTGGGCGGAGATGGATGCTACCACTGTTGCGACGCAGGGTTCGGCCATAGGCCGAGTGGCTGCCGAGCACTATTTCGAAGAGGTTCTCGAGGGTGCTCGTTTGATAGAGGCCCAGTGCTCGAAGAATATTATGTTTGAGTGACATGTATTCCCATTGTAAACACAATGTTTTTATGAAATTTATTAAGGCTGTGTTTATACTTTTGCCTGAAAGTAATATGATGCCTCCTGTGCGGCCATTTATGTATACATGTGTATAACCTCAAAGATTGCAGACGTCGGCTTCAGCCCCCACCCATATAATGCGGAGGTGTTCGCAGAAGACGCGTGTTCACACTTAACCCAACGTCTTGGTCCTATTAAGGAGGTGATAGCGCAGCAAACGAGGCAACCGGACTATAATGCTTTAACACTTTCACTTAGCCATAGGAGTTTGACGGTGGGCCTACTATATAGCCCATGTTGGCTCCGCATTCTCCCGAATTCGGGGTGCGTACATGCCTGGCCAGGAAACGGCCCTTCGTTAAGGCAGAGGAATTCTAACATTCTGATAGGTCATCGAGTGGTTGACCAGTCTCACGCTATATCATGACAGTCAGTTTTTGGCTTTCTCTACTGAGGTGCTCGTCCGGATGACCCAGGGCACAATCACAGTAGTTCTCCTAGTGCTACCTTAGCCGATAGAGCGGAACGTAAGGTACCAAAACATAGGAGCCGGGCAAACCCAAAATTTGACCAAAGACATGATTCGGAGATGATGCATATAAGGCCAAACTCGCGACGCCGAACACTCCCTAAGGTATTCGGTCTTTATGGTATAAACCGGGCCTAAATAGTGCCCTTTGTAAGAAGCCCCTGGTGTCCAGGTACGTGCATTATTCTGACGTGGCCACATGCCAAGACGCCAGCATCCTTCTCAATTGTACTGAGAATCCGAGGGATGTGTATCAACAAGAGACAGTAAAAAAGGTTGATGCAGGGTCTTAATGTAAAAAGAATCCTTGGGACGGGTCCCTGCTGCATGTCTGCGCCTGTGTCTCTGTTGTGTCGTATCCTGGACGGGTGTAGCACGATGGTCATCTGTAAAAGAGAGAAACTTAGGTGAAAAGTTGTCGTGCAAAAAGGTAGGTTTGAAGAAACCATGTATAATTCAAGATGAGTAAAAATTGCCACTTGTCTGCGCGCGTTGAGCCCCTTGTATTTGTAATAGGGGTGTGGCTTATCAAACCTGTGTGAGTTAAATATAGTTGCGTGGACTCGTCTAACCATGTCCGTGGTCTTGATGACCTATCAAATGCTTTAGCTGGTGAGGCCCTTTTTAGTGTGCGGCTGCCAAGGCCGTCGCACTCTTTTCAGCGTGCAGGGATCGCTTAATATTTCCATTCACTGTAATGATGCCACGTGGACCGGGCATCTTAAGCGTGAGGAAAGCATAATGCGGTATTGCATTGAAGCGAGCAAAAGCTTCACGTCCAAGTAGTGCTTGATAGCCACTTTGGAACGAAGCAATGTGGAAGGTTAAATTTTCTCTACGGAAGTTATCGGGGAAGCCGAATATAACTTCTAGTAGCAGGAAGCCCATGCAATGAGCCCCTGGGCCGGGCGTTACTCCTTTAACGGTAGTACTGCTGAGGCAAATTTTCGTTGGGTCTATCCCCATTTTGCGGATTGTGTCGTCATATATCAGGTTTAGACTGCTGCCACCGTCCATCAGGACTCAAGTGAAGTGGTATCCGTCAATTATTGGCTCTAATACTAAGGCAGCCCATCCTGCACGCCGGATACTTGCTGAGCAATCCCGATGGTCAAAAGTGATCGATTGAAACGACCAGTGGTAGGACTCCGCGGTGATAAGCCCTTGGGCATATTTATCTGGGAGTGCCGCTTTGTTTCTCCCCTTTATCACGTGTAACACGTTTACTGTTTTGACTTCTAGTGGAAATTTCTTTTGTTCCCCAGTGTCTTGCTTGAGAGGCTCATCCTCGTCTTCGCTTGGTGTATCCTCCCCCTTGTGTACGGCGTTGAGCTTGTTGGACTGCTTGAATACCTAACATTCTCTATGGGTATGATTAGAAGGTTTACTAGGGGTGCTATGGATCTGACATACTTGGTCCAGAATTTTGTTTAGGCTGGACAGTTCGTCTCTGGTGCCTTTAGAGGGCGGCTTTTGCTGACTTGGCTGAGAGCTTTTGAATCCGGCATTTACTGTCGTGCTCTTCGTGCTGTCTTCTTTATTCCAGCGTTTGTTATTGTTGTTGCGCCGTGATTTCCCGTTTGCATCTCTAACTTCGGATGTACTAGGGTCGCTGGTGCTACATCTGGCTAGCCAGCTATCCTCACCCGCGCAAAAGGAGGTCATGAGGCTTGTTAATGCTGCCATTGTTCTCGGCTTTTCTTGGCCGAGGTGTCTGGCAAGCCATTCGTCACGGACGCTATGCTTAAAAGCCACCAAGGCTTCGGCGTCCGGACAGTCGACTATTAGGTTCTTTTTAGTAAGAAACTTGTTCCAAAGCTTTCGGGCTGACTCTCCGGGCTATTGAGTTATATGACTCAAATCGTCCATGTCCGGAGGTCGGACATAAGTCCCTTGAAAATTTGCCCGAAAAGCGTCTTTGAGCTCTTCCTAGCTTCCAATGGAGCTTTCGGGGAGGCTTTTAAGCCAGTGCTGAGCTGGCCATTTGAGTTTGAGGGGTAAATACTTAATGGCATGGAGATCATCTCCTCGAGCCATATGGATATGGAGGATATAGTCCTCAATCCAGACCCCAGGGTCTGTTGTTCCGTTGTATGCCTCTATGTTTACGGGTTTGAATCCCTCTGGAAATTCATGGTCCAGTACCTCGTCGGTGAAACATAGGGGGTGTGCGGCACCCCTGTATCTGGGTGTACTGTAGTGTTCGGATGTTTGTTGTGTTGCATCATATGCTGGAGCGCACCTGCGTGGTCCATAGATGGATCTGGTTGCGCCGTCCTTTTGATGCGAGCCCTCGCGTGGATCGCGTATTGGCTTATGTGCGGCATTGCTTGCCGCTCTATGTTGGCCGTGAGGTCGTCTATCCGGCCAGGTGGCCGTTTTAATTTTTGGTTGCGGGGGATCTAAGGCCTCCTCATCGAATTCAGGTAGCAACTTCCGCTTCGGGTGGCTCTTGGTGGGGCGATTACCGCCATACTTCGCTGTTGTGTTGAGTACTTTGCTCCATCTGATTTGGAGTGTGTCTTGCGCAGCCTTGAGCCTTTGCTTCTGCTTTTTTAGACTCCTCGCGGTGGAAACAAGCCTTTGATGGGCATTCTGTTGCTCCGGGTGTCTGTCTGGTGTTATGTCATCCGGACAATTATCTTTGACAGAATCGGGTTGTTCGGTTTGATTATCCGTGTTGCCATGGTCCAGCAATGGTTCACCCTGCTCTAACGCTGGGTCTGTATGATCATTGTTTCTATCGAGGCAGGATTTGGGGCGGCGCTTACGCCGCCGCATTGACTGCTTCTCGAGGGGACAACCCTTCATTGCGTCCTTTCGTTCCTCGTCGTCGTTTTCTTTTGGTGTGTTCACCATGTATACGTCATGTGGTGAAGTGGGTGTCCAGTGCCCTGTGGGCAGTGGTTCCTCTTCATTTTCCACATCGTCGTCCATACCGTCGATGTCTTCGGAGTCGAAGTCGAGCATGTCGGTTAAGTCATCGACAGTGGCTACTAAGTTGGTGGTGGGTGGGCCGCGAATTTCTTCGTCGTCAGCATGCCAGTCCTGCCGGACATAGTCGGCCAGGATCCTACTGACAAGGAGAGAGACCTTAATGAGTTCAGTATGTCGCCAAAGGGCGAGTGCTGAAAAATATCCGCGGAGGTAAACTCCATGATCGGCACCCAATCGGATTCGATAGGAACGGGCGCAGGCGGCTCGGAGTCTGTGGCCGGAGAAGGATCCGGTAGTTTAACAACACGGCTCTCGTGCAAGGTAAGGTCGATGATCGGCTCGATCGACGCTAAGGGTAAGGCTTCCATGGCGGGGTCCATCCACCCGTCCGAGGAAGGCGCAACTGGCTCCGATTTGAGGGTCGAAGCAGCTACCGGTGTGATCTTAACACTGTCCGATGGTAGAGCTAAATCGTACTCATCGTGACCGTGTGATGCACAAGGCAGAGGCTTGAAGCCGTCGAAGATCAAGTCTCTGCGGATATCGGCCGTGTAGTTTAAGCTTCCAAACCTGACCTGGTGGCCAGGGGCGTAACTTTCAATCTGCTCCAGATGGCCAAGCAAATTGGCCCACAGTGCAAAGTTGCCGAACACAAAGATCTGTCCGGGGAGAAAAGTCTCACCCTGGACTGCATCGCTATCAATGATAGTAGGAGCCATCAAGCCTAACGACAACGACACAGAGGAACTCTCAATGAAAGCACCAATGTTGGTGTCAAAACCGGTGGATCTCGGGTAGGGGGTCCCAAACTGTGCGTCTAAGGCGGATGGTAACAGGAGGCAAGGTACACAATGTTTTACCCAGGTTCAGGCCCTATTGATGGAGGTAAAACCCTACGTCCTGCTTGATTAATATTGATGATATGGGTAGTACAAGAGTAGATCTACCACGAGATCGGAGAGGCTAAACCCTAGAAGTTAGCCTATGGTATGATTGTATGTTGTAGTTGTTGTGTCCTACAGACTAAAACCCTCCGGTTTATATAGACACCGGAGAGGGTTAGGGTTACACAAGGTCGGTTACAAAGGAGGAGATATCCATATCCGTATTTCCTAGCTTGCCTTCCACGCCAAGTAGAGTCCCATCCAGACACGAGACAGAGTCTTCAATCCTGTATCTTCATAGTCTAACAGTCCGGCCAAAGGATATAATCCGGCTGTCCGGAGACCCCCTAATCCAGGACTCCCTCAATAAGCTCTACGTTCACATACAACGGGTGCAAGCTAGTTTTGCACACGCGGAATACTCGGGTTAAACTTGACGAGCCTAGCATGTGTGGACATGGCCTCGAAACACTGAGACCGAAAGGTCGAGCGTGAATCATATAGTTGATATGATCAACATAGTGATGTTCCCCATTGAAAGCTACTCCATCTCACGTGATGATCGGACATGGTTTAGTTGATATGGATCACGTGATCAGTTAGATCATTAGAGAGATGTCTATCTAAGTGAGAGTTCTTAAGTAATATGATTAATTGAACTTAAATTTGTCATGAACTTAGTCCTGATAGTATTTGCATATCTGTATTGTAGATCAATTGCTCGCGTATAGCTTCCCCATTTTATTTATGATATGTTCCTAGAGAAAACTATGTTGGAAGATGTTAGTAGCAATGATGCGGACTAGCTCCGTGATCCGAGGATTATCCTCATTACTGCACAGAAGTATTACATCCTTGATGCACCACTAGGTGACAGACCTATTGCAGGAGCAGATGCAGAAGTTATGAACGTTTGGCAAAGCTCGGTATGATGACTGCTTGATAGTTTAGTGCACCATGCTTTACGGCTTAGAACCGGGACTTCAAAAACGTTTTGAACGCCACTGAACATATAAGATGTTCTAAGAGTTGAAATTGGTATTTCATACTCATGCCCATGTCGAGTGGTAGGAGACCTCTGACAATACTTTGCCTACAAGATGGAGGAGAATAGCTCAACCAGTAAGCATGTGCTCAGATTGTCTGGGGACTACAATTGCTTGAATCAAGTGGGAGTTAATCTTCCAGATAAGATAGTAATTGAAAAAGTTCTCTATTCACTATCACCAAAGTTATTAGAACTTAGTGATGAACTATAATATGCAAGGGATGACGAAAGTAAGTCCCAAGCTCTGCGCGATGCTGAAATCGGTGAAGGTAGAAATCAAGTAATAGCATCAAGTGTTGATGGTTAACAAAACCACTAGTTTCAAGAAAAGGGCAAAGAGAAAGAAAGAGGAACTTCAAAGAACAATAGCAAGCAAGTTGCTGCTCCCATGAAGAAGCCCAAAGCTAGACCCAAGCCTGAACTGAGTGCTTCTACTACAAAGGAAATGGTCACTGGAATTGGAACTGCCCTAGATACTTGGCGGATAAGAAGGATGGCAAAGTGAACAAAAGTATATTTGATATACATGTTATTGATGTGTACTTTACCAGTGTTTATAGCAACCCCTCAGTATTTGATACTGGTACAGTTGCTAAGAGTAGTAACTCGAAATGGGAGTTGCAAAATAAACAAAGACTAGTTAAGGGTGAGGTGATGATGTGAGTTGGAAGTGATTCCAAGGTTGATAAGATCAGATCACCATCGCACACTCCCTTTACCTTCGGGATTAGTGTTGAACCTAAAATAAATGTTATTTGGTGCTTGTGTTGAGCATAATATGATTGGATCATGTTTATTGCAATACGGTTATTCATTTAAGTAAAAGAATAATTGTTATTCTGTTTACATGAATAAAACCTTCTGAGGTCATACACCCATGGTGAATGGTTTATTGAATCTTGATCACAGTGATACACATATTCATAATATTGAAGCCAAAAGATGCAAAGTTAATAATGATAGTGCAACTTATATGTGGTACTACCGTTTAGGTCATATTGGTGTAAAGCGCATCAAGAAACTCCATGCTGATGGCCATTTGGAATCACTTGATTATAAATCACTTGATGCTTCTGAACCATGCCTCATGGGCAAGATGACCAAAACTCCGTTCTCCGGAACAATGGAGCAAGCAACTGACTTATTGGAAATAATACATACTGATGTATGCAACCCGATGAGTGTTGAGGCTCGCGGTGGGTATCGTTATTTTCTGACCTTCACAGATGATTTGAGAAGATATGGGTATATCTACTTGATGAAACATAAGTCTGAAACATTTGCAAAGTTCAAAGAATTTCAGAGTGAAGTGGAAAATCATCATAACAAGAAAATAAAGTTTCTACGATCTGATCGCGGAGACGAATATTTGAGTTACGAGTTTGGTCTTCAACTAAAACAATGTGGAATAGTTTCACAAATTCATGCCACCTGGAACACCACAGCATAATGGTGTATCCGAACGTCATAACCATACTTTATTGGATATAGTGCAATCTATGATGTCTTTTACCGATTTACCACTATCATTTTGGGGTTATGCATTAGAGACAGCTGCATTCACGTTAAATAGGGCACCATCTAAAAATCCATTGAGATGACACCATATGAACTGTGGTTTAGCAAGAAACCTAAGTTGTCATTTCTTAAAGTTTGGGGTTGTGATGCTTATGTGGAAAAGTTTCAACCTGATAAGCTCAAACCCAAATCGGAGAAGTGCGTCTTCATAGGATACCCAAAAGAAACTGTTGGGTACACCTTCTATCACAGATCCGAAAGGAAACATCTTTGTTTCTAAGAGTGGATCCTTTCTAGAGAAGGAGTTTCTCTCAAAATAAGTGAGTGGGAGGAAAGTAGAACTTGATGAGGTAATTGTACCTTCTCCCGAATTGGAAAGTAGTTCATCATAGAAATCAATTCTAGTGATGCCTACACCAATTAGTGAGGAAGTTAATGATGATGATCATGAAACTTAAGATCAAGTTACTACCGAACCTCGTAGGTCAACCGGAATACGTTCCGCACCAGAGTGGTACGGTAATCCTGTTCTGGAAGTCATGTTACTAGATCATGACGAACCTACGAACTATGAGGAAGCGATGATGAGCCTAGATTCCGCGAAATGGCTTAAGGCCATGAAATCTAAGATGGGATCCATGTATGAGAACAAATTATGGACTTTGATTGACTTGCCCGATGATCGGTGAGCCATTCAGAATAAATGCATCTTCAAGAGGAAGATGGACAATGATAGTAGTGTTACTATCTACAAGCTCGAATTGTCGCAAAAGGTTTTCGACAACACTACAAAAAAATACACTTCCGTGATGATACGTGTTTGTCACAGTAGGTCGCATTTTCTGTCATGCGTGTACATCCATGACGATTTTATGACAGAATCAAGATAGTCATACCTGTGCTATCGTAGAAGTGTTCCATGACATTACCAAAATTATCATCACGGAAGTGTCCACTTCCATGACGATACATCCCGCGTCATAGAAGTGCTTTCGTCAAGGGTGACCGACACGTGGCATCCACCGTAACAGAACGCCGTTAAGCTATCAGGTCAAGTTTTGGATCCAATAACCCATTAACAGACCCGACCAATGGGGATTTTCCACGTGTAAAATCATCATTGGCTGGAGGAAACACGTGTCGGCTCATCGTTGGGACAGATGTCATCCACTCATTGGACAGAAGGTGCCATATGTCGACACGTGACACGACCCAACAGAGGCCCATTCCTGTGAAAAGGTCGGCCCATTTGACTTGGTCAAAAGGTGGCGGGCCGGCCCATGTAAAGCCTGTTAAGGGCCTGTTCGCATATAGCCCATTTACAGCCCGCTAACCCAAGGCCTGTTACGCCCTATCCAACTTAGGCCCAGTAGCATCATCTGGGCCACCCAATATGATTCCAGCCCCTTTTCACTTCTGGCCAATATATGGCCCATGATGTCTTTCGGCCCATATGAGGCCCTATGTAACTCTTGGCCTATTAACGGTCCATGGTGAAACTGGCCCGTAATGAACAGTGTATCACTTTACACCCATTAACGGCCCGTGGTGAAACTGGCCCGTAATGAACCATGTATCACTTTATACCCATTAACGGCACGTTATTCCGTTGGGCCGTTTCCAGCCCATGTTATCTTTCGGCCTTCTCAGAGCCCATTTATTCTTGGGCTCATTTCCAGCATTCGTTTACTTACAGCCCGTTACTGTCATTTTCTGCTTGTGGGCCAAATTCAGCCTGTGGTTACAGTCGGCCCATTTGTGGTCCGTTAATACGTTGGGCCATTTTCATAGCGTCATCAAATACGGCCTATTAACGATGGCCCGTTATGGTCGGCCCATGAATGGACGATTCCAACTCTATCCTGTTTACGGCCATAATGCGGTCTGTTTGGCCCATGTTTGGCCAATCGATCATACGGCCCGTATAAGGCCCATTGATGATACGGCCCGCAGAAGGCCCATTGTTTCTACGGCCCATAGAAGGCCCACTATTTCTACGGCCAGTAGGAGGCCCAGTGTCACTACAGTAAATATTAGCCCATTGTTACTATGGCCTAGTTTTAAAAAATAGGTTATTGCAGCCACTAGCTAACCGCGGAAAAAGAACTGCACTGACTACAAGCAAACAAATAAACAAGACAACAAGGAAATAAATAAGCAAGCAACTAACGCTAGGCTATCACGGCTATTACACATATTACATCCACTGGGCATCAAAGTTCGCCACCAGTGCAAATATAGGGAACAAAGCAGCATATCATATACACTAGTTGTCAAAGTTGGCGACCAATGCAAATAAACGCCGCAGCGAAACAAATCCAGAACTGAAACCACTTCAGAAGATCACAAGAAACAATATCCTGGGTACCCATAATGCTGGCAAGATGCTTAGAAAGCTTATTAACTTTCTCTTGTTTGGCGCTTAAATCCTCCAGTGATTGCTGTTGCACCATACTATGCATCTGAATTCTGCGAGGACTTCCTCAGTCCTTCAGCTTCCTGTCGCAGCACATCTGATCGATGTCTTTCAACTTGAAGTTGAGACCCAAGAAGACGAACTGATTCAGGCAGCGAGTTCGAAGAGCTTGTGCCAGCAGTAGTGGCCAGTAACTTGAACACTACATCAAGACAGGACTTTTGGGTTCCCTAACTGTCGTCAAGATAGTTTTTATCAGCTTTCTTGGGGACCAACAGGGATGTCTCACTATCTTGAACCTTATCTGCATTACTTCCTTTACCATTGGATAACGTGGTACTGTTCTCCAATATTTTGTCCGCATTCTAAAAGAGAAACAAGCAGACACATCACATGTTTACCATGTTGTATATGAAACTCATTTTGGTAAATGAGTTCAGTAGTAAAGTGGACAGGATAACAGCATGAAACAAACATATATCTATGTACCATGGTCACTTTATGGTCTATATCATTCTAGTTTTTATTGCCAAATCAAGATAGAGACACAGTTCAAATAATATTTGTTCAAGACAAAGCAGAATAGACAGAATATAAGTGTGGGTAACTATAGAGCAATAACAACACTTGTAATGTGCATGACATGAGAACATAACTGTTTATTCAATTGAAACTGAAATCAACATAGAGCAGGTTACAACAGCAAACCAGTTAAAGAAACAGGTTTAAAACATACCTGTTGCGCCATTGGAGTTTCAATTCCATCCTTCAAATTTGAAAATAGTTGGTATGAGTAAATACAGTAATGCAAGAGCAAAGGAGTATGAACCATAGCTACAGAACCTGACCTGAGAACAAATCTTCTTCTCCTTTAAGTGTTGAGTTGGGATTCGGAGTGGTGGTCCACGTTCTTTGGGCACTGCAGTTCCCTTACTAACTGCTCGTGTTTGGGTGCTCTATGGTGGAGACGGTGTTGTGTCAACTGGAACTGGGTTACTATCTGCCGGGGTTGGGGTTAGAAGGGGTGTAGCTGGTTCTCTGTCCAACTAGGTAGGGGTACAATCTGCGAGAGTCTGGGTTATGTGTGGTGGATCTGGTCCTTGGGCAAATACAACTATGGTTCTATCTGCATCAACTGGTAGCACTATCTTTTCTGAAGACCGTGTTGTTACTCCCATAGACACTGCCATCACGCTCTCCAATTCAAATGGCTGATAAACAAGAAAAGTAATTGAAAGTATAGACATTGTATGATAGACAGGTGCAATGGATAGTGGGGAATAAAAGAGGGCATGAAATAATTCATATTTATGTTGTCTAACCAAACAGGATAGCATGACACAATTTCACATATATGATGGCTAACTAAACATGATAGCATGACACAATTTCACATTATGATGGCTAACTAAAAAAGATGGAAAGACATAGTTCAAAATATGAGACTATGTAAACAAGATGACATGGCATAACTATATAATGTGTTTATTAAATAGGTTGGCATGCCATAATTCACATACATTCACGGATAGAATGCCATAATTCAAAATATGATGACTATAAACACTAAATAGGATGAGATGATATAACTATAGGATGTCTTTATTAAATGGGTTGCCATGCCATAATTCAGATAGATGATGTGTATGTACTATTTAAACATGATGGCATGATATAATTCAAATATATGATTTATATAGTAAGCAAGTAAGCAGATGGCAATCCATATATGATGTAAAAACTAAGCAATGCAAGACAACATGCAAGACATGGGTAATATAACCCTGCCGAGTTTGAGCATAGACCTCAGGGGGGAAATAGGACTGGTCATCAGTCTCTGACTCCTCCTCTGAGGAGCTCTCTGTAACCATCAAGATGTCTACTTCAGCAGCTAGCATTGTCTGCTCTGAATACCTTGTTTTCACTCCCGATACTTCCATCACCTCTTTAAATGGCTGATGCATAGGAAGAGTAGTTGAATATACAAACGTTGTCGACAAATGGAACACGTAATACAAAAAATGATAGCATGATATAATTCACATATATGATCATTGGCTAAACAACATGGCATTGCATAATTCACATATATAATGCCTTTGCAACAAGATAGCATTGTATAATTCACATATATAATGTCTTGCAACAAGATGGCAATGCATAATTCACATATATGGTAATTAGACACTGAACAGGTGGCATTCACAATAAGCATGTCTAAACTAATCAAATGACATAGCAATGCCAGACACCATACGCACGATATGAGCAACATAACCCAGGCAAGTTAGAGCATACACCTCGGGGGGGGGGGGAATAGGACTGGTCATCTGTCTCTGAATCCTCCTGTGAGGAGCTATCCGTAACCAGCAAGATATGCGCTTCATCAGATAGCATAGTCTGCTCTGAAGACCTTGTTTTCACTCCAGAATTTGCCATCACCATGTCAAATGGCTGATGCACACGAATAGCAGTTGAATGTACTAACATTGTTGACAAATGTAATATGTAACGAAAAAAGGATGGCCTAATATAATTTGCATATAAGATGACTGGCTAAGTAGGATGGCATTGCAAAATTCACATATATGATCCCTGGCTAAACAAGATGGCGTTGCATAATTCACAAAAACGATGAATAAACTAAACAGATGGCATTCGCACAAAGGATGTCTAAACTAAGCAGATGACATATTTGATGTATAAAGTAAGGAATGCAAGACACCATATGCATGATATAACCAACATCAGCATGCCAAGTTAGCGCGAAGACCTCAGGGGGTAAATAGGAGTTGTCTTCTCCTTCTGAATCCCCCTCAGAACAAATATCTTCCTCTCGATTACAATCCGAAATGCGTGGAGGGGGGCTACCTTTGCGCCTACCATGGAGCGACGTCTGCATGAAATTTTATTGCCACGCAAGGCTCGTCTCTTTTGCTCTACATGTTCAGTTCCATTGTTTACAATAACTGTCATGCATAGGAATAAAACATAGTGAGATTATGTAAGGAGTGCATGCAGAAATCCAGAGTGATGGTAGCAACCTGTGGATAGACCCAAAACCAATAATAGCAGGCAGATAATGGCTTCAGTTAAAAAATACAGATAATGGCTTCTTTACTGTTTGTTTCCCACCCAACATGAAACTCATAGTAGACACCAGAGATTAACCAGATAGTAGATAGATACTATTGATAGCGGCCCCGATATGTACCCCACAACCATTTAAAAACTCAAGTTTGACCATTAGTTTGGAGCTGACTCAGAGTCTAATCGGTGAACAGGACGATAAAGTAGCATGTAATATTAAGCGATGCATAACGTAAGCAGACACGAAAGAGTGCGACCTCTCTTGCGGACCTGTGTAGTCCTCGAGGTCATCTGCTTGGTTGATGATGGTAATGCAGTTTTCATGGCTGCCAGCGGCGGGGAAGAAGATGTGAGGCGGCGAAAGACAGTCCGGAGGCCGGATCCCTGCTGTGCTGGACCCTTCTGTTGTTGGAGCAGCTGAGCTGGGGTGGACGACGGCGTAGCAGGAGCGGGACAAACCACGCAAGGTTTTCTTTGACAACTATCTTTAAGAGAAGTAATTTTGTAAGGGCTCGTTTGAATTGGAGGATTCCAACAATGTAGGGATAGGAAATAGACAGGAATAGGATAGGAATGCACATGCAAAACAGAGAATTTAAAAACACAGGATTTCTGCCAATCTGGGTGTTTGATTCACAACAATTGGAAGATCACAGGATGCAAAGAAGCATGGTGAGATTAAGTTAAACCACAAGAAAATGTATGGTTATAATGCTATTATGCAACTATCTCTTAGTCTTGTGTTTCATGAATATGAATTTGAAAAGGAGGACAAGTGAAAATTAAAATTCCTAGGTTTTTTGTTTCAAGGAGACACTAAAGGAACAAATCCGTGTGCTCAGTGGACAATATATATAACATGTAGAGTAAAAAAGAGATGCAACAAGTGTACAACCTCTTTCGCGAAGCCATGTCGATCTCAGTGTGATTGGGTTGGCCGATGAGGATGCTCCGGTTGACTTTGCTGTCGGAAGAGGGGAATATGATCTTAGGCGTCTGGAGATGGAGCCTGAGGTACTGCTCCGCTGTGATGGAGGGTTTCGTCATTGGAGCAGCTCCGGTGAGTTGTATGACGCCGAGGCTGAAGTAGGACAAGAGAGACAACGAACAACGTTAACCTGAGTGGAATTCTAATAGCATCTCCAATACATGATATAAAATACATAACCACAAAGTGCTAGATGTAAAATACATCAGCCACTCATCTCTGAACTTAACTGTCGAAACTGAATTTTGCTATCGAAACTGAATTTTGCTGTCGAAACTGAATTTTGCTGTCGAAACTGAATTTTGCTGTCGAAACTGAACGCACTAGCAAGGTGAGGCTACACGTTGGTCGACTGACTTTTTCATCTCTAGTTAGTCGATTTTGCAGCCATTGGATACGAAATCAAGGGCCTGAGGTTCATCTTCAACCTCCACCCCCCTCAGCCACCAGCCACCACCGGCCAAACAGCAGCCCCCCGCCACCCACGACCAGCGGTGCACCGCCCCGCCAGCCCCGAAAACACTCCCCACCACCGGTCCGCCATCACCCCGGCCATCCCTCTAGGCCCCCCGTGCCTAGCTTTTTCTCCGGCGATCCCCACGCCACCTCCCCGCCAACGCCCCACCACCGTCGGCGACCACCGCCCCCATCCTAA